>NC_092767.1:54769753-55091117 GCF_047496795.1 Chiloscyllium punctatum
CTGTCAGTTAGTTGGATTTATTCATCAATTGAATTATATTTATAACTGGATATTTCACTACACACGCACATTAACTTATCTCTGAAGTTTTTCTGGGTCACCACATAAATAAATGCATTTGTGCAGCAACTAAGGTTCTGCAGCTTACATGTAATTTTTATAAAGAGGTGAGTGATAAGCATTGGAATTCAGAGAATAACCAGCATTAAAGAAATATAAAATGTACCCCAACCAGAGAAGTATGAAGCTAGCAGATATGGCAAAGAGTAAAATCACAGATTGCTTTCTGCTCTCTATCTCTGGGTCATGCTCTATTTTTCTTTGATCCCTCAGTCCTTTATGCATCTTACTGGCTTCGAAGATCTGTCAGACAGTCAGAACATTGATAATGAGAATAAATGTGAATGGGAAAAAAGGTGTCTTAAAAAATATTCAAAATATTTAAAACCTATCCACTGATGATCATAATAATAACCAGGCCCAGTTGAGTGTACCACGGAACATTGTTTCTGATCATTCCAGGTTTATATCAAAAGTAGTTGGGAATGTTCTTTTAAAGAAAACAAAATGCCGATTATTGCTAGAACTCTCATTGCAGTTTTCTCTGTGCAATACTTTTGTTTTCATCTGATGAAAACAAATGGTGACAAATCGATCAAAAGAAAAAGCAACAGTGAACCAGGCAGAACAATGAATGGTCAAGCGGCAAATGACAAAGAGAACACTACAAACAGGAGTGATGTCCAGGAAACACTGTGGGTAATAATAATATGAAAATCGACAAAGTATAACATAACCAACAATGAACAGTAGATCAGACATTGACATGGCCACCAGATAGCGAATGGTGCATGTAGAAAGACCAGACTTGCCCCGAGTCAAGAGTGCAATCACCACTAGACTCACTGTAAGAGAAAGGGGAAAAAAAGACAAAGTTACTGATGAAATATTCTCCATATCCAAGCCCAGACTGTAACTAATCGCACAAAGATAATTGTCTTTCCATGTTATATGAAGTTTAAAGAATCTGAACTACAGCAGCAAACTCTCTCTAAATGAATCAATAGTACTTTAAAAGGCAGAGAAGAACATGAGCAGCAGATTGCTCATAGAAATATGGTCATGCACTCAATTTGTTTTGATGTTGGCACCGATTGATTTCATCTGCTTTGTCGGTTACTTAGATTAGCTGAAATTTCCCATAAGGCAACAACATCCACACAAAGACATCTGGGATCAATCAAGCAATCACCTGACACAAACGTTGATTGAAAAATTTCTGTATTCCGTTTTGGAGCCTCCACAGCTCAGATTGTCTCCAGAATTGTATATCCATGCTTGAATGACAGTACAGGCCATTGAATCACTCCACAATGTCTAGGAATGGATGTCCTCCACAATACTGTGATGATGATGCTCCTTGAACAAGATTAGGTTGTCCTTGGTTGGTTTTCAGAGGTGTCTTAAAGACACAGGTTCCATTTTTGTCTGCATTTATCTACTTGAAGAAGCTTTTAAGTTTTAAAAAACACACTTGTGCAATGAAAGGGGAATGACCAGTTCTCCCTGCTTAGCTTTTATCTGATTTGTTTTGGAGAAAGTGAGGACTGCAAATGCTGGAGATCAGAGTTTAAAAATGTATTGCTGGAAAGGCGCAGCAGGTCAGGCAGCATCCAAGAGCATGAGAATCGATGTTTCGGGCATAAGTTGAGTTGTGATAGTCTGTTAGGTTTTCAGATAGGTTAAGTTATTCTGTATTCTGTTAAACTTGTTAAGTTTCATGTGATATTCTGTAAACAAATTCTGTTTTGTTTAAAACCAAAAAGTTTTGACCAGCTGCATCACTTTGGGAATATCGACTGAAAACAACGAGAAAAGGTAGGGTCTGGGCTACCTTCTTGAAATGTTTTGATGGGGTCTGGCCTGGTCCATAACAGTATGGATGAACAAATAATCGTGCATTGATTCCCTCCCTCTTGCATAGGATTGAATACCCTGTCAATCTTAACTATGAAGGTATTCAGCAGTGAATCCAACCACCATGTCCCAGGTTGGATACCCACCACAATCAAAAGAATTTCATCATTTGATAAAGAATCCCAGTATCCCAGTAACTGTCCAAGACTGTACACTATGGCCCCCATCCAAATAAAATCTGAATCGATGCAGAATTGGCCATTACAAACTTTCCAGTTTAGAAATCAGACTCTTTATCTGAGATTAAGCAAAACTTCCTACCTATGTTCTAGCTCATACTCCCAAACTCCTCTCCTAGGCCCTCTTCTTGTGAATAGAGATTCCTCCCCCACCCCCGCTCCCAGATTCAGAGCTATCTGGAGCTAGGAATCCCTGTAGTTTAACCAGCATTACCCATGGAGATCACCAGAATTGCTTCTGTGGTAGGATTATAGATACCCTACAGTGCAGAAAGAAGTCATTCAACCCATTGTGTCTGCAGTGATCCTTCAAAAAGCATCCCACCTAGACCTTCTCCCCAACCCAAATGGATGTGTTATTTTATCATGGCTAACCCACCTGGTCGGAATAGCACTGGACGCTATTGGACAATTTAAAATGGCCACATTTTCCCATAATGCAAAGAAACCTCTGGAGGAATGGGGAGAATGTTCAAACTCCACACTGACATTCATCCAAGGTTGGAATGGAATCCAGGTCCCTGATGCAGTGAGGCAGCAGTGCTAACTACCTTGTCACTGTGCCACCATAAATCCTTATGGATTCAGGCCAATGCTACCGATTTGGGAAAACAATGCCTAAAGGTATTATCATTAGACTGTTAATTCAGAGACCTTGGTACTTCTCCAGGGAGCTGTGTTCGACATTCACAATGGCAGATGGTGGAATTTCATTTCAGTTACAATCTGGACTTAAAAATCTAATGATGATGGTGAAATAGCTGTCAATTGCCTGGGGGGAAAAAAGCTTCTTGTTCTGTTCACTAATGTCCTTTAGGGAAGATAATCTGTTATCTGTAACTGGTCTGGCCACATGTGATTTCAGACATACGACAATCTGGTTGACTCTTACCTGCCCTCTGTGCAATTATGGACGGTTGTTAAGTGTTGGCCTAACCAGCAACACCCATATCCCTTCAATGAATAAAAGAAAGTGGAACTCTCCATCCCCAGTACAGAAGACTGCTTTCTTTTTAGACCATTCCTTGGGATTGGATATCGCCACACTGGATCCATTGCCACAAATATGCAATGATCACTCCAGAATTGATCCGCTTTCAAAGATAAGGGAACCTCCACTTGATTCAGGGTCGTACACTAGAGTGGAGAACACCAACACTTAATCCTTACCCAGCACAGACAGCCAAAGCAAATGGATCTGTCTCCTAGTTTTGAGACCAGCAAGAGTTGGGAAATTCATGAGACTCAGCAAAATAAGATATGACATGAACTATCCGCTAGGATAGCTGATGCCCTGAATTCAGCAAGACCTCAGCACAAAGCGGCCACTCTTTTACTTTGGATGTTCCACCTGCTGTCTGCCATATGGACATTCCTCCAGACACTTGCCACCTGTTGGATTCAAAGTTATCCTTCTGAAGATTTGGTAATAGTCATTTTTTTTAAATGTACAAGTGCAATGTGAGGTTTAGTGGCTAGCCACCATTCATTGCCTATCCATATTCACCTTTGTGATGTTGTTGGAGATCTGCCTTTTTGAAGACCTGTATTCTCTGGGTTGCAGGAAACACACATGCTTTTGAAGGAGAATTGCAGAACTTTTACAAAGCAACAGTGATGGAATGACAATGTATTTCCAGGTCAATGTGAAATCCGGCGAGAGAGGGAACTTGTATGTGATGACACTTCTATGTATCTTTTGCTCACATTCTTCCAGGTGCTGAAGATCATGGGTATGCTGTTGAAAGCGACTTGGAGTGTAACATTTTTGCATCTTGGAGGTGGTATTAAATTTTGGTCAATGGTGAAGGGAGTGAGTATGAAATGTGATGATTGGCATGGCAATCAAACAGCTGTTTGTCCTTCACAATGTGGAGCTTCATGAGTGTTGCACTCAGTGTTGCAATTGAGATACACTCAACTAGATACGTGGAGAACATTCTATCCCATTCCTGAGCTATGCATTCTGGACGGTTGACATGAATTGGAGAGGCAGGTAGGGAGCTTGTCACAGTAATAAGAGTGTCTGACATACTTCTGTAGCCACAGCGCTTGTATGGCTAAACTAGGTCATTTTCTTGTCAACTGTTGGTCCAGGTTGTTAATAATATTGATTTTGTGATGGTCATGTCATAATGAGCCAATGGGAGATTGGTAGACCCTCTCTTTTTGAGATGGTCATTAACTGGTGCTTGTGGAATCTGAATGTTATTTGTCAATGATCAGCCCAAGCTAGATGTTATCTCACTGTATATAGACACATATGTTTTCATTATCTCAGGAGTTATTGGTGCTGAACATTGTGCAATCATGAGTAAACGTCTCTATTAATGAAATGATGATGAAGGGAAGGCCAGGAATGAGGAAGCTGCAGATTTTGGGGCCTAGAATATGACCCTGAAAAAGTCTTGCAGAAATGTATGATGGCTGAGCTGATTGACTTCCAACAGCCAAAACCACCTTCATCTGTAATCAGGATGACACCAAAGAGAGTTGTAATCTCACTGAGTCAACTTTTTTTTCAGAGATCCTTATTGTGGAGTATGTGTTTATAATTTATATTTTTAAGAGCCAAACATTTCTTCTCGAGAATTAAATGTAACTGAATAAATAAGTGCAACTGATTGATTATTTGTTCCCCAATCCTTCTGTAAATGTAAGTCAAACAATCCTGAGTTTGTCACAATTAAGAGTTAATTTGTCGTGCATTGGAAGGTCAGAGGCTGTGAGACAAAAAACAAGAAATGTGTGATAGACTTTTGGCTCCCGCCAGAGTCGGAATATTTGTTATTATCACGCAAAAAGAAGAGAAATGCTCACAATTCCAGAAATTGGAAATGTGAGCTGAGTTAGTGACATAGAGTACATAGATGGTAGCCAGAATCAAATCATTATACTAAAGACAAAATAACTACGCTTTTCTATATTTAACTTACCACATCCAAAAAGAGGTATGTATCTCTGACTCTTGAATTTGACTTGGAGAGAGCTGAGTAAAGCCCAAATGTGGGGCATAAAACTTTAAAGGAGTTTTCAATGCAAATATGGAAACGATATTCCCACTATTGGGAGAGACTACAACTGGAGAGCATTAATATAGAATACTGACTCAGGTCTTGAAAAACTGGGAATGGGAGAGGCTAGCTTGGTATATTAAAGCACCATGTTAACTGTTCTGTATTCTGTCCTGTTAATTCTATGTAATGCTCTCCAACTCAATTATTAACCATACTCATATGGTAGGTACTGAAGGTAGTAATTCATTGAAACAAACATTTTTATTTCTTTTTTAAAAATGATAGATATTGTCTTACAATTGATTTATTGCATGTTCTTCACCCAAATCTCTTCCTCACAAGGAGGACACACGACACAAAGTGAATGGCAGCAATCCTGGAATGTTAACTGTGGAAAAATTATACATTACAGATATAAAAATTACTAATCCTAATCTAATCAGATTCAGATGTGAAATTGTGTCAACGTTTCCCGTTCTATATTCATCCTGATTCATATACAGATAATAAATTAGTGTAGGGCAAGTTGTAGGACATGTCTAATCTTGCTGGAAGATTAACCAATCCCAACTATTTCAGCAAACATAATATGTCTATGGGGCATTTGATCAAGTTAACATTGTTACTTTGCCATTTTCCTTTTATGAATATCATCACATCAGTTCATCTCCAATGGGACATTATGTAAACCTAGTGCGAAACACATTCAACCGACTGCAAAGATTTTCACAGTAGCATTCCATTGTGTAATTACACACTAAACTGACAGCTCCATGAGTGGACAGAACAGGAATCTAATATAAATGAAGCACTGCATGGTTCAAATCCTCACGGTTCTAGATACCACTGTGGTCAGATTCATTTAGATTTCCAAAAGCAGTTAAATTCTATAGTCAGAGATATTCCTCCTTGCACAGGGCCATTGGATGAAGTTGCTCTTCTCCAATTTGTAACCTCCATTCAGCATAATTTTACTTTGAGAGAAGCCCGCAGGAACACTTGGACACTGGGGTTAGTTGTTCCTCTTTGGCTAGGAACCCACACTTGGTAACATTCGAATTGAAAGATGCTGACTGAATCACATTGCCAGTGGAACAGAGTATTCTCTTCAGGCTATTGACCCACATGCAATAGAGTTCTACAATGAAAGATATCACAGAAAAACAAAACTTGCACGTGGAGTTCTGGATAGTATCCTGTTAGTGCTCCACACTTACTACAATGCTGCACTTTCAGAAACCACAGAAAAGCAAGAGTACTGGGTCAGAAGTTTGTATTCAAGCAATTACCCATACTCCATATAAAACTATAATGAGACATCCTCCCAACAACATTAGTCCACAGCAATCATGGGTCAAGCTTAAGGTTCGTGATCCCCATTCAGTATAATTCTGTGATCAGTAATACCTTCCAAGAGTAATTCCTGGAGATTCAGATCAACAGTACACAACTTTCCAGTAAAGCACTGGAAAATGCAGAGTACCTGTGAGCTACTGAAAAAAGTTCTCTTTTACCTCACTTGAGGAATTATACCACACAGTTTGTTTGTAAATGTTAACTGCATACATTGATATCACACATAAAGAAATCATACTGCTCTCAACCAATGTCCAGTAAGTCAATGGTTGAATGTAACTGTCATGCACAGAAATGGGTCAGTGTTCAGGCAGCACCTGATATCGAGTGGTTCATCTGGGGAAGTAAAGCCTAAACTTGAAAGAATAAAACATTCCAAGAGAGCCCATGTTAGAATGCTAGTGCCCCAGAAGACTCAGTCTTTTGCATTGTACTAACGTCTGGTATTAAGGCAGGAACAAACGTTCTCAGAATCCTATACAGCTTTATCAGGTACCACATGGAATTCATTGGATATCTTGCCACCCAGCATTACATCAACTGCACTTTCCCTCAAGTGAACTATTTTGGAGTTGAAGAAATGGTATGTTATTGCATCAAAGAGTTTGATCCACTGGGTTACTCCCCTGATGTGCCAGATATGTCCCAGTTATCAGGGATGATGCAGCAGCCCTGACATATACAATGTACTGTGGGAATGTTCAGCACCTTGTTATCGTTACTGCAACCATTTATAAACTTCCGTGTGCTGGCTGGCAACAGTAAGTCCCTTCAATATTACCTTATTCCTACTTTTAAAATACTTTCTCTCCCCCAGTTGCCACAAAACAGTCTGGGGTTACTCAGCATCTTAATGCGACCTCCAGTAAACCACCTCACCTGGAAACCGCAATCACTATTTGTACAGACATCCTGTGTTATAATCACTGCATTGCTGTCCTACACAAAGGCCATTATCCTATACCAGGGTTGACAGATTTTTGATATTCTTTTTGCAGTTCTCTGCTAATGGTGACCCTGACATAGTATCCAATTTACTCAGTCCCTCAATCTGAACATCAGGTCAAATGGAGGGGACAATGACAGGACTGACTTTCACTGAGGGCCGAATGTTCTGGGTCATGATTGGAGCCTCCGAGCAGTACAACAGTATCTAATAACCTAACTCATGCAAACCAACTTGTCTTTTGTCAGCAAAAAATCCTGTTTTACTAACCAAGCTCTACCTTTTTGAGCCTTCTGGACCAGGTACAATAACATAGATTTCACAAAGTTGACGGAATATTGCAGTGCACGGTATAACACTACGGTTTCACAGTGAATTGGTCTGAAAATATATATCCAGGAGATTCATCTCCAAAAAGTCAGTGCCAACATAACAACAGGAATGATAATGATAATAATAAAAATAGTTATCTAAACTGTAGGCCAAAGACAAAACAACAATCCCAAGCGAATGCACATGGGAGTACCTTCACATAGACCATTATCGTTTGGTGACCCTGGAAAGAGAATAGCAACCAAGGAGCGTGAGAATCCTGCTCCTTGGATGCTGCCTGACCTGCTGCGCTTTTCCAGCAACACATTTTCAGCTCTGATCTCCAGCATTTGCAGTCCTCACTTTCTCCTAAGAGAATAGCAACAACAGGCAAGGTGGGAAATATCCTGTTAGACAAAGTTGTTTGATCCTCTGTGGGAGAGTAGCTGCCACAACATTCCAGATCTATGTTTGTCTGATTGGATTCTGCACCATAGTACTGTGCATCTCTTTACAAATGGCACAATTCACTCGTCTTTTTCACAACCAAATAATTCAACAACATGCATCAAAATTAGAACCCTGAGCTGAACACCCCTCCCAATGATCTGTCTTCACAAATATCGTGCCCCCACACATTCACTCACTGATGAAAACGACATTTTGTACTGATGCTCACTTATCACTCCATAACAAACTGCTGAGCCCACCCATTGCCCACATTGTATCTGGACTCCGATTTGATGCACGCTGCCTGAACAAGATCCACCAACAAAATATCTTCACTTCAAGGAATGGGAAACACTGAATGCCACTAATAGGTGCATTGTTACCAAACCCACCCAACCAAGAACAGGCTTTGAACTACCACAGAGTGCAGTCTTGCTGAACACTTTCTAGGAACTGCCAGGGCTGGTGCTCAGCCAAACTTCATTAATGTGGCCTCAGTGCAAATGCATTCCAGAGAAACAGAACCCAGTATAAAGAAATAGACAATGTTGCACATGACTGATGAGTCTCCAAATTGACAATCTCTTTGCTTTAAACTCAGTGAGTGAGCTCAGTATTGTCTGGCATCAGTATTTGCCTTGCTAAATGGAAAGAAAATAATTATCAGTCAGAGGTAGAAATAAGTATGATTCAATGCAGAAATTTATACAAGTTAAAATTTTCCAAGATTTACCAGGAATACCAATAATGGCAAGGATGGTGTCGTATACTTTCTCAACCTTTTCCCTGAGAAGATGCATTTTATTGTTTGTCAAACAACCTCTCCCTTCCTGCTGCTGGCGAACTGTCAGATTTGGAGAATTCTCTTCGAGCTGGAGCTGACACAGTTCCAGGAACTTTATTTTATGTTGTGTGATATATCTCCTGGGAAAATGTGATTACATCATCAATTTTTAAAAATCATTTTGAACAAACAGATTATACCAACGGGTTTATTTTAATGATGTGATATCAATGAGATTTTAGACTGTGTTTGAATACCCCAAAGACTGAATTAATCTGATCCTATTACATCTCAAATGTGGATTGTCACTTGTCTTCAAACAACAGTATTTGTATTATTTCACTCAATTATCAATCCCAACAAAATCTAAATATCTTTTGGGTTTTTTTCAGTGATAACCTTCATTTTGCTGAGGGTATTCAGTCATTTAATACCTCATTTTGTCGAGCTACTTGAGAGTTGTTCTATTGCACATTCTTATCGCAATTATTGATTGTCAAAAAGACGAGTGAATTGTGCCATTTGTAAAGAGATGCACAGTACTGTGGTGTAGAGTCCAATCAGACAAACACAGGTCTGGAATGTTGTGGCAGCTACTCTCCCACAGAGGATCAAACAACTTTGTCTAACAGGATATTTCCCACCTTGCCTGTTGTTGCTTTTCTCTTTCCAGGGTCACCAAACGATAATGGTCTATGTGAAGGTACACCCATGTGCATTCGCTTGGGATTGTTGTTTTGTCTTTGTTAATTCAGTTATACAACTAATTTGGGAAATTCAATCTGTGAATGAGCACTCTAAGACAGAATCTGAAGGTTGTACTGACTAGAAGAACAGCTGGAACTTAAACAAGGTAATATTTTCTCAAAACAAAGAAAGAACCTGTTGTGATTGGAACCAGGTTTACCTTGTTGGCTTTGAGGTTAAACTGGGCCTTGTCCTAATTGGAGGAGAAAGTGAGGACTGCAGATGCTGGAGATCAGAGCTGAAAATGTGTTGCTGGAAAAGCGCAGCAGGTCAGGCAGCATCCAAGGAGCAGGAGAATCGACGTTTCGGGCATGAGCTCTTCTTCATTCCAGAAGAAGGGCTCATGCCCGAAACGCCGATTCTCCTGCTCTTGGATGCTGCCTGACCTGCTGCACTTTTCCAGCAACACATTTTCAGCTCTTGTCCTAATTGGGTTAACCTGGGCCTCTGGCGCTGTGAGGCAGCAGTGCTAACCACTGTGCCACCATGCCGCCCACTGTATGAACTAGAGAATTGAAGGAAAACTTGGTGATGGCACCCAGCTTTTATGCCTTTATTTAAGTGGATGGGTTGTGGGCTTAACTTTTGTGTGTGAGCCCCAGACTGAGCCTTCGTGTGTATACTGGGTTTTTGTGCATGGACCAGGACTTAGAGTGTGCACCATGCCTTCATGTGTGTACTGTCCCTTCATGTATGGACCAGGCTTCAGTGAGTGGACAGGGCCTCTGTGTGTGGACAGGACCTTCATGAGTAGACTGGACCTTTGTGAGTGGGACGTATCTTCGTGAGTGGACTGTGCCTTTATGTTTGCACTATGTTTTAGTGTGTGTATTGTGCCTTTGTGGGGTGCACCAAGCCTGTGTGTGTGGGCTGGGTTCTTGTGTGTTGTGAAGGCCAACCGAACCAGACTGTGTTTAGGCCGACCGATAACCGGCTTGTAATTAAGCTGACTGACAACTCGAAGGTGTGTAAGTGGACCAATAGCCAGAAGCTGTGTAAGCCAACTGATAGCCAGAAAGTGTGTAGGCTAACCAATAGCTGGAAGATATGTATGCCGACTGAGAGCTGGCCCATGTGTAGGCTGACCCATAGCCACAAGGGGTGTAGGCTGACGGATAGCCGCAAGGTGTGGAGGCTGACCCGTGGCCGCGAGGCTTGCAGGCCAACAAATAGCTGGCCTGTGTGCAATCTGAACGATAACTACAAGGTGTGTAAGGTGGACCAATAGTCAGTCCGTGTGTAGGCAGACTGTTAGTCAGTGAGTAAGCCATCCATTAGCTGGAAAGTGTCTAGGCCGACCAATAGCTGGCTGGTGTAGGCCGACCAATAGCCAGTTCTGTCAGTTGGATGTTTGTTTGTTTTTTTACTATTTTGTATTACGAGGTAAAAACAAGGACTGCAGATGCTGGAAAGCAGAGTCTAGATTAGAGTGGTGCTGGAAAAGCACAGCAGGTCAGGCAGCATCTGAGGAGCAGGAAAATCGACATTTCAGGCAAAAGCACTTCATCGGGAATAGAGGCAGGGTGCCTGCAGTGGAGAAGAGCTTCAGGGCAGAGGAGATGACCTGGGGGTTGCATTGAGAGAGAGAGAGAGACTCACTGAGATTCTTGTAGAGAGCGGAGGAAAACTTCTTCAAGGCCGGCATCCCTGCAAGAGGATTCGCACTGAAAATGTGTTGCTGGAAAAGCGCAGCAGGTCAGGCAGCATCCACGGAGCAGGAGAATCGACATTTCGGGCATGAGCCCTTCTTCAGGAATGAAGAAGAGCTCATGCTCGAAATGTCGATTCTCCTGCTCCTTGGATGCTGCCTGACCTGCTGCGCTTTTCCAGCAACACATTTTCAGCTCTGATCTCCAGCATCTGCAGTCCTCACTTTCTCCAAGAGGATTCGCAGTAGGGTTAAAATCAACTCGGTAAAACAAGGACTGCAGATGCTGGAAACCAGAGTCTAGATTAGAGTGGTGCTGAAAAAGCACAGCAGGTCAGCACAGAGGTGTAGTGGACAGCGAAGAGGGTTAGCTCAGATTACAACAGGATCTGGACCAGATGGGCCAATGGGCTGAGAAGTGGCAGATGGAGTTTAATTCGGATAAATGCGAGGTGCTGCATTTTGGGAAAGCAAACCTTAGCAGGACTTATACACTTAATGGTAAGGTCCTAGGAAGTGTTGCTGAACACAGAGACCTTGGAGTGCAGGTTTATAGCTCCTTGAAAGTGGAGTCGCAGGTAGATAGGATAGTGAAGAAGGCATTTGGTATGCTTTCCTTTATTGGTCAGAGTATTGAGTACAGGAGTTGGGAGGTCATGTTGCGGCTGTACAGGACACTGTTGTAATATTGCATGCAATTCTGGTCTTCTTCGTATCAGAAAGGGGTTGTGAAACTTGAAAGGGTTCAAAAAAGATTTACAAGGATGTTGCCAGGGTTAGAAGATCTGAGCTACAGAGAGAGGCAGAACAGGCTGGGGCTGTTTTCCCTGGAGCGTCAGAGGCTGAGGGGTGACCTTTTGGAGGTTTACAAAATTGAGGGGCATGGATAGGATAAATAGGCAAAGTATTTTCCCTGGGGTCGGGGAGTCCAGAACTAGAGGGCATAGGTTTAGGGTGAGAGGGGAAAGATATAAAAGAGACCTCAGGGTCAACGTTTTCATGCAGAGGGTGGTACGTGTATGGAATGAGCTGCCAGAGGATGTGGTGGAGGCTGGTACAATTGCAACATTTAAGAGGCATTTGGATAGGTATATAAATAGGAAGGGTTTGGAGGGATTAGATTAGATTAGATTAGATTACTTACAGTGTGGAAACAGGCCCTTCGGCCCAACAAGTCCACACCGCCCCGCCGAAGCGTAACCCACCCATACCCCTAAATCTACATCTACATCTACATCTACCCCTTACCTAACACTAGGGGCAATTTAGCATGGCCAATTCACCTGGTCGGCACATCTTTGGATTGTGGGAGGAAACCGGAGCACCCGGAGGAAACCCACGCAGACACGGGGAGAATGTGCAAACTCCACACAGTCAGTTGCCTGAGGCGGGAATTGAACCCGGGTCTCCGGCGCTGTGAGGCAGCAGTGCTAACCACTGTGCCACCATGCCGGATGGGCCGGGTGCTGGCAGGTGGCACTAGATTGAGTTGGGATATCTGGTCGGCATGGACAGGTTGGACCGAAGGGTCTGCTTCCATGCTTTACATCTCTATGACTCTATGAGCAAGAAAATCGACGTTTCGTGCTGACCTTCTATGCTTTTCCAGCACCACTCTAATCTATTTTGTATTACTGACTAAAATGAGATGTGTTTACATGGAATGTTTTATACCATAATCTCACTTTTCAGTGATATGCTCTGATGCAGTGTCTGTTGCTGTGTGCTGTTATTTTATGTGAACATTGTCTTGCTCATTTTGAGGAGATGTTATGTTTGGTTTTCTTTTTATGCAATGTCTTTAGACTTTTGCAGTCCTTTTTCTAAAAGGCAAAAAAACCCTGAGTAACCATTTTGTTGGTTTCTATATAACGCTGTTATGGAGCAGGCCTGACCACACCCTCCCCCCTAGTATATCTTGAGAAGGTAGCCCAGATCTGAACTTTATTTTTTTAAAGGAAGATGTAAAGTGGATATTCCACGAGTGATGCATCTGGTTTAAACCTCAGGGCTTCAAGCAGAACAAAATTTGTTGACACACTATAGTTGAAAGTGGAGCACCGCTTGTCAGAGGCCTCCAGTCCGATAAACAACCCTCCACCGCCATCCTCTGTCCCCTACTCCAAAGCCAATTTTGTAATGAATTGGCAAGCTCACCCTGAATCCTATGTGATCTAACTTTACTCCAATGGGTGGCACAGTGGTTAGCACTGCTGCCTCACACTGCCAGAGACCCGGGTTCAATTCCCGCCTCGGGCAATTGTCTGTGTGGCGTTTGCACATTCTCCCCGTGGGTTTCTTGTGGGTGCTCTGCTTTCCTCCCACAGTCCAAAGATGTGCAGGTTAGGTGAATTGGCCATGTTAAATTGCCCGTAGTGTTAGGTGAAGGGGTAAATGGGTCTGGGTGGATTGCTCTTCGGAGGTTTAGTGTGCTCTGTTTCCACTCTGTAAGTAATCTAAGTAAAAAGAAAACAGAATTTAGAATAACAACTGTTTGAAAAACCAAACGACTTGAAAATGCAACTTTCAAAAATGCTCCAATTCCCACAATATCGCATAAACACACCCCTTGGCAAATGGTAGATTCAAAAACAGGTTCTTACAGGCAGGAGAGATTTCAGAGAGAAAGTTCAGGCAAGATCTCTGTTGAAGCATGAAACCTTTTTTCTATAGTTGCTTCTCTGTCCACCAGCAGTTTTTGACTGCCTGCTAATAGCAAATCAAATGAGGAATAAACCTCAACTGGGAGAACTCGCCACTTCCCTTTCATTGTACAACTGTGTTTAAAAAAAAACCTAAAGGTCTGCTCTGATTGTTGACTTAGGCAGTATCTTTTAGCCATTTTGGCACCACTGACTTTATAACTCCTATTGGAAAATCCAAGGACAACATAACCTTGTTAAAGGGGCAGCACCTTCACACCTCCCCCCTTAAAAAAATTAATCATCAATATCCAAAGATGGCTTCACTTTCAAACCCCTTAGTCTTACACTGTTTGTACACTACAACACATATAATATTACATTGACTATAAAATGCAAACATGCATTACTGTATTCTATTTCAGTCCTGCCATTGAATGCCTCTGTTTCTCATCCAAATTTTGACAATGCATCAGCAATCATGCTTTCCCATCTTGCCACATGTACAATTTTCAAATTGAATGGCTATAATAATGTACTTGACTTTCTCCACAAACTGAATGGATTATGATCAGGATATATGAGACACATTACTGACAACGTAAGTGTTGAAATTCTGGGGTGCTGTGGAGTCTGTGGACCATGTTTATATTGGGTGTGGGCGCTTGCACTCCCTTTTTGATTTTCTAAAAAACCTTCTTCTCTGTTTTTGGTTACATTTCAGTCCCACACTCCTGACCTTCGGGCACCTGGTACGGAGGTGGGGGGCGGGGAGGGCAGGTCTGAGGATCTCCTCGTGGGTCTGCTCCTGGGCCTGGCCAAACTGGCATTAAACAGGTCCAGCAGCTGGCCGTGGAGGGGGGCATTAGCACCGACTGCTCTTCCACGGTGTCTCTGGAGAAGGAGCTCGTGGTGTCCTTGAGCTGTTCAGGGAGAGGTGGACGCCACAGGGAGTAGAGTGTATTATTTCCCCGTCCAACTCTACTTTGATTTAATCCCTGCCCAGCCCTCCACTTCACTGTTTGATCACACAGCATTACCCTTTGATGTGAAGGGCACTGCTTGTCACAGGCCACTTGGGTGTTTATTTTCTTCCTGGTGGTGGAAATTAAAAAAAAAATACATGTTGAAATGTTCTAACGCCAACACCAAGCTCAAAGTCTCTTCTCAATTGTCAAAAATCTCTGTTGATGAACATTCAGTTTCCTGGAGAAATCCCCGATAGGTTGGTTTATCTTCTCGTCGTTTGCTTTTAAGAGTATAGCACGAACACCCCTATGACTCTCATTGATAGCCACCTTGAATGGCTTTGTGCAATTAATTGTGGCTAATACTTGGAGCAGTGGTTAACAAAGCTATCAGACTGTCAAATGTCTTTTGACAGTCTGGCATTCACTGAAACGTCCTGCTTTTCTTTAATAATTCAGTGAGTGGAGCAGCCACACTGCTAAAATTCAGTATGAATTTCTGATAAAGCTCATTCAATCCCAGGAATCATTATACTGCTCTCTTCAACAATGGTATGGGAAACTCCCCAATAACCTTTGTTTTTACATTCCATGGGCCATTTGTCCATGTCCAATAACATGACCCAGGAAGGTATCTTGGGCTTTGGCAAATTCTTATCCAGGTTTATCACCAAGCCTTCCTTCCAAAGTTGATTTAATAATTCTGATAATTACGACAAATGTTCCTTCCATGTGGAACTAAAAATCACCAGGTCATCAATGTAAACCACACAATTGGATAATCTGGAAAAGACTTTATTGGTTAGTCTTTGAAATGTGGCTGGCGCATTCTTCTTACCAAATGGCATGACTTTAAGTTGACATAGTCCATCCAGTGTTATGAAAGCTGAAATTGTCTTCACTCTTTTGGATAAATGTAGCTGTAAGTATCCTCTCAGTAAGTCCCACCTTAAAATACTGTATAACATATAGTATTTTATATTACTTCAGACTATGCTTATCTCTCTCTGTGAGGCATGATGTACTCCCTATGGCCATGTAATAAAGTCTGTTAATGCTCAAGGCCTGACTCCCAAGAATTTTCTTCAACACAACCTTTCTATAAGCCACTGGTGATATGCCTTGATGAACTTCTGCCCATTTCTCAACAGCCTGAATATGTGATGATCTCCATTTTCGCATTATGACATTGTTTTTAAGGCAGTAGCATTCAGGGATACACTCAGATTCTTCTTACGTGTGTGCTTTTTGATACAATTGCTTCAGTTTTTCATCTATCTGTTGTAAGTCAGTTAATTTCTCTGAGCTAAAGATACCCACATTGTCCTCCATCTGTCTCAATCATTTAATCAGATATGGTCTCTGATCATTCGACTTCAACTTTCTTATCTGTACTCTTTGATTTCTCCACCTGATTCAACTGGTGACGTTGTGACCTCATTACCACACAGTCAGGGAAAGTCCTGGGATATGCTTCCTGTAACACTTCAGTTACCTGATTTTCACTGGCTTTTCAACCCAAGTAGGCAGCACTTCTACCTGTGACCCAGCTATATCGTTAGCAAAGACAAATTGTATTTCTGAAGCTCAGAGTTCTTCCAGTTCTCCTACCACCACTCCTCCATATTTTACTGGACACTCTATACTCACTCTGCATAACTGGGCACCTCTTGTCTCACCGTGAATTCCAAGCCCTACTACTTTTTTTCCGGCAATACTGCTTCAGAGTTACATGTCTCCTCATTTTTCAGCATCAACAATTGGCACAAAACTGTACATCTTAACACTATAACTTCTTTACCTGCTGCTGATTTATATTCACATGTAAATGGTTTATGGTCTGGCACTTCCTCCTTACCCAACCTCTGACCAGATTGTACATCTTGGTGCAGCTTTTTAGCCTCCACTGTGCTTTCCATTACCACTCCAATAAAATTCACTGGCTTATCCTGTTTTCCTACATCCACCTTCCCAGTTCTTTTCCTAACCCACCAACACTGTGATTTCATGTGGCGTACTTTATTGCAGTGAAAACCCCAGAGATTTTTAAAATTCTCTTTCCTCTTCATGGGTTTCCTTTCTATAATGTGGTAAGTTATCCTTATGATCTTCACTGAGAAGTACTGTTCCCTTTTTCTTTTTCCCTATATCTATTCCTCACGGAGTGAAATTAATGTTGAAAGCCAAACTTTGATTATTGAACCAATTCATCAGGAGCAGCAAGTTCAGCTGCTACTCTTGCAGTTCTAACTCTCTGTAAGTTTAACCAGGGTCCCTCCTTCAATTCTTGAAATGTTGTCTGTCGGCTTCTGGCACAAGCTGATACACACTGAAGATAGCTTTCTTCACTTCCTCATATTCCTCAGATACCTCTTTTTGGCAGAGATGCAAATACCTCACGAGCTCTCCCGATCAGCTTTATTTGAATCAATAAAACCTGCATGGACATCAGTCACTTCATTTGTTAAGCCACTTTATCAAATGAGAAGAAAACAGCTCCATCTTTCATCAAATTTAGGCAATGCTTGGATATATTTAAACAGAGCTGAAAATGTGTTGCTGGAAAAGCACAGCAGGTCAGGCAGTATCCAAGAAGCAGGAGAATCGACATTTCGGGAATGAGCCCTTCAGGACTCTGCTGCCTGACCTGTTGCGCTTTTCCAGCAACACATTTTCAGCTCTGATCACCAGCATCTGCAGTCCTCACTTTCTCCTCGTCTATTTAAACAGATACCAACCAGGCCTTTGGCCATGATGGGTTTTCTCATCCTCACCATTTTCCTCACAGAACGTCCCTCCTCCCTTCACCTCCATCCTTTTAAGCCAACTTTCCTGTTGAAGTGTCAATTTCTCAAGTTTCAATTCTGTCTCTCTCTCTTTCTTCCTGTCTTCTCTTTCCATTTCTTTTTGTTCTGCTCAAGCAATTCTGTCCTTTTCTTTTTGCTCTGCCTTAAATCGTAATTCAAGCCATTTGATTGCTTTTTCTCTCTCTTTATCTTTTGCTTCTAAATCAGGCTAATTTATTTTCAATTTAATTTTAGCCATTTCTAAAGATTCTGATGGCATTTCCAGCAAATTAAAATGTAATTGTGTATTGCTGCAATTGTCTCCTTTTCTCAGGGATGAAGGTGACCCTAACGCCAGCTTGTCTACCATTTCCAGCAGCTTTGCCTTGTTCACCTCTTGTAAAGCCACAAAGTCACTTCTTCTACCCCCAGAAAACTCTTAGTGACTGAAATAGCCCTTACTATACCAAGCACTGTTTAAACCAACTAAATTCAATAGCCGGAACAAAAGAGATTGACACCCACCATTCGCCTCCTTAAAGACCAATAACTCTAACCCAAGTAGAATCAATCTCACCAAGAGTCTCCAATCTGTTAGTGACCAGCCTGGACCATTGCAAAATATTTTACAAAAGTAACCCTGACCCTAACTTTCATTTTATAAAGGCAGACATTTAGTGGATGTTCTAGGAGTGATGCAGCTGGTCAAACCACATGGCTTCAAGCAAAATAGAATTTATTTACACATTACAGTTGAAACACAAACAAAATCAAACAGAATTTAGAATAACTTAACTATTTGAAAACACAACCAACTCGAACGCAACTTAACAAAGCTGTTCCAATTCCCGCAACATCCCATAAACGCACCCCTTGGTAAATTCAAATACAGGTTCTTACAGGCAGGAGAGATTTCAGAGAGAAATTTCAGGCACGACCTTTGTTGAAGTATGGAACCTCTTTTCATTGTAGCTGCTTCTCTGTCTGCTGGCAGTTTTTGACTGCCTGCTAGAACTATATTAAACTAGAAGAAACCTGAATTGGGAGAACTGGCCGCTCCCCTGTACAACTGTGTTTAAAAAAAACCTAAAGATCTCCTCTGATTGTTGACTTAGGCAGTGTCTGTTAATCATTTCAGCACCACTGCCTTTATAACTCCTCTTGGAAAAAACCAAGGGCAACATAACCTTGTTTAAGGGGCAGCATTGTTACAATGTTTTATGTTATTGTTTACAATGAGATTTGGGGTGTGCAATGTTAATGTTGTCATTTCTCTGCTGAGCTTTGATGTACAGTGCTTATTGTTATCTGTTGTAACTTCATGTGGACTTTGAATAAAAATATAAATATAACCAGGTAATAAGATTCTCCTCAGTCATGTGACTAATTCTGAGCTGGCTGGCCACAGTCACTGTGCTGGGCACAGTAAATGAAAGGTAACTTGGTGACGGGACACTGGTCTTCATGCAGTTATTTCAGTGCCAATGACACAGAAAAGACAACATAGGTGGATGTGGGTACTGCAGATGCTGGAGATTAGAGTCAAGTTTAGAGTGGTACTGGAAAAGTGCAGCAGATCAGGCAGCATCCAAGGAGCAGGTTTGCCCGAAACGTCGATTCTCCTGCTCCTCAGATGCTGCCTGACCAGTTGCGCTTTTCCAGCACCACTCATGTCATGTTTTCTGTGAAGATCAGAGTGGTGCTGGAAAAGCGCAACTGGTCAGGCAGCATCCGAGGAGCAGGAGAATCGACGTTTCGGGCAAACCTGCTCCTTGGATGCTGCCTGACCAGTTGTGCTTTTCCAGCACCACTCTAATCTTCACAGAAAACATGACATGCCTGAAGGACATTCACTTGCTCCAGTCATCTTGGAGTTGGTGTAAGCATTTCTGGCATCATGTCTTTATTTAGGAAGCTTGAGTCATTTGATCCTGCTGTTGAAGACTGAGCCTAGTATGTGGAAAGAATGCAATATTTCTCCAGGCAAATGACATTGGGGCAGATTAAAAGCAATGAGTAATCCTTCTGAATGCTTGCAGAACGCAGCATTCTCCGTTCTAAGAGGCTTAACTTTCTCAGAGGCACCAGACACTTAAAACCTTTAAATAGTTTACGGAGCCGAGTAAGGAACATTACAACCCAGACCTCCTCTAATTCTGAAACACTTTATTCGGCTGTCAGACAACAAGGGAAATCGTATTGGGAATTTTGACGAGGTTGAGATGATTGGCAGAGGCATGTGATTTAGGGTTATCACTGAATGAGATGCTGAGAGACTGCTTGGTACGTGGGATTAATGATGTAACCATACAGAAGTATCTATTAGCTGAAGCACAACTGGACTTCAAACAGACACTGCAAATGGTGTTGACATTAGAAAATGCACCATGTGGACTGTGGGAGCTACAGGGCATTCCGATGGAAATAGACTCCCTTACCACTCCAACTGAGCTAAGGGAACACCACTCGAGTGTCGGCAACCACAGAGTGTAACGAAGGGTATATGCTGAGCAGAGGTCCCCAGGTCAGCCCACAGTAGAACCTTACAACAAAGCTGAGTCTCGGCCACGTGGCTCAAAAGTTCTCCAGGAAATGGGCTGACAAGCCATTGTAGTTGCTGTCAGAATGCAGGTTTGAGATAGCAATGGAGAGCTACAAGGACTGATTAAATTAAGAAATCTTATAGGCCTGCACCCAGGACAGTGCACATCCTGTAAAGTCCCTCTACATGTGCTTTGGAACAATTCAAATTGCTCAGTGACATCCAAATCAGAACCAACTAAAATTAATGTTTGGTTAAATGTCATCGAGTTCATATGGAGGTTGATAATGGTGCAGCTGTATCTGTCGGTGCAGACTCGGTTTTTGACAAGATTCACTCAGGAGTACAACCCTTCAGTTTACATAGATCTCAGCCAGCCTGAGAAGATACACTGTGGAAATCCTGTGAGAAGCAGTTGGTGCAGTTACTGCTGATGGTAGTAAAAGACTCGGGCCCAAACCTATTGGGACGGAATTGGTTGAGAAAAGTTCACCTTGATTGTCTCAACAATTTTCGTTCAGAACATGGTTGCCACAATGAAGTCCTCGTAAAATACGAAGGAGTATTTCAGGAAGGGTTTGAGTTTTCAAAGGGGCCAAAGTCACATGACCCCATACTGACCAGGAAGCAACTCCGAGATTTTCTACAGTCTGCTGGGTGCCATTTGCATTGCAGGCAAAGGTAAAGGTGGAAATCAAGAGGCTGGACAGCCAAGGAATCATCAAACTAGTTTGTAGAATGGGCACTACCAGTCATACCAATTGTGAAACCTGACAGTACAGTTTGTCTTTGTGGGATATTAGGCAAATGGGAAACTCCTTTCCACAGCTGGATAAATACCCAATCCCATTCATAGGGGACTTGTACACAAAGTTGGAGGGAGCAGGTTGGGGAGTGGGCTGTCCTTCATGAAGCTCGACATGAGCCACACTGACCTGTAATTGTAACTGGATGAGGAGTGCCAGAAGAATGCTATAATTAATACCCATAAGCATTTATATCAATATACAAGACTGCCATTTTGGGGTATCATCAGCCTGTGCCTTTTGGCAGCAGAGCATTTTACAAGGGCTACCCCCAGTTACCCTTTATCTGGATGACATACTAATAACAGCGAAGAACAATAAGGAGCACTTTGGAGAACTTGGACATGATGCTTAATGTTTTTCCCAGGTGTACAGATATCTTGGATGGGTTAAAGAGTTGAAAAACTGGGTTACACCCATTGGTAGAGAAAGTGAAGGTGATCAAAGGAGCCCAGCTCCCACATGTGGACTGCAGCTTAGGTCTTTCCTTGGGTTAATGAATTATTAAAGGAAATTCATATGAACCTAGCCTCCTTCTTGGCGCCTTTACACCTACAATGAAAAAAGATCAATGTTAGAAATAGTCACATAGCAAAGAAGTAGCCCTTATGGAAGTGAAAAGGCAGCTATCATCATCTAGGGTGTTGGCCCACCACAATCCAAGCGAGAAGTGGTGCTGACATGCGATGCCTCTCCGTGGATTAGAAGGATAGTATTGGCTCAACAGTGGCCAAATGAAAAGGAACGCCCCATAGTGTGTGTGCTTCCCAGACCTTGGATGATGCTGAACACAAATATGCTCAGATAGAGAAACAAGGTTTGGCAGTCACCAGTACCTTTATGCTTGGGGATTTGTCTTAGTAACAGATCACAAACCCCTGCTAAGGTGACTGAAGGAAGACAAGGTGGTGCTGCCCATTGCTTCTGGTAGAATTCAGGATTGGGCCCTTATTCCCAGCACGTACAAGTACAAGTTAGAACATTCTCCATTCCTGATGAAGGTCATATGCATGAAACGTTGGCTCTCCTTCTTCTCGGACGCTACCTGACCTGCTATGCTTTGCTAGCGCCACCTTTTTGACTCTGACTCTCCAGCATCTGCAGTCCTCATTTTTTCTCATTGTCTCGGAACCCAATCGACTAATACCGATGCCTTGAGCCACCTCCCACAAGCAGATACTTCACTAGAGTAAAATAAGGGCCAATCAAAGAAAGTCATGGGAAGTTATGCGTGGAGTCAGAGGAGACAGGGGAAGCACTAAATGAATATTATTCATCAATATTCACACTGGAAAAAGATGATGTTGTCGAGGAGAATACTGGGATACAGGATATTAGACTAGATCGGATTGAGGTGCACAAGGAGGGGTTGTTAGCAATTCTCTAAAGTGTGAAAATAGGAAAGACCCCTGGGTTGGATGGGACTTATCCAAGGATTCTCTGGGAAACCAGGGAGGAGATTATAGAGCCTTTGGCTTTGATCTTTATGTCATCATTGTCTACAGGAATAGTGCCACAAGACTGGAGGGTAGCAAATGCTGTTCCCTTGTTCAAAAAGGAGAGTAGTGACAACCCAAGTAACTATAGACCTGTAAGCCTTACTTCCTTTGTAGGTAATGTGTTGGAAAAGGTTATAAGAGATAGGATTTATAACCATCGAGAAAGAAATAAGTTGATTAGGGACAGTCAACATGGTTTTGTGAAGGGTAGGTCATAGCTCACAAACCTTAATGAGTTCTTTGAGAAGGTGACCAAACAGGTGGATGAAGGTTAAGTGGTTGATGTGGTATATATGGATTTCAGTAAGGTGTTTGATATGGTAGGCTATTGCACATGGGATTGAGGGTGATTTAGTGGTTTGGACCAGACATTAGCTTGCTGAAAGAAGACAGAGGGTGATGGTTGATGCAAAATGTTCATTCTGGAGTTTAGTTACTAGTGGTGTACCGCAAGGCTGTGACTCTATGCTGTTTGTCATTTTTACAAATGACCTGAATGGGGGTGTAGAAGGATAGGTTAGTAAATTTACGGATGATACTAAGCTTGTGGATAGTGCCAAAGGATTTTGTGGGTTACAGAGGGACGTAGGTAAGCTGCAGAGCTGGGCTGAGAGGTGGCAAATGGAGTTTAATGTGGAAAAGTGTGAGGTGATTCACTTTGGAAGGAGCAACTGGAATAAAGAATACTGGGCTAATGGTAAAATTCTTGGTAGTGCAGATGAACAGAGAGATCTTGGTGTCCATGTACATTGATCCCTGAAAGTTGCTATCCATGTTGATAGGGTTGTTAAAAAGGGGTACGGTGTGTTAACTTTTATTGGTAGAGGGATCGAGTTTCAAAGCCATGAGGTCATGCTGCTGCTGTACAGAACTCTGGTGTGGCCACACTTGGAGCATTGCGTATAGTTCAGATCATGACATTATCAGAAGGATATGGAAGCTTTGGAAAGGGTTTAGAGGAGATTTACTGTATTGTTGACTGGAATGGAGAGAAGGTCATATGAGGAAAGGTTGAGGGACTTGAGACTGCTTTCATTAGAGAGAAGAAAGTTGAGAGGTGACTTAACTGAGACATATAAGAGAATCAGAGAGTTAGATAGGGTGGACAGTGGGAGCTTTTTTCCTCAGATGGAGATGGCGAGCAGAAGGGCACATAGCTTTAAATTGAGGGGTGATAGATAGAGGACAGATGTCAGAGGTAGCTTCTGTACTCAGAGAGTAATAGGGGTGTGGTACGGCCTGCCTGCAACAGTAGTCGACTCGAAGGTCATTTAAATGTTCATTGGATAGAAGTATGGATAAAAATGGAATAGCGTAGGTTGGATGGGAAGGGCTGGAGAGCCTCTACTGTGCTGTAATGTTCTATGTTCTAGTGGTGCCTCCCCTGAAACTGTTTGTTTCGGTTTTAAACTTCCTGGACACCCTTCTGGTCACTGCTGACAATATCCAACCAGGGACACAAAATGATGCTATCCTAGCAAAACTAAAGCTAGTAATGGGGGAGACACAAGGGCCATCATACCCAGCAAGACCTAGTGAGACCAGATCACCATCGAGAACGGCATACAATTACGGGGAGCAAGGGTGATTATCCTGAGTAAAGGATGCTACCAAACTTGACTAAGGTCATCCAGAGGTTTCTAAGATGAAGATACTAGCAAGAAGGGTTGGATATGCCCAGAGTGCCAAGAAGGATAACAATTGCTACCAGCAGCACTCCCACAGTTGTGGGAATGGCTGCATAAACCCTGGATTCGGTTAGATGTTGGTTAGTGTGGTGCTGGAAATGTAACATTAAGGAGCAGGAAAATCGACGTTTCAGGCAAAAGCCCTTCATCCATCGTCCAATGGTCTCGCCCAGTGATTCTCAACCAGTTTTTGGCCGCTACCCTCCTAGGAGCTCCTCTCAGGTTCCAGGGCCTTCCAGGAACTAATTTCTTCTATTTGCTTTGTTTCTTTTTCTTATATTATTTTGCACGAAATATCAATTTTCCGCTCCTTGGATACTGCCTGACCAGCTGTGCTTTTCCAACACGACACACTCGACTCTAATCTCCAGCATCTGCAGTCCTCACTTTTGCCTACAAGTTGATTATGCTGGTCCTTTCATCGGAACAATGTTCCTGGTCAGTGTGAATGCCCATTCAAAGTGGTTGGATAATGCATAAAGTCTGTTTGGCAAACTCAGGGATGGCAATTGAGAAGCTGTCAGTATCTTTTGTGATATACAGTGTCTTGGAAGTGGTCACGGACAATGGAATGTCATTTACCAGCAGGGAATTTGAATATTTCCTAAAGTCGAAAGGCATTCGGCATATAACGACAGCTCTATGCATCTGTTGTCCAATGGTCCCCCAAGGAGCTCTTCTCTGGTTCCAGCACACCTCCCCTGCCCCAGAACTAATTTCTTCTGTTTGCTTTGTTTCTTTTTCTTATATTATATATATGAAATAAGCATACACCCAACATCCTTTCACGGTGTAGCTGTAATAAAGAATAGCAGTAGTCATGATATAACATTGTGTAACATCTTACCTCAATGAAGCGTACGAGAGATGTTGTAGTGACTTGGGAAAACTCACTACATATGTTTAGTTGCCAAATTAACTAAATTATTGTGGAAATTCAAAATTTCAACTGAGATTTAACAAATGACATAGCACACATGCATAATAATATAATTTTCCCTTTTCAATTTTCCTTGTTATACGCATTCACTAAAATCTGCCAAAAATGAAAAAAAAAAATGATTTTGCTTTTTCTTCTAGCTAAATTGACAACATGACTGAGAAATGGTTTGGGAAGGCTCCTAAATGTTTTTGACTTAGGAATAAGCACACAAAACACAGATACATTTCCGACAAAAAATGCTGTCACCCAAATCTTGGGTTTTAAAACATTTTCAGTGACTTGATATAAGTCCGGAACAAACATGTGGAATGCTTGAAAGCTGTGACCTCACAAACAGAATGTGAAACCCAAAGGTCACTAAGAGATGGGTCGTTACAAAGCCGATCTGACCAATAGCTGGCTTTGAACTATGTGTGAGAGAGAGAGAGAGAGAGAGAGAGAGAGAGACTGATCTTGATAAACTGCTGCTAGACCAGTTCGGGCCAGTGCTCAACCAAATGTCATCAAAAGAAATCATACCTGGCCCCTCAGAACAGCTCAAAGGCTGATTGGCTCTGCCCTATCTAGTGTTGAGGATACCTCAGAGTCCAAGATGGATGCAGCCTCGAAACTGTTGGTGTCCCTGGTAAGTTTTGTAACAACTTAACTGATATAAATTTCTGTATTGAATCATATTTATATCTACTGATGGCTGGTAATTATTTTATTCCATTTAGCAAGGCAAATCCCATTGCTAGATGATGGTGTCCTCACTTACTGGGATAAAAACGAATAGTTTGTCAAGTAAGAGGCTCCTCAGCAATGTGCAGCATTGTCTGTTTCTCTATAACTCGTTTGCAGAGGCCACATTGATGACATTTGGCTGAGCACTGGCCCTGACTGGTCTAGCAAGCAGTTTAGCAAGATCAGTCTCTCTCTGTCATAGTTCAAAGCCGGCTATTGTTCAGATAGGTTTTGTAACAACCCACCGCTTAGTGACATTTGATGTTTCACATTCCTTGATGCGAAGGTATTTTCTTGGTGGATCTTGCACAAGCAGCTTGCTCCAAATGGGAGCCCAGATGCAATGGATGGATTGAGCAAGTGGTTATGGAACAATGTGAGGCTCAGCACAGAATGGTTTGATCATCTTGTGTGTTTTTGTCAGTCAGTGGATGTGTGGGAGCATGAGAGCATGATATTTGTGAGGACAGATTGCTGGGAGGAGTTTTAAGCACAGGGTTCCAATGATGACATATATTGTGAATTATTTGTTTATGAAAAAGGCATGCAATTGTGCCATTTGTAAAACAGTGCATAGTACTGTGGTGTGGAGTTTAATAGGACAAACATTAAGATCTGGAGTGCTTTGGCAGCAGCTGTCCCACAGAGGATCAAACAATTTTGTCCAACAGGATGTTTCCCACCTTGTCCTTTGTTGCTGTTATCCTTTGATGTTCTCTGAACAATTATGGTCTGTATGAAGAAACTCCATTGTGCCTTCCTTTGGGATTGTTATTTTGTCTTTGGCTATCAACTTAGCTATGTGTTTATTTGTCTTTGATTCAAAGCTGTAATGATCTCTATGGAGAATGCTGGGGAAACTATGGCAACTTCTAGCCCCAGTGAGTGTTCAAAATCTAGGAGAAGGATCTTTACCATTCACAAGGAGAGGGCCAAAGATAGAAGCTTTGCTTAATCCCAGATAAAGAGTCTGATTTCTAAACTGAACAGTTGCAATGACCAATGGTGCATGGATTCAGATTCTATTTCACTGGGGAATATAATCTTGGACAGGTCGAGAGAATGTTGAAGTTCTTCTGATTACAGTGGGTATCCAACTTGGAACATGGTGATTGGATTCATTTCTGAATAATTCATGGCTCAGATTGTCAGGATGTTCAGTCCTGTGCACGATGGAGGGACTCGATGCTTGATCACTTGCTCATCCATATTGTGGAGTGTGTCCATTTGTGGACACTGTGGAGTGATTCAGTGCCCTGTACTGTAGTTCATATAGTGTGAATATACTATTCTGGAGGTAATCTGAGTTGTTCCAAAATCAAATATAGAAACTTCACAATCAATGTCCAAGTTAGGTCATAGAGTCAAAGAGATGTACAGCACGGAAACAAACCTTTCATTCCAACTCGTCCTGGCTTCCATGATCCGGGATGTCTTTGCCTGGATATTGTGGTCTTATGGGAAACTTCAGCCAGTTTAAGTAACCTATAAAGCAGGTGAAACTTGCCAACCTCAAAAAAAAAGTACATGACCATGTTTCTGCGAGTACTGTGCTGCTCTTGTTGTTTCCAATGTTTTTTAAAAATGCAAACGATTCATTTAGAGACAGTGAGCTTCTGTGATTCAGATTCTTTAAACTTCATGACATGGAACAACAATTAATTTTGTGCCATTACCTATTGTCTGACCTCAGACATGGAGAATGTTTGGCCAGTAACTTCAAGTCTCTCTTTTGTTTTCTCTCTTACAGTTAGCCTAGTGGTGATTATATTCCTGGTTCGGGATAAGTGTGGTCTTCCTACATGCAACACTCACCATGTTTTGGCCATGTCACCATCTGATCTACTGTTCATTGTTTTTTATGTTATATTTCGCAGATTTGCATATTATTATTATCATCAATCATGTTTCCTGGCCATCAATCCTGCTTGTAGTGTATTCTACATTCTCAGTCACTTGACCATTGACTGTTCTGTCTGGTTCACTGTTGTTTTCTTCTTTTGATAAATTTGTCGCCCTTTATTCTCATCAGATGAAAACTAAGTATTGCAGTGAAAAAACTGCAATGAGTGTTCGGGCAACAATTTGTACTTTCTTTTCTTTTGAAGAACACTCCTTACTACTTTAAAGCCTGGAAGCACCATGAACCAATGTTCCCATTCACTTTTATTCTCTTTATCAATGTCTTGACTGTCAGATATATTTTCAAGGACATTAAGGTGCACAAAGGATTGAGGGATCAGAGAAAAACAGAGAATGATCCAAAGATAGAGAACAGAAAGAAATCTGTGATTTTACACTGTGACATATTTGCCAGCTTCGTATTTCTTTGGTTGGTGTATATTTTAGTTTCCTTTAATGCCAGTTATTCCTTGTATTTGGCTGCTTCAGTCTACTGCACCAATCTCCAAATCTCATGTATCATCCTCTGCCACTTTTGCCATCTGCTGTCAGATCCTGCCACCAAAAATATCTTTCCCTCATTACCCCTATCTGCATTCCGTAGGAACCGTTCCTCTATGACTCCCTTGTTAGGTCCATGTTCCCACTAACTCCCTCTCCACTGTTGGCACCTTCCCCTGCTACCGAAAGAGGTGCAAAACCTGTGACCTCACCTCCCACCTCACCTTCATCCAAGGCCCCAGAGAATCATTTCAAATCTGGCAGAGATTTACTTGTATATCCTCCAATCTCATTTATTGCATCTGGTGCTCTTGATGTGGTCTCCTCCACATCAAAAAGACCAAGCACAAACTCACGGAATGGTTCAGTGAACATCTCTGGTCTGTAAGCACTAACCAACCCCACCATTCTGGGCCTCCTCCACTGCCTGCACAAGGCCACATGTAAAGGTGGAGGAGGAACACCTTTTCTTCCACCTCAGGAGCCTACAACCACATGGCATAAACATTGAATTCACCAGTTTCCAAATCTCCCTACACCCCCACCCCAACCCTCTGACTTGGATCTGCCCTCTTGACCTGATCTACCTACCTATCTGCTCCATCCTTCCCACCGACATGTCACTATCACTTCCTAAATTTGCCCACCTTTCCCTAACCCCAACCCCGTTCCTCCTCCCCAGTCATGAAGTTTGATCCTGCCCAAAACATCATCACTTGTTGCACGCTGCCTGAACTGCTATGTCTTTTCAAGTGCCACACATTTTCAGCTGACTCTCCAGCATCCACTTTCCTCACTGTCTCCAATAGACCTCTATCAAGTCTCCCCGCAGCCTCTGATACCTCAGAGAAAACAACAGGAGTTTTTCCAAGCCTCTACTTAAATCTCATACCCTCTATCCAAGCCGGAATCCTGGTAAATCTCTTCTGCCTCCTCTCCAGAGCCTCCACATTTTTCCTGTAATGTGGCAACCAGAAGTGAATGCCATGATTTGGAGATGCTGGTGTTGGACTGGGGTGTACAAAGTTAAAAATCAGATAACACCAGGTTACAGTCGAACAGGTTTATTTGGAAGCACTAGCGTTCAAAGTGCTGCTCCTTCATCAGGTGGTTGTGGAGTATAAGTTAATAAGACACAGGTCTTTTTCAATATATCATTTCAGTTACATCACACTGTAAACTTTTGCTATAAATTCTGTATCTTACGATCTTATATTCCACAACCACCAAAAGCACTCCAAAGGCTAGTGCTTCTAAATAAACCTGTCGGACTATAACCTGGTGTTGTGTGATTTTTAACTTCGAACTGAATGCAATATTCTACATATGGCCTAACCAATGTCATATACAGCTGCAAAATGGCATCCTGACTTGTGGACTCAATGTCCTGACCAATACTGGAAGAATGACACACATCTTCTTAATACCCTATCTACATGCACGGCCACTTTCAGGGAGCTACGAATGTGAACCCTAATATCCTGCTGTACATCAATGTGTTCAGGGCTCTGCCCTTAACTGTATACTTTTCCTTAACATTTGATCTCCTAAACACTTAGACGGATTAAACACCATCTGCCATTTCTACAACTGATCTATATGCCGCTGCATCCTCTCACAATCTTCTACAATATCCACAACTCTACTGATCTTTGCATCATCTACAAACTCACTAACCCACCCATCTACAACTTCATCCAAGTCATTTATATCTGTTAAAAAGCAGAGGTCCCAGTGTGATTCCCTGCGGAACACCAGTAGTCACCATTCTCCAGCCAGAAAATCACCCTTCCACAACTACTCTCTGCCTTCTATGGGCAAACCAATTCTGAATCCATGCGGCCAAGTCACCATGGATCCCATGCATTATACTCTTCTAGATGAGCCTACCATGAGGGACCTTGTCAAAAGCCTTACTAAAATCCATGGAGACAATATCCACTCGTTCTACTCTCATTGATCAACTCCTCAAACAATTCAACCAAGTTAGTATGACATGACCTGCCCTACACAAAGCCATGCTCACTGCCCCTAATTAGGCAGTGCTTTTCCAAATGTGCTTAAATCCGATCCCGGTGAATTCTGTCAATAGCTTCCCAATGACTGATGAAAGACTCACCAGTTTATAACTTCCTGGGGATTATCCCTAATTGCAGTCTTGAACAGAGGAACAACATTAGCTGCTTGCCAGTCCTCCGGTACCTCTCCAGTGGCTAGTGAAGATACAAATGTCTTGGTCAAGGTCCCAGTAATCTCCACTCTTGCCTCACTGAAAAATTTGGTGGAGACAGCATCAAGCCCTTGCGACTTATCAACCTTAGTGCTCTTCAAAAAACCCAATATCACTTCTTTCTTGATCTCAAAATGCCCTTGCATATTAGCATGCTCCACACTAACCTCACTATGCTCTAAATCCTTCTTCTGGGTCAATACTGACACAAAGTACTCATTTCAGATTTTGCAAGCCTCCAAGCACGAGTTCCTCCTTTATTCTCAAATGGTCCTACCTTCTCCCTCGTTATCCTCTTGTTTTTATTTTTTAATGTATGCCTAGAATACCTTGGGATTCTCTTTAAACCTATTTGTCAATTTCATGGTCCCTTCTTGCTCTACTAATTCCCTGCTTGAATTTTTTCCTGCTTTCTTTATATTCTTTACAGTCCTTGCCCAATTTTACCTCCCTAAACCTTCCATTTGCTTTTATTTCTTTTTGAGTAAATTCAGAACTTCCCTCTTTATCCAAGGTTCCCTTACCTTGCTATCCTTATCCTTTCTCCTCACTGGAACATGCCGGTCCCAATATTAGCCCGTTGGGAACTCCACTCCAAATCTTCTTCCTCCAGCCAAAAAAAATCCACTGACCATTGACTCTCTCTTTCCTATCACTCAGTTAATGTTCTTTCCATGTTGCCCGTGCCTCTTGTACCATGACTTATAATCTTCTGCACAACTTGTTGTATGCTATCTTCTGGAAATCCCTGTTAATCACATCAGTAACATTGTCCTCATCGACCCTTTCTGTTAAGTCATCAGAACACTTCAGCAAGATAGTTTTACACAATTTCCCCTTGACAGTTTTTTAACCAACCCACCTTTATCCATGTGATTATCAATTTTATCACAATAGTTGTTTCCAGAAGCTCTCCCATCACCAGTGTTAAACTGACAAGGCTGTCAATTCCAGGATTAACTTACAAATCTTCACAGAACAAGGTCATAATGTTGATAACCCTCCAGTCTCCTGACACCTCCTCTCAGTCCAGAGGACACTGTAATGTTGTGTCCAGTGCCCCTCTCATTTCAATCAGGATCCTTGGATGGATCTCATCCTGATCTGGTTTCCTGTAAACCCCGAGTGCCAACATCATTTGGACAGGTAATTGGATAGAAAAACTTTCCTCCTCAGTGTATCCGCACATTAACAATTTACTGATTAGTATCATAGATGTTTTCTCACCTTCACTGGAAAGACTTAAAAATAAACTCTTATTTCTCTCCAGCGCGAGGCCCCAGTCCGCGAGCTCGCGCAGAGTCGGTTAAACGGCCGCGCCTCGAGACCCCGCGTGAGCCCTCAGGGCGGGCCTTTACTCTCATCCAGCTCTGATTGATCAGAACATCTGTCAATCTCGTGCTTATAGCCAATAGAAGTGCGGTCCCGTGTTGGGAACGTCATCTGGAAGTGAATGTGGATGAAAAGAGAAATCGCTGGAGAAACTCGGCAGGTTTGGCAGCTTCTGTGGAGTTAAAACAAAGGTAACGTTTCAGATTCAGTGACTCTTCATCAGTACTGAAAGTAGCTCGGAAAAAAGTGCAGTTATTGGCTCTCCCTCCTGTAATAGGTGGAGATGGAGCCCAGAAAGAGAGAGAAGAGACACAGATATAGGGGGTGGATAATTGTGAGGCAGGGAGAAATAAAATCTGATACTGGGGAAAATGTAGGAGCAGATTACTGCAGATACTGGAATCTATTGAAAACAAGTCACATTCCTGATGAAGGGCTTATTTCCGAACTGTGGACGGCACAGCATTTCTGCGTTTTTGGGGTTTCGCTTGAGGGACGGATAGGATTGATAAATCAATGGCTGAAAAGGTGGTGCACTGTGCAGGGATTCAGTTTCTTGGATCATTGGGATCTCTTCTGGGACATAAAAGATCTGTTCAAAAAGGATGGGTTTCACCTGAACTGGAAAGGGACCAATATCCGACTGGGGAGATTTGCTAGTTCTAGTTTCGGATCCTGTCAACATTTTTAGAGTGGTGAGTTGGGAGCTTCTAAGTAACAGTGCATAGACAGAAATATGAGGATGGTTCTGAATCAGAAAAGAGCAAGTTAATTCGAAAAGACAGACATGAGCGGTCAGAGAATGATTTAACTCTCAGGTAAGGCTGATGAGCTCAGCGCATGTATGGGAATGTGGGTTTGGGATGTCAAAGTTACTACAGAAGCTTGGTTGAAGAATTGACAAGAGAGGCAGCTCAACATTCCAGGCTTTAGGTGTTATAGGAGGGATAGTAAGAGAGGAGAGGGAATGGCATATTTAATTAAGGAATACATTACTACTGCAATTAGAATAGATATTTCTGAGGGACTGTCATAGTGTTAAAGTTTTGGTTGGTGAAGAATTTGTTAAATGTGTTCAAGAAAATTTTCTTTATCAATATATAAATGTTCCTGTAGAGAACGAGCAAAACTTGAATACCTTTTGCAAAATAAGGCAGAGCAAGTGACTGGAACTAGTGATTGTAATGCTGTTAGTTTTAAAATAGCTATGGAAAAGGATAAATCTTCCCAAAAAGTTATACCTCTTAATTGGAATAAGGCAAAATTTAAGGGAATGGTGCAATAACTTTCAAAAGTTGATTAGAGCAGACCGTTTACAGGTAAAAGTATGACTGACAAGTGGGAGTCTTTAAAAGTGTGATAATGAGAGTTCAGAAGCATATGGTCCTGTTGGTCGAAGGGTAGAAAGAGGGTAGGAACATGCTTAAAAAGGAAATCAGAAAGGCAAAAATGGAAAGTTAGATAGCCTTGTCAGGTAAGATTTAAGATAACCCAAAAAAAACTCTATAAACACTTCAAGAGCAGGAGAGCAATGAGAGAGAGAAAGTAGGACCCTTTAAAGATCAACAATGTTGTCTTTGTGTTGAACCTCCGGAGGTGCGAGAGATGCTCACGGAATATTTCACATCAATTTTTACTGTTGAAAAAGAAATGGGGGCTAGAGTACTCCGGGAAATAAATATTGATATTTTAAAAACAGTTCACATTACAGAAGAGGAAGAACTGGAGGTCTTAGAAAACATAAAGATCGATAGCCCTCCAGTGCCTGATTATATGTGTCCCAGGATGTTGTGGGAAGTTGGGTAGGAAATTGCGGAGCACCTAGTAGAAATATTTGTATATCTATGAACGTGGGTGAAGAACGAAAGGACTGGAGTTTGGCTAATGTGTTATTGTTTAAGAAAGGATGTGAGGAGAAGCTTGGGAACTATAGACCTGTGGGTCTAACTTTAGTGGTGGGTAAGTTGTTGGCGATGATTCTGAAAGATAGGCTTTATATGCTTTTAGAGAGGCAAGGATTGAGTAGAGATAGCATGGATTTTTTGCAAGGAAAATCCTACCTCACAAACTTGCTTGAGTTTTTTGAGGAAGTAATCAGTAAGTTTGAGGGCAGAGCAGAAGTTGTTGACTTGGATTTTAGTGCAGCCTTTGACAAGGTTCTGCATGATTGACTGGTTAGTAAAGTTAGATCACACAGGATTCAGGGTGAGTTTGCCAATTCATTACAAAATTGGCTTTGGAGTAGGAGACAGAGGATGGTGGTGGAGGGTTGTTTATCGGACTGGAGGCCTCTGACCAGTGGTGCTCCACAGAATTTGGTGCCAGGTCCACTACCTTTTATCATTTTACATAACTGATTTGGCTGTAAATATAGGAGGTATGGTTAGTAAGTTTGCAATAAGTTTGCTTCGTCCTAAGATGACAGTACCATATGGCAGAACGGTTCTTGTGCCAGAACTCATTTGCTCCGACCGCTTTTCTCTTTCTTTCTTTTGCTTCTCTGTTTTTTATTTCTATTCTTGATCTTGTCCTGAGCTTGGACAGTATCATGGCAGCAAGCGTCCAATACAGGGAAGAGTGGGCCCAGGACACACCTCGAGTGAGCTGCTACTCACTTTTCCAGAGCATGCACAGGACCTAAAATCAGTGTCTGTCAGATTGGTGGAGACGACATCATCAAGATCAACCCAGCAGCAAAAGATCGTGCCTGAGGTTTGGCGACTTTATTGTTGGTTGGGTCCAGCACTAGTACCAGTGAAGCAGTGGCAGAAAGGCACGATGGCAATATCGACGAGGTCGGTCTACTGGTGAGAAATACAGCTCTGACGTTGGTTGGTTTGGCGCAGCCATTGGCTCGCAATGGTCGAGCAGTACATGTCTAAGGATCAGCAACTTCAATGTTGGTTGGGTCCACTGCAGATGATGGTGAAGTGGTGGTGGAAAAAGGATGATGGCATAGGCATTGATTACCGTGTTTAGCTGGCTCATCTTCAGCCATATCTTTCCATTTTTTCTTATTCTTAAATTATTCAAAATAGTGCTGTGTCATGGTGACAAATGAAATGTTTTCACTGTATTTTATTGTAATTTTTATGTAAAATGCACATGACAATAAATAATAATCAAAATCAAATCACACCAAAATTGGTGGTCTAGTGGACAGTACAGATGTTTATGTCAGAGTACAATGGAATCGTCATCATATGGGCCAATGTGCCAAGGAGTGGCAGATGGAGTTTAATTCAGATAAGTGTGTGATGTTGCATTTTGGTATGGCAAATCAGGAAAGGACCAATACGCTTAATGGGAAGTGTTGTCAAATAAAGAGACCTTGGGGTGCAGGTTCATTGTTCCTTGAAAGTGAAGTCTCAGGTAGACAGGGTAGTGAAGTAGGCTTTTTGTGTGCTTGCCTTTATTGTTCAGTGTGTTGAGTGTGAGAGTTAGAAAGTCATGTTGCGGCTGTACAGGACACTGGTTAGACATTTTGGAATGCTGTGCGCAATTCTGGTCTCCCTGTTGTAGGAAAGATGTTGTAAAACTCGAAAAATTTCAGGAAAGATTGACGAGGATGTTGCCAGGGTTGGAAGGTTTGAGCTGTCGGGGAAGTTGAATAGGATGAGGCTATTTTTCCTGGAGTATTGGAGGCTGAGGGGTGACCTTATAGAGGTTAATAAAATCATGAGGGGCATGGATAGGGTGAATCACCAAGGTCTTTTTCCCAGGGGAGAGGAGTGCAAAACTAGAGGGTATAGGTTTAGGAGAGGGAGTTGGATAATCAGAATGACTTAGAGAAGGAATCGAGAAGTTTAGACAGCTCAGTGGCACAGGATTGTTCCCAATTGTCAAACTTAGTGTTGTTTCTGACAATCTTACCTGCATTTCATTTCACTTAATTCTGTGAAATTGGTCATTTCTTTCATGATCACACCAGCTGGTAACATTTACATCACAACAGAACAGCTAACACTTTCATAGAGATTTTACAAAATGTGATTCACACCTGTCCAAGAAAGCAAATAAATTAATGATGAACATGGAACATTTTGAATACAGGTAAAGAAGTGAGAATATAAGTTTGAGAATTTAGAGGACAACATGCTCTATTAGAAAGATTAAATCACATACTTTTTAAAAATCTGTCTTTTGATTGCAAATGTATTTTCAGCAATACTTTACTTGGTCTATTTCCATTCAGTTCATCCTGATGCCGATGTCACCCACTTTTATCAAGACAAATTAAATGAAATTAATTTTGACCCATCAAGCGTGCAGGTACAGCAGGCAGTGAAGGAAGCTAATAGCTTGCAGGGCTTCATTACAAGAGGAATTGAGTATAGAAGCAAAGAGGTTCTTCTGCAGCTGTACAGGGCCCTGGTGAGACCGCACCTGGAATATTGTGTGCAGTTTTGGTCTCCAAATTTGGGGAAAGACATTCTGGCTATTGAGGGGGTGCAGCTTGGATTCACGATGTCCATTCCCAGAATGGCGGCACATTCTTACTTATAGACAATAGACAATAGACAATAGATGCAGGAGTAGGCCATTCTGCCCTTCGAGCCTGCACCGCCATTCAATATGATCATGGCTGATCATTCCTAATTAGTATCCTGTTCCAGCCTTATCTCCATACCCCTTGACTCCACTATCTTTAAGAGCTCTATCCAATTCTTTCTTAAAAGAATCCAGAGACTGGGCCTCCACTGCCCTCTGGGGCAGAGCATTCCACACAGCCACCACTCTCTGTGTGAAGTAGTTTCTCCTCATCTCTGTCCTAAATGGTCTACCCCGTATTTTTAAGTTGTGTCCTCTGGTTCGGCACTCCCCCATCAACGGAAATATGTTCCCTCCTGCCAGAGTGTCCAGTCCTTTCATAAGCCTATACGTTTCAATCAGATCCCCTCTCAGTCTTCTAAACTCAAGGGTATACAAGCCCAGTCGCTTCAGTCTTTCCGTGTAAGGCAATCCTGCCATTCCAGGAATTGACCTCGTGAACCTACGCTGCACTCCCTCAATAGCCAGAATGTCTTTCCTCAAATTTGGAGACCAGAACTGTACACAGTACTCCAGGTGTGGTCTCACCAGGGCCCTGTACAGCTGCAGAAGCACCTCTTTGCTTCTATACTCAATCCCTCTTGTTATGAAGGCCAGCATGCTATTAGCCTTCTTCACGACCTGCTGTACCTGCATGCTTGCCTTCATTGACTGGTGGACAAGAACACCCAGATCTCTCTGAACAGCCCCTTTACCTAATTTGATACCATTGAGGTAGTAATCTGCCTTCCTGTTCTTGCCACCAAAGTGGATAACCAGACATTTATCCACATTAAACTGCATCTGCCATGCATCTGCCCACTCACCTAACTTGTCCAGGTCACCCTGTAATCCCCTAACATCCTCATCACATTTCACCCTACCACCTAGCTTTGTGTCATCAGCAAATTTGCTAATGTTATTGCTGATACCATCTTCTATATCATTTACATATATTGTAAAAAGCTGCGGTCCCAGCACGGATCCCTGCGGTACCCCACTGGTCACTGCCTGCCATTTCGAAATGGAGCCGTTAATCACTACCCTTTGTTTCCTGTTAGCCAACCAATTCTCTATCCAATCTAGTACTTTGCCCCCAATCCCGTGCGCCCTAATTTTACTCACTAACCTCTTGTGTGGGACTTTATCAAAAGCTTTCTGAAAGTCCAGGTACACTACATCCACTGGATCTCCCTCGTCCATCTTCCGAGTTACATCCTCAAAAAATTCAAGAAGATTAGTCAAGCATGATTTCCCCTTCATAAATCCATGCTGACTCTGTCCTATCCTGTTACTATTATCCAGATGTGCCGTAATTTCATCCTTTATAATAGACTCCAGCATCTTTCCCACCACTGAGGTCAGACTAACTGGTCTATAATTTCCTGCTTTCTCCCGCCCACCCTTCTTAAAAAGTGGCACAACATTAGCCGCCCTCCAATCCTCAGGAACCAACCCCGATTCTATTGAACTCTGGAAAATAATCACCAGCGCATCCACGATTTCCCGAGCCACCTCCTTCAGTACCCTGGGATGCAGGCCATCAGGTCCCGGAGACTTATCAACCTTCAGACCTAACAGTCTCTCCAACACCAAATCCTGGCAAATAGAAATTCCCTTAAGTTCAGGTCCTTCAGCCACTGTTACCTCAGGGAGATTGCTTGTGTCTTCCCCAGTGAACACAGATCTGAAGTACCCATTTAATTCCTCTGCCATTTCTTCGTTCCCAGTAATATATTCCCCTGCTTCTGTCTTCAAGGGCCCAATTTTTGTCCTAACCATTTTTTTGCCTTGAAAGATTTGAGCGACTGGGCTTGTATACCCTTGAGTTTAGAAGGCTGAGAGGGGATCTGATTGAGATGTATAAGATTATTAAAGGATTGGACTCACTGGAGGCAGGAAGCATGTTTCTGCTGATGGGTGAGTCCTGAACCAGAAGACACAGTTTAAAAATAAGGGGTAGTCCATTTAGAAAAGAGTTGAAGAGAAACGTCTTCACCCAGAGAGTGGTGGGTGTGTGGAGTGCTCTGCACCAGAAGGTGGTGTTGGCTCGAAGGGCAGAATGGCCTACTCCTGCACCTATTGTCTATATTATGTCAGATGACAATAACTTATTCAAAGACATGAATTTTAAGAGGTATCTTAAACAGAAGAAGGACCTGTTTAGTCGGAATTATGAGGCTGGCCGAAGGAAAGTGCAGCCTCTCAACCTGCACCAGCCATTACCTCATAGCTGTGGTGATGGAAGATCTATTTATTATAATCACAGAGGTTATTCTGTGGCAGATTAAATGTATTAATTTCCCCTGTCTTTCCTGGATCTCACCACTATGTATAGTGTTCACAATGTTCTGATTCATTCAGCCAAAACCTGTTCTGTCTGGTTGACAGTTACCTCCTCCTCTGATCGATTTAATTGTCATCTGTTTCCAGAATGTGGATACACAGTATTGCGCCAAGAAAAATGCAGCTGTCGTCCTCTGAATAACATGCATTCTGGTCTATTTTTAAAAACATCCCCTACTACTATAGATATGAACCGACAGAGGTAATTGCCAATTGTTTCTGTTATCCAAAGCAGAATTATTTTTCTGTGCTGGTTGGTGGGATTTGACTGTTTTGATTGGGTTTCAATGCCCTTGGTTCCATACACTTTAAGTCTGTCGCTCAGTACTGACAGTGAGACATATTTCTGTGACAAGTTGGGCCCATCAGAGACTGAAGGGCCATAGCAAAGGTGAGGATCCCAGTGACCCAGAGATGGAAAGCAGAAGAAAGTCTGTGATTTTATTTTTGTCGTTATCCGACACTTTCATCATTCTGTGGTTGGTGCAAGAATTATAGAATTCTTTTTTATTATAACATTTGGGGAATATACCTGAGACATTACAACAGTTTAGAATTTATATTTGCAATGGTTGGCGTTTCACTGGTGAATTTCAATTGCTGCTTAAACACTCAGTTCAAGTTCAGACGGCAAGTCAAAGAAATGATGAAGTATCCTGTCATATTAATTATCCAATTAATAAAGAAACAAAATATCTGAGAGTAGTCTAGAGAACCCAGTATATACATCGCATGAATGAAAAAAACTCATGAAGGCTATTGCGAATAACTGGAACCCAAGCATTGATCTTTATCCTACCTAGTGTCATTACCTTCCACTCCAAACAACACATGTTCTGTTTGGTATGAATTCTCAGTTCAAGTCAGTATATTATCCTGATCCCATTTGCTTTGATGTTGCAAACTAACTTTTTGTGTGGGACTTTGTCAAAAGATTTCAGAAAATCCAAATACCCACGTCCACGAGCTCTCCCTTATCTATTCTGAGATAATACCAACTTAACAGAATTATTTGAGGAAGTGACAAAGTTGATTGATGAGAGAAGGGCTGTCGATGTCATATACGTGGACTTCAATAAGGCATTTGATAAGGTTCCCCCAGGCAGGCTGATGGAGAAAGTGAAGTTGCATGGGATCCAGGGTATATTAGCTAGATGGATCGAGAATTAGCTGGACAACAGGAGGCTGTGAGTGATAGTGGAAGGGAGTTTCTCAAAATGAAGAACTGTGACCAGTGGTGGAGTAGCAGTTAGTGAAGGGGACTGTCCGAGAATGCAGCAGAATATGATAGATTGGAGAGTTGGGCAGAGAAATGGCAGATGGAGTTCAGTCTAGGCAAATGAGAGGTGATGCATTTTGGAAGACCCAGTTCTCAAGCAAACTATACAGTCAATTAGAATCCCTACAGTGTGGAAACAGGCCATTTGGCCCAACAAGTCCACACCAACCCAGTCCCCTACACCAATTTCTCTAGACTTCCCCTATCTAATGCACCTTGCTTACATATCCCCGAACACGATGGGTAATTTAGCAAGGTCGATTCACCTAATCTGTACATCTTTGGACTTAAGCCCTGGGGAAATTGACATACGGAGAGATCTGCATGGTCAGGCCCATATTTCCCTGATGGTGGCAATGCAGGTCAATAGAGTGGTCAAGAAGGCATACGGCATGCTTTCCTTCATCGGACGGGGTATTGAGTACAAGATTTGTCAGGTCATGTTACAGTTGTATAGGACTTTGGTTTGGCCACATTTGGAATACAGCAGACAGTTTTGTTTGCTACATTACTAGAAGGATGTGGATGCTTTGGAGAGGGTGCAGAGGAGATTCACCAGGATGTTGCCTGGTATGGAGGGTGCTAGCTATTAAGAGAGGTTGAGTAGAATAAGATAATTTTCATTAAAAAGATTGAGTTTGAGGGGGGGATCCTGACTGAAGTCGACAAAACCATGAGTGGTATAGACAGGGTGGATAGCAAGAAGCCTTTTTTTACCAGGGTGGGGGACTTAATTACTAGGGGTCACAAGTTCAAGGTGAGATGGGAAAGGGTTAAGGGAAATATGCGTGGAAAGTTCTTTACACAGGGAGGAGGTAGAGATGGACATGCTGGCGTCGTTTAAGATGTATCTAGACAGCTACATGAATGGCCAGGGGACAGAGGGATACAGATCATTGGAAAATAGGCGACGGATTTTAATTGCGGTTCCGGATCAGCAGAGGCTTGGAGGGCTGAAAGGCCTGTTCCTGTGCTGTAATTTTCTTTGTTCTTTTTTGTTAGCGTGGTTTTGTCAGAGGGACAAAATGCATCACAAGTGTGGTGAAATTTTTCGAGGAAGTGACCAGGTCTTTGGACGAGAGTAGGGCAATTGATGTAGTTTATATGGATTTTAGCAAAACCTTTGACAAGGTTATATTCAATTCCCTACAGTATAGAAACAGGCTATGCAGGCCAACAAGTCCACACTCACCCTCCAAAGGTTAACCCACCCAGACCCATTCCCCTACCTTTACCCCTGCCTAATGCACCTATCTCCATGGGCAATTTAGCATGGCCAATTCACCTAACGTGCACACCTTTGGACTGTGGGAGGAAAACAAGCAACCAGAGGAAACCTGCTCAGACACAGGGAGAATGTGTAAACTCCACACAGTCACCCCAGTCTGGAATCGAACCCAGGGCCCTGGTGCTGTGAGGCAGCAGTGCTAAGCACTGAGTCACTGAACTGTCCCAAAGCCACACGTAGGAGATTGACAACTAATGTAAAAACACATGGAATTCAGAATAAATTAGCAAATTGACTCAGTCAGAGGAAGCAGAGGCAAAGCTGAAAGAAGGCTGTTAGTGTAATTGGAGACTGGTATCCAGTGGGATCAATTTTGGATCTTTCATTGTTTGTGATATTCGTAAATGATAGTAAAGAGTGTGTGTGTGTGTGCGCGTGTATGTGAGTAAGTGTGTGTATGTCTGCATGTGTGTTTGTTCATGTATGTGGGTGAATGTGTGTTGTTAGGGGATGGGGGTGGTTGGGGATACTAAGTAAGTTTGTGATGACACAAATATTGACTGGGTGGTTGGCAGTGAGGAAAATATTCTGAGGCTTCAAACAAAAATAGGTAGATTGGTCAAACAGGCAGATCAACGGCAGATAAAATTTAATCCTGATAAACCCTCACGTGATACATTTTGCCAGAAGTTGCAAAACAAGGCAGTACTCAGTGAATGGGAGGACACCAGGCTGCATAAAGCAACCAAAAGATCTTAAGGTAATTGTTAACAGATCTCTGAAAGTGGCAGGACTGGCTAATAGGGTAGTTAAGAAGGCATACAGGATATGTGCCTTTACTCGTCAAGACGTAGGTTATAAGTGCAGGGAAGTGCTGTTGGACTTTGTTTAGGCCATAGTTGGACTATTGTGTGTATTTCTGGTCACCGCAGCATGGGAAGGATGTGTTTGCATTGGAGGGAGTGCAAAGGAGGTTTAGCAGAATGTTGCTTAGGCTGTATCAATTAAGCTGTGAAGAGGGAGGCTGGATAAGCTCGGGTTGCTTCACTAAGAACCGAGATCGGAGTATCTATGAAGTCCATAGACAGGGTGAATAGAATGCAGTTGTTCCCCTTACTCAAAGGGCCTATAACAGGGTGGTATAATTTTAAAGCTGAAAGGCAGGAGGTTTAGAGGGGACATGAGGAAAGGGGGCCTGAAGGAGGTTGATAAGGGGCCTGAAATTGAAATCGGAAACCTCAGAAAAGTACTTGGAAGAGCACTTGAAATGTCATAACATTCAAGGCTATGGGCCAAGAGCTGGAAAATTGGACTGATGTAGATTTAGTGTCATTTTGGTGAGACAAACATGATGGTCCAAAGGGCATCTTCTGTTCGCTGTGATTCTGTCATTTGAGAATTCTGAGGATAAGGATCTGAATTTGTTCCTGTTTTTCTTTGTATTTGTTTTAAGAAAGTATTACCTAGTGTGAGTTCTAGCAGTTGTTGTGGTCAGCATCAGCTTTTGGTTCTGTACCAGAGTGCTCATTCACAGATTGAATTTCCTAAATGGGTTGCAAAACTGAATTAACAAGAAAAGCAGTGGGATAACTGTATTTAGTAAAACAGCTTTCAAGGTGTTCTACAACATGAGGTATTGATTGGCTGACTAGCCTCAGCAAAATGAAGGTCATCGCTGAAAGGAATATTGAAAGATATTTCAATATTGATGGGACTGATAGTGGGTGAAATCATGCAAGTCTTGTTATTTGAATACAAGTTGGAATTAGCATTTGAGACCTAATAGGATTAGATTTATCCAGTCGTTGGAGTATTGAATTACAAACATAAATCTCAATGATATCACATCATTAAAATAAACCTGCTATCATTCAATGATTTTAAAAATAATGAGATACCACACAAGATAAAATAGTCTCTGGAACTGTCTGTTCTTCAATTTTGAGATAATTCTCCAATTCTGATACATTGCCAGCAGCAGGAAGGGAGAAATTATTTCACAAACAACAACATGTACTTTCCAAGGCTAATTATCTTGAAAGCATGCTACACATTCCTTCACATTGTTAGTGTGCCAGGTAAATCTTGTAACAACTTAAATTATATAAATCTCTACATTTCCACTGTACGTCTGATATGCCAGATGACAGTGTGCTCACTAACTGAGTTTAAAGTGAATAGTTTGTCAGATTGGAGGCTCCTCAGTAATATGCAGTATTGTGGGTTTCTCTATGCTGTACAGAATGTGTATACACTGAAGCCACATTGATGGAATTTAGCTGAGCACTGACCCTATCTGGTCAAGAAAGTGTTCAACAAGACAGTCTTTCCCTGTAGTAGTTTAAAGCCTGCTATTTCTCAGATGGGTTTTGTAATGACCCACTTCTCAGTAACACCTGGTGTTTCCCATTCCTTGATGGAAAGAGGTGTTGTTAGTGGATCTTGCTCAGGCAGCTTGCTCCAAATGCAACAATATTAGCAAAAGGTGAGTTGAGCAAGTCATTATGGAGTGATAACTGATGGTGAGCACGGATGGCATTGACTATCTGCGTGTTTTCATCAATCAGTGGATGTGTGGAGACATAATATTTGTGAGGGCAGCCCACTGGGAGCGGTGTTAAGCACAGGGTTCCATTTATGATGTGCATTGTTGATTTATTTGTTTGTCAAAAAGACATGTGAGTTATGCTATTTGTAAAAAGAGGCATAATGCTGTGGTGCAGTTTAACAGGACAAACACTGAGATCTGGAGTGTTATGGTAGCAGCTGTCCCACAGAGGATCAAACAACTTTGTCAAACAGGACGTTTCCCATCTTGCCCTTTGTTGCTGTTATCCTTTGATGTTCCCCAAACGATAATGGTCTATGTGAAGATACTCCCATGTACATTTGCTTGGGATTGTTATTTCATTTTAGGCTAGTAATTTGCGTAAGTATTTATTTTTGTTATTATTATTTTGTTGGTACTGACATTTTAGAGATAAATGCCCGGATATATTTTTAGACCAATTCACTGTGAGGAACCTTGATGCAGTACTCCATCAACCTTGTGAAATCTCTGTTATTGGACCTGGTCCAGTGGCCTCACCACTGTGGAAATTGGTTGGTCCAAAAGGATTTTTCACAGATGAAAGCCAAGTTGGTTTATGGTGACTGACGTGTGATTTTGGATATTTGATATTTTTGTGCTGCTCCAAGGCTCCAATCAGGATCAAGAACATTTGGCCCGACAGAGTGAAAGTCAGTGCTGCTATTGTGTATTCCTGATGAAGAGCTTATGCTCAAAATGTTGATTCTCCTGCTCCTCGGATGCTGCCTGACCTGCTGTGCTTCTCCAGCACCACACTCTTTAATTTTAATCTCCAGCATCTGCAGTGCTTTCTCTCTGTTGTGCCCTCCAGTTGAACTGAAATTCAACATTGAGAGACTCGTGGGTTGGAAACTGTAAATGGATCATCAGTTGATTCCTAGTCCATCAGCAGCACACTGCTAAAAGAATATGAATCACCTGACAACCATGATTTACAAGATGCTCTTTGCATCATGGTGTGGGACATCATTGCACCGATTGTCACATGGGATGTCTGTCCAAGTAGTGATGGTGATTCACACCACAGAAGCAGATTTATATAGACATATAAATTCCAACCGTTATAATTGCCGTCGTACAAGTCAGTTCAAGATCTTGCTGGGCAATTTTAGCCAATCTGCTTCTTAGAATTTTTATTGCATCTTCCTTGCATTCTGGATGATTGGAAAGGAGGTGAGTGGGAATGACTACTCGCCTGTGTTCACTTTATGGGTAGTTGTACGTGAGGAGACCCTTTGCTGGTTGGGGATGGCTGTTCAGGGAACTGACCTCACATAGGGCAGTTTAGTACGTTCAGCTCCTGTTTGGATGACAGTTCGAGGTAGGGCCACGTAAATTGAAATATTACCTCTGATTTCTCTCTGCCAATGCTGCCTGACCTGCTGAGCTTTTCCAGCAACTTTTGTTTTTGTTTTTGATTTACAACATTCGCAGTTCTTCCAGTTTTTATTTGTCATTTTTCATGTTGTTTGAATCATTGTGTGAAAGTGAGGTGATTTATTGAAGATCACATTTCGATGCTGAATAACCCCAGACTGCTTTGTGGTTATTGATGGTTGGAAAGTATATCAGGGTGGGAGTAAGCTAATATTGAAAGGACTTGTTGTTGCCAGCTAACAATTGAAAGTTTATAAATGTTTGCAGTAACAACAACACTGAGCTGAACATTCCCCCAGTACATTGTATATGTCAGGGTAGCTGCTGGCACAGCATGTTTTACATCAAGGGAGTAATGAAGTGGATCAGACTTTTTGATGGAATAACAACCTGTTACTTCAATTCCAAAAAAGTTCACTCGAAGGAAATGCTGTTGATGCTTGTGCAGTGGCACGGGGTGTTCAGCAGAGGGGATCATTTTAAACACAAGAGAAAGAGGGAATTAACCCCCAAAACAAAAGACACTCCATTGGACAGAGACACAGACACCGAGATTACTCACAAATATACAACACACTGATACATTCCCAGGCTGAAGCAAACCTCATGGGAGAGAGGGAATATGAGACACCATCAAGAGAGCTGGGACTAACTGGAATATGAGTATCACCACTTCAGTCTGTCCATGTCTTAACTTCTGTTTGTCCCTGTCTGACTTTTCCTATTTTCTCTCTCACTCTCTCTCTGTCCTTTTGTCTGCCTCCCTCTTTCTATCTCCCTCTCACTGTCCTTCCCTTTCTCTCCATCTCCATCTTTCTCTCTCTCTTCCCTATGTCTCCATCTGCCCTTCTCTCTCTCCCTCTCTGAGATTCTCTCGCGCTCTCTCTCTCTGTTCTTCGCTTGCTCTCCTCCTCCTCAATCTCTCTATTCTCTGTCTGTTCCTGTTTCTTCATCCCCACTCTTCCTCTCTTCTCTCTGTCACTTATTCCCTCTGTCTCTCTCTCTCTCTCATTCTCTCTTTCACTCTGTCTTTTTCTATTAGATCTGAAAGTGCCCACACAATATTGCATCCCCCTATTCTGTCCCCATTTTACTCCCCTCCCAAATGTTTGCCCTTCCCCAATTGTTTTGCCCTCCCAAATATATTCCTAACCAAATGTGTACCCTCACAAATATTTTGCTGTCCTCCATATCATGCTAAGCCCCACTCCCTGGCGCAGAGATTAATGACTGGACCAACTGGCCTGTAACTGACTGCTTTCATGCACAGCAAGATCCCAGTCCCAGAACTATGGAAGCTTCACATCACACAGATAATCCTTTCAGCCCATTATGCCTCCCTACCACCACAACCACCAACAACCCCCCATCCTCCTCCCACACCCCCCCCCCCATTAAATGATCCTGGTGCTGTCCAGCTACTCAGGCCTTGCCCCGAATGGCATTGTTACTCCCCGACGTGGGGAGACCACTTTTCCACCCTGTCTCATAATCTGCCTCTTTGTCCTCTCACCCCTTCATCTCTCTCTCTCCTACAATAGCCCCTTCCCCCCTCAAGCCCCATCAAACACTCCCCCTCTCCCTGGCTCTCTTTTACCACCTCCTTGCTTCCCATTCCTCTGCTCAAAAACTCAGGGGCACGGCTACTCCGCCTCCCCTCGCAGACTCACAACCCCTGGGCTGAAGGACATGGTGAGTACGTTCAGAGACTAACTGGTCTTTTGACTGACTGCTGTAATGCACAGCAAGATTCCAGTCTGCAGCCAATCAATCACACACTCAATGAGAAAGATACTTTATGCCCCTTCCACTCATCCCTCCACCCCCGGCCTGGTTTGGACAACAGTGAAAGTAAAACCCGGGAGAGACAGGGGAAATGTGTATCCTACTGCATGAACTGTACAGCAACTTTTGGCACTAAGTCCAAATCTTCCCAATCCCCCTTCCCTGCCACTGGGACAGAGCAGAGGGCCCAGGGAGAAAGAGGGAGAGAAAATGCATTGAGAGAAAAAGAGAAGAACCAACAGACAGAGAATGAGATAGTGACAGTCAGATGGAGGGAAGGAGAGAAAGAGAGTTCAAAGGAGGAAGAGATCGCAAGTGAAAATCCCAAGGACAGAAACAAGATGTCAGGCTAATAAAAGCAAGTATATTATCTCCATTCTTTATCTACCTTCAGAGACTGGTGTACATTCACCCCAAATCTCTCTAATTGTCAATGCTTCCCAGGGTCCTATTGTTCATCATGTATTTCCTTGTCTTGTTGTCCTGCCCATGTGCATTACATCACCTCACCTCATTACTGCTGTTTCCTCGACATGAAGGATTACTTTCTGTTTAGAGACTTATTGTTAAGTTTCACCATTTTAACATGAAATTTAGCGGCACTGCTAGTGCTGAGTCCTCTTTATCCATATTCTCTGGGAGTGAGCGACAACTGGGGGGGTATATGGGCCAAACACAAGCAAATGGGACTATTTAACAGTGAAAACTGAGTGGCATCGTCAAATTGGGCTGAAAAGCCTGTTTCCGTGCTGTAGACCTCTAGGATTCTATAAACCCTTCACAATCACAGGTCCATCTCCCTCTGCTTGACAGTGACTATCACCCACACCCCAACGCTCACCAGCTGCTACTGAAATTTTCCACTGAAGCTTGTTGAAACAAGGAAGACTCCACATCACTCCCATTTTATTTCAGGAATTCCAGGAATTGCTTTTCTTGAGTCAATGTCATGGCTCATGTGTTTTGCTTTATCCTTTATAGAGGTGAGAGAAATACACCACACTGTAATATCGAGTCCAAATAGTTGGTAACTTCTTGATCCTTTGATCACACAAATACTCAGACACCAGCCCTGCATTATCTCAGTGATCAGAGCTACCTCTTTCCATCTGAAATGAACTGATTAATCCATAATCTAAGAATGAAATAAATGAGTAATAACCAACCAATTAATAAAGTTAAAATTACAGAATCATTTGTATTTTTCCAACTGAAATGCACACATTTTGAAATGAAACTGTAGCAGCTACACAGTAACAAATGGGTGTAAGTGGTGGGGGAGAGAGAATCAAATGAGCTGCTGCACACACAGACAGTGCTGTAGGAAACTAAGGTGTTGATATTTGGGGAATAATGTAAATTGTGATGTAGTTGGACTGGGGGAACCTCACTGGACTTGTAATGCAGTGACCCAGGATGCAAATACCAGCAATTGGCAGAATTTAATCTCAAATAATTAATCCATCTTGAATTGAAAGTTAGTTTCATAGTCCCATTGCAGAACCAAACACCAATTGCTGTAAATACACATCTGCTTCACTCATGTCCTTCACCAAAGGGAATCTGGGAATCTTACCTGGTCTGGCCCAGAAGTGTTTTCAGAAGACATTAAATAGTTCTGACTGATATATAATGCACGGTTAAAGATGTATGTTTCAGACATGAGTGAGGAATGAAAACAGGAATGCTATCCGGTTTTAGCTTCGACATTGAAATTGGCAACACACACAATGAACACAGTAAAGTACTTCTTCCTAACAACTGGTAGCAAGACAGACATGGTCTAGGTTGTTTTTGCTGATTATTACATCACTTCACTCCTAAATGTTGATTGCCCTTTAAACACCACCTCAAAGACGTGCTTCAAATAGCAAGGATGGAGAACAGATTCTGACTGGGGAGCATCACATTCACAGTAGCAGCACTAGGGACCAAATTTGTCAACAAGTGAGGAGATGGTCAACCAGACTAGACCTGAAACTCGCATGAAGGGGACCAGTAAGAGAGAACAATTTACTTGTGCCCACTCCTCCAATAGATGGAGCCCAGAAAGAGAGAGAGAAGAGCAGTCTGGCAGACAAAGGGATGAATAATTATGAGGCAGGGAGAAAGACAAGCTGATCATGGAGCTACAGGTGAAAATGGAGTTGGCTGTGCCTGAAGCAGCCCGAGTCAACACCAGGGCCTGGGTTGTGGAGGGTCGATGCAAACTCAATGGGCCAAATGGTCTCTTTCTGCAGTGTAGGGATTCTATGATCTTTGCTGAAAATGTGTTGCTGGAAAAGCACAGCAGGTCAGGCAGCATCCAAGGAGCAGGAGAATCGACATTTTGGGCATAAGCCCTTCTTCAGGAAGGGCTTCCTGAAGAAGGGCTTATGCCCGAAACGTCGATTCTCCTGCTCCTTGGATGTTGCCTGACCTGCTGCGCTTTTCCAGCAAGACATTTTCAGCTCTGATCTCCAGCATCTGCAGTCCTCACTTTCTCCTTCTATGATCTTTGACTAGTTGAGTGACGATCACAGATAAGTACCTAATGCAATTAATCATTAAAGCTAACGTTAAAAATTAGAGCTACACAAACCCTGTTAATTGAGCTAAATGTTGAACTGGGAACTGAACTGAACTGCATTGCCAAAGAATTCATCAATCTTGGAGAGTTGGCACAGGAAGATTACCAGGAGGTTACCAGAGCTGGAGAACTTCATGTAAATTTGTTCACAAATGGGAGCATCATTGGTTGGGCCAGCATTATTTTCCATCCCCAATTGCCTAGAAGGTAGTTAAAGGTCAAGCACATTGCTGTGGGTCTGGAGTCACATGTAAGCCAGACCAGATCAAATGGCAAATTTCCTAACCTAAAGCACATTCATGTATCAGACGGGTTTTCACAACAATGTTTTAATGGGGAAGACTCCTTCCTTTTCCCCTGAAATTGAATTCAATTCCCACCATCTGCCACGATAGGATTCAAACTCATGTCCCCAAAACATTGACTCGATTTTTTCTGCCCTTGCCCCGTCCCTTCCCACTTCCATCTGTGATTTCTCTGATGCCTTACTTTGGTTCTGGATGCTGCCAAGTTTATAGTGTTGTCAATCACAGGGACCCTGTTTCCAAAACTCATTCAACTTCCATGACAGGATAATCATCTCAATCCTTGTGCTCCTCATGTTGTGGCTCAGACTGGGAACACTTCACAGTTCCCATCTTCATGTCCCGCAGTTTGACCTACACTGCTGTCCCACAGGGACAAATCACCTTTGGGTGTAGAAGGATGGACTGGGCAAGGAATGGGAATTTTAATCAGTCACTAAGTTAGCTTGGAAATATCTGCTGCACATTATATTCCATCTGCTAATTCCTTCCTCAGTCAGTGAAGTTGCCCATATCTTTGGTCGTCCCCACAGCTTTCTCTCCCACCCACTGTAGGTCTTTTCAGTGAACCTGGAAACATTATATTTGTTCCCTTCAGCGACTCATTGCTATCAATTGAAAGTGTCTGTGTCTTTAGCAGTGACCCTTCAGGCAGCCCCACTGGGTACTAACTCAGAGAAAGTGAGGACTGCAGATGCTGGAGACCAGAGTTAAAAAGTGTGGTGCTGGAAAAGCGCAGCAGGCCAGGCAGCATCTGAGGAGCAGAAGAATCAACGTTTCGGGCATAAGCCCTTCTTCAGGAATGAGGCTAGTGTGCCAAGCGGGCTGAGATAAAAGGGGGGGGGAGGAATTTGGGGGAGGGGCGCTGAGAATACAATAGGTGGAAGGAGGTGAGGGTGATAGGCCGGAGAGGGGTGGGGGTGGAGAGGTCGGGAAGAAGATTACAGATCAAGAGGGCGGTGCTGAATCTGCGGGTAGGGACTGAGATAAGATGCAGGGAGGGAAATGAGGAAGCTGGAGAAATCTACATTCATCCCATGTGGTTGGAGGGTTCCTAGACAGAAGATGAGGCGCTCTTCCTCCAGGCGTCATGTGGCCAGAGTCTGGCGATGGAGAAGGCCAAGGACCTGCATATCCTTCGCAGAGTGGGAGGGGGAGTTAAAGTGTTCAGTCACGGGGTGGTTGGGTTGGTTGGTGCGGGTGTCCCAGAGGTGTTCCCTGAAACGTTCCGCAAGTAGGCGGCCTGTCTCCCCAATGTAGAGGAGACCACATTGGGTGCAGCGGATATAGTAAATGATGTATGTGGAGGTGCAGGTGAATTTGCCACAGATATGGAAGGATCCATTGGAGCCTTGGACAGAGGTGAGGGGGGAGGTGTGGGCACAAGTTTTGCCCTTCTTGTGGTTGCAGGGGAAGGTGCCGGGAGTGGAGGCTGGGCTGGTGGGGCGTGTGCACCTGACGAGGGAGTCGCGGAGGGAGTGGTCTCTCCAGAATGCTGATAGGGGTGGGGAGGGAAATATATCCCTGGTGGTGGGGTCTGTTTGGAGGTGGCAGAAATGACGGAGGATGATACGATGTATCTGGAGGTTGGTGGGGTTCAGTCCTGATGGCGATTGGAGGGATAGGGTTCAAAGGCGGAGCTGCGGGAAGTGGAGGAGATGCGGTGGAGAGCATCGTCGACTACGTCGGAGGGGAAATTGCGGTCTTTGAAGAAGGAGGCCATTTGGGCTGTTCGGTAGTGGAATTGGTCCTCCTGGGAGCAGATGCGGCGGAGGCGAAGGAATTGGGAATATGGGATGGCGTTTTTACAGGGGGGAGGGTGGGAGGAGGTGTAATCTAGGTAGCTGTGGGAGTCGGGCGGTTTGGAGTAAATGTCTGTGTTGAGTCGGTCGCCCGAGATAGAAATGGAGAGGTCTAGGAAGGGGAAGGAGGAGTCTGAGACGGTCCAGGTAAATTTGAGGCTGGGGTGGTACTAGCTCACCGAGCTGGAAATGACCTTGTTTACTGCCCACCAGCTAGTCCTCCACCCTCCAGGACACAGCAAACACTGTGACATTCATGGCACAGTCTCTCCGAACATCGCAATGTTGTCACGAACCCACAGAAAGCAGAGAGGAGGGAGGGAGGCAGAGAGAGAGAGAGACACACACAGGGAAAGAAATAGGGAGACAGAAGAGGAGAGACAGACACGCTGTCTATGCCTATGAGGGAGAGAGAGCTGTGAGGGCTCACTGGGCTGAATACATCCCTAAATGATGAAACAAAATTCAGAGACAGATCTATAGTCAATGACAGTGTGGGGATGGCATTTGAAACCCATGGCCAAAGGAACAATGATGGGAACAATGTCGAGGTGAGTTCTTCCTCTGTACCTAACACCATTCTGTCCCTGTCCTGGGAGTGTTTGATGAGGATGGAGTGGAGGGAGATTTACTCTTATCAATCCCAGGATTGTTCCTGCCCTGGATGTATACAGATGGCATTACATGTGGCATTACAGAAGCAACATTTCTCTTTGTATAGCTTCTGCTGTCATTGCCCTGTCAATTTTGGTGAGAGACGGATAAAATGGAGATGTCTGAGTCCTTGAAGTATGAAGCAAGCTCCATTAAACAATCCATGGATGTTAGACTAACTCGGGACATTCACACACATAGGTCAGCTTCCGTCATTTGTACAGAAACCACCCTGAACCCCTCGATTAGATTCCAGTCTGAAACACACTCCGCATACCTGGTATTCTTTATACAATCCACCCCGAGACCCTCAATTAGATGTGGACATTATTGCAGTGTTCTGATTTCTGTTCATTAAACAGCCAGAATCATTCTCACTCAGTCCCATTTAGTTCCCATTTCTACAAGTAGATTCTATCTCATTTGTTTTCTTTTTGACTGTTTTCATTTCTATCTGCATCCAAATGATATCCAGTGTCACTATTTCCGGTGTTAGTGTCTATAGTTAAAACATATGACATCGCAATGTCCAGCATTACACTGTCCAGTGTCACAGTCTGATCTCCCAGTATTTAGTGATAGTGTCCAGAGTGACAGTGTTGTAACCGGAGTGATAGTGTCATTCAGGGAGTGACAATGTCCAGAGATAATGTGCCTGGGGCTACGGTGTCCAGAGTGACACAGGAAAATGAAGCTGAACCAAAACCAACCTCCCGATCACTGGATTTGCAACACAGTGATATTTAACCATTCAATGACTCTCAAAATCGTTCAATTGTTCCTAACCAGAATTTACAAATAACAGATCTTGGATATCAAGTTTATAACTGAATAAATTGTTAATTTCTGTTTATGTCACTTCAGCAGAACACAGATGATCATAAACCCATGCACCCCTCCAATTCGCACACCAGCAGACAATTAAGAGATAAAATTGTTTAAAATTTTAATTTGCCAGTTGATAACAGTTTCAATGATAAATAATAGGCCATCATGAAATCCTTTGATGCTGGGTTGTATTACAGGCACAAGAACTGTACACCATGTTTGAACTTAAAGTCACCAGTCAATGCGAACAAATTCTGCAGACCTGTGGAGACTAATACTCATTCCCGAAGACTCACATTCTCATCTCAGACCTTTTAACAAGTTAACAACTGGGGAAATATCTAGACAAAGTCAAACCAAAAAGAAGACCAGACCAGTCCAGCAACTTCCAAAGAAGCACTTCCTCCAAGCCCAAAATCCAGTCAGAGCGAGGTCACTCATGGTTTTTGCTTTCTTTCTCACCATTCTCTGTGATTACCTGCCTGGCAGCATTCCTCTTACTCACTGACCCATTCAATATCCATCTAGCTGTCAGTCCCTGAGCAGAACTACATCTCGGTGCTGAAGCGTCTGCTGTGTTCAGAGAGCAGTAATTCACCTGCATTACCTTTCCTGGCCAGATCCTAACAGCAAACATCAGTCTTTTGTCTGTCCAGTTTTTTTTAAAGAAGAACTAGTCACTGTTCAAAGTTCAATTCTCAATTTGGACTCAGTTCCAAACCAAAATGAGAAAAATAAAAAAAAGTGATGGTCACAACACTGGTCTTGCAGTGTCCAGCTGTACATGCCACTTGTGCAGTGTTCCAGTAATGCAGTGCCCACTCGTGCAGTGTTGAGTATTATTGGTGGATGTGTCCCTGTGAGACTGGGCACAAACAACCCCATCGACCTGTGGCCAACCACTTCAACACAATGACACCTCCTGCACCACCAAATTCAAGCTATCTGACGACTGGAGGAAGAACACCTCCTCTTCTGCCTTGGGACCCTCAACCACATGGCATCAACATTGACGTCACTAGTTTCCAAATCTCTCCTCTCCCCCCACCTCATCCCAGATCCAACCCTCCAAGTCGGCTCTCCCCTCTTGATCTGTCCATCTTCCTTCCTAACTATATGTTCGACCTTCCCCACCGATCAATCACAATCACCCCCCCCAGCTGGATTTATTGAGCAACTTCCCAGCTACCTTCCCCAAAAGCCCCACCCTCACTCTATTTATCTCTCAACCTCCTTACTCCCCCACATTCCTGATGAAGGGCTTATACCTGAAATATCGGTTCTCCTGCTCCTCGGATGTGGCCTGACCTGCCATGCTTTACCAGCACCACACATTTTGACTCTCACAGTAACTAATTTACAGTGCTAAGTCTCACAGCGCCCAGTGTTACCGTGGATAGTATTAAGGTATCCAATCTCCATAGTGCCCAACACTATAGTGCCCAGCTTCACACTGCCTCATGCTTCAGTGGCTATGTTACAGCATGCAGTTTCACAGTGTCTGGCCTCCACAGCAGCCAGTGTTATAGTATACAGTCTCACAGTGCCCAGTTTCACAGTGCCCAGTCTCTCAGTGTTTCCGATGTCTCACCCACCACCCCTATCACCATCACCGAGGTTTACTCTGTCCCAACCTCTAACCCAGCCCCAGTTTTACCAAGTGTCCTGTTTCGGAGATATTCCTCCATGCACTGTACTGCCGTGTTGTCCATGTTGGGGTCAAACTTATTTGCAAAGAAATATCTCTGACGGACCACCCAATGTAGATCTCCTGCCCCATACACACAGACCAAGTGGCGATACCTTCCCGTGCAGGGAGGTTATAGGGCACCCCTCGCAACGTCACCAGCCTCAAAGGACCACTTTACTGCCCGGCCTAGAGTCCTGGTGGCTGCTTGGGTGTACGGGATGGAGCCTGGTACATTGGGCATTCTGTGCAGGGTAGCCCACACATGCTCGTCCGGGCTGTAGGTGTCCTCCGACCACTTGAGGAAGGCCTGGATCTCGGCACTGTCAAACACATGGCTGACAATCTTTCTGGAGGCCATGAAGTAGGCACTGCCCACGAAGATGGAGGTGCTGATGTTCGGCTGGTCTTTCAGTTGCGCCGTCAAGATGACTTGGTCGAGGGTATCGTGGTGGTATTGCCAACGTTTCTATTGCCAGCGCAAGAGAGAGTGAGAGAGACGAGAAAGTAGAAATGATAGCTTTTCAACTTCGCCTATGGCTTTTTCCCTACCCAACTCCTCTGCACTCTCCTCGCCCCCAGCTCCAGCAAGATCCATGCACACTCCTTCTCTCAGTTACTCACCTTACAGTGGAGAACATGGCCATTCAGCCCCTCAGGCCTTTCTCACTCTTATTGCCTAGTGCCAGTCACCTGCCTATTTCCCCATATCCCTGCCTCCCAAACCATCTCCCAATGCTCATTCGCTGAGTAAACATTAAACCCATCCTCAAACACTCCCAGTGGATCTGGCTCCAAAAATAGACTTCAAACTATGACCGCTGGTCATAAAGGTTGAGAGCACCCGAAAAATAGATCCTTCAGCCGATCGTGACTGCGCTAGCAAAACAGGCTCATTGCTACTCCAGTCTCATTTTCCAGCACTGGGAACATCACCTTTCATGCCTCACCAGTGCAATGGAGACACTTTCCTGTGGTCATCAACTCCTGGAGTGGGACTTGAACACAGAGCTTTTGCCTTAGAGAGAAGGTCATGGTGTGCAGGGATATCGATCTTTGAAAGTTGCATTGCAGATAGACAGGGTGGTGAAGTAGGTGTTTGATACCTTTACCTTCATTGGTCAGTGCATTGAGTATAGGAGTTGGGATGTAATGTTGCAGCTGTAACAGAGATGGATAGAGCTCTGAAAGATAGTGGAATCAAGGGTTATTGGGATAAGGCAGGAACAGGATACTGATTGTGGATGATGAGCCATGATCATAATGAATGGTGGTGCTGGCTCGAAGGGCTGAATGGCCTACTCCTGCACCTATTGTCTATAAGTAGGAGTATCTTTGACTATCTCTGATATGCCTTTGCCATTACCAAGTGTGATCTATTGTCTGTAGAGGACATTGGTGAGGCCACTTTTAAAATACTGCATACAATTCTGGTCACCCGTCAAAAGAAAGGATGTTGTTAAACTTGAGAGGGTGCAGAAAAGATTTACCAGGATGTTGCCGAGAGTGGAGGGTTTGAGCTACAGTAAGAGGTTGAATAGGCTGGGGCTATTTTCCCTGGAGGGTCAGACGCTGAGGGGTATCCTTACAGAAGTTCATAAAATCAGGAGGAGCATGGATAGATGTTGAAATAATCAGCCAGATGATAGTACACTTCACACAGCTTCCTTTATCACATACATGCAAGAAGACTCAACCAGCCGGGTCAAAGCCCACCCTTGCCTGGAGAGTCTGAAACAGGCAGTTGCAATCACACTTTTACAGACAAATCAGCGTTCCCCTTTCACGCATTACATTTTGATTCCAAGCCTTAGCAACACAAATGATCAATCAGATCCTGATCTAGGTACGTGACGTTTAGCATTAGATCATTGACCTTAAACTTCTACAACACCTGTTGAGTGTTGTTTCGGTCTTCCTGCCTTCTCACTTAATGGGAGCCAGTTTCAGTAAGCTAGCTAGCTTGCGTACGTGCTTGGCTGCACTTTTCTATTGCTGCTCAGAATTGTTGAGCTGACCTCCTTTTCTGTTCTTGCCCCATTTTGATTCCTTCCAGGTTGGCTGTATAGCGAAAGGTCTTTTCCCAACGGTGGGGGCGTCCAGAACTAGGAGCATAGGTTTAAGGTGAGAGGGGAAAGACCTGAGGGGTTACTTTTTCATGCAGTGGGTGATGTGTGCCTGGAATGAGCTACCAAGAGGTGGTGGAGGCGGCTGGTACAATGACAATCTTTAAAAGGCATCTAGGTGTGTACATGACTAGGAATAGGTTAGAAAGATGTGTGCCAAAGGCTGGCAAATGGGACTCAGTCAGATCGGGATGACTGGTCAGCGCAGACAGGTTGAACTGAAGGGTCTGTTCCATACTGTATGATGTTATGACTCCGTGCTTTCTGGTTATTGAGGTTTAGAGCACCAAAATAATAAGTTGCCCTTCAGCCCATCGTGTCTGCACTGGTCAAAAAGACAAGCTCCAAGCTATTCTCATCCCATTTTGTAGAACTTGGCCCATACCCTTGAGAGTCTCACAATAGCAATGAAGACACCTTCCTATGGCCATCAACTCCTGGAATAGGACTTGAATCCAAAGCTCCTCCCTCAGAGTGAAGGACACCACACATTAGATTCTCTACAGTATGGAAACAGGCCATTTGGCCCAACAATTCCACACCAATCCTCTGAAGAGCAACGCATCACCCTACCTGATATTTACTCCTGACTAATGCACCTAACACTATGGGCAATTTCGCATGACAAATTCACCTAACCTGCACATCTTTGGACTGTGGCAGGAAACCAGAGCACCCAGAGGAAACCCACGCAGACATGGGGAGAATGTGCAAACTCCACACAGACAGTTGCCCAAGGCTGGAATCGAACCCAGGTCTTTGGCGCTGTGAGGCAACAGTGCTAACCACTGAGCCACCGTGCCACCCCTTCCGCAAGACACAAGACACTTTATTTACATTGTACCAAAAGATATCTTTTATCCTCGGTCCTTGTAGCATCATGCATGGGAGATATGGATCCTTGGTTACCATGGGGAGGATAGATTGTCGATGGTATGCAGGAATGTAGATGGTGGAACAGGATCAAAAGGGCCAATAGCCTACTCTTGTTCCTTGTATGTATGGGAACAGATCTTTTTTTATCCACCTTACATCAAAACTTGCCATCGTCTCATACAAATGTAGTTTAGGCTTCATTTGCATTTCAATTCCTCAGACCTCCCCACCATGCCTCTAACCCAAAATCTTATATCTGCATTCCATTGCACTTGTACAATCAGTGAACAGTGACGTATATTTCCTTGTCTTCATTACTGAGTGCTCACCCTGTACCCATTGAATAAACCTCACCCCAATCTCCTTTGTTCCAATGGGAGCATCGTTGACCTTTCCAACTGAGCCATCCAACTTAAACCCTGGCACCATTCTGCGAACTCTCCTCCCTGTCCTGAGGGCCCTCACATCGTTTTATAGTCACTGGAAATGACTACAACAATCCAACTGGGGCTAAACCAATTCGACATGCAGCATAACTCACCCATTTATTGGCATCAATGCCTCTATTTATGAAGCCTTCTGCTTTTCTACCCTCTTACGGCCTCCTCCATCTTCTAATGTTGATGAATGTTTATCGCCAGATCCCTCTCATCCTGCGCACTCTTTACGATTGTGCCATTACATTTCTATTACCTCTCCACATCCTTCTCCCAAAACATATCACCTTACACTCTTCTGTATTCACCTCTGACTGGATGCTGTCTGTTCACTGTGGTGACTCTGGACAATTCACATCATCCTCACCATTTGCCAATCCTCCAGGTTTATCATTGCCCCGAATATGGGCATTTTGCCACATACTCCAAGATTGATATCACTGACATATTGAATAAAAGCAGTCGTCTATTTAGAGCTGAGATGCAGAAACATTTCTTAACTTATAGGATAGCGAAATTATGGAATTCTGTACCACAGAAAGCCGTGGAATTTGAGTCATTGAATATATCCAAGAATGCGATTAACAAATATTTACGTTTCAAAAGCATCAAAGGCATGGGAGAAAGTGTTAGTATGGCATTGAGATAAGGATTAGCCAGGATCACATAATATGGTGGGCCTCATGGAGGGCCAAATCATCTTCTCCTGCTTCGGGTCTTGATATTTAAAATGTCCCAGCTGTGTGGATCATTCCCACCTACCAACCTCTCGTCCAAAACAAAATCCATGAATCAGGGCTTGTGTTGTCAATTTTGTTGTCCAGCCATTTTTATCTCGTGCCTAGTGAAACACTTCATTGAATCCAGTTCAGACAACATTCTCTGCATCCAAATTCTCAGCTACTTCATCAATGCATGATGCGAGGTTGGAGACTTATCTTTTGAAACCCTGCACTGGCTTTGATTCATTAATTTGATCTAAGGCAGGTTGGTGCGAATTGCAGCCGTAACTACCAGCATCAATGTCAAGTGCATGATATAAAGTAAACTAGGATCCATGCGGTGTGAGCCTCAGAGACCCAGATTCAAGTCGCTTCTGTTCCAGAGTTGTGCGATAACATCTTTGAACAGTTTCATCAGTAAATTTAAGACCATTAACAAGTCGGGACAGGAGTCGGCCATTTGGTCCCTCAAGCCAGCTTCACTCGGATCGTGGCTGATTCAACATTCCTCAAGTCCATGTTCTTGCCCTATCCCCGTAACGTTTAATTCCCCAACTGAGCAAGAATCTATCCATCTGAGCCTTAAATATATACAAGGACAGCTCTCTGTGGCAAGGAATTCCAAAGATTCACAACCTTCTGAGAGAGGAAATTCCACCTCATCTCAGTCTCAAACTGGTGCCCCTTTATTCTGAGACAATACCCTCCCCCCCCGGACCTGGACTCTCCCATGAGGAGAACCATCCTTTCAGCATTTACCCAGTCAAGCCCCTTAATCCTGTCCATTTCAATGAGGTCAACCTCCGAGTACAACGGGATCTTGATCAGATGGGCTGATAGGCCGGGAGTGCCAGATGGAGTCTCATGTCGATAAATGTGAGGTGCTATATTTTGGTTTGGCAAATCAGGGCAGGAATAATACACTTCATGGTAAAGTCTGGGAAGTGATGATGAAACAAGGGATCGTGGAATACAGATTCATAGTTTCTTGAAAAAGGAGTCGCAGATAGATAGGGTAGTGAAGAAGTCGTTTGCTACGCTTGCCATTATTGGTCAGTGCATTGTGTGTAGGATTGGGGAGGTCATGCTGTGGCTGAACAGGACATTGGTTTGGCAATTTCTGGAATACAGCATGCAATTCTGGTCTCCCTGCGATAGGAAGGATGTTGTGAAACTTGAAAAGGTTCAGAAAAGATTTACAAGGATGTTGCCAGAGTTGAGTATGGAAATGCAGGAAATTGATACTAGATGTGGAATAATGACATACACGATGGGCTGAATGGCATCCTTCCGCAAGAATTCTTTAATTCTGTGACTGGCGCAGAGGGAGATTAACTTCAAGGTTCATGTTATCAGGAGGGACACCAAAGCCCTTAGCTGAGTGGTCAGAAAACTCCCTCCTCTTTACTTGAACTAAGGCATAACCTGTCTCCACCAATATCATAGCAAAAGTCAGCGATTCGTCCCTTCAAGTCTGCTCCACCATTCAAGAAGATCACTGCTCTTCTGGTTGCAATTTCAATTCCACATTTCTATCGGTTGCCCCGGGGTCCTTATCTTTTTTTAAAAAAAGGTCACTTGCTCACCCTTTTATAACTTCATCAACTCAGCCTTCACAACTTCGTACAGAAGAGATTTACACAGTGCAACAGCCCTCTCAGGGGAAAATAATTCTGCAAGGCATTGGTGAGGCCACTTTTGGAGTACTGGGTAAATTTGTGATCGGCCTGCTGTTGGAAGGGTGTTGTTAAACTGCAAAGGATGCAGAATAGATTTATAAAGATGTTGCCAAGACTGCAGGGTTTTAGTTATAAGGAGAGGCTAGATAGGCTATGACTTTTCTCACTGGAGTATTGGAGGGTAAAGGGTGACCATATAGAGGTTTATAAAATTGTGGGGGAAATAAATAAAAGTGAATAGCCCCAGGATGGGGGAGTCCAAACCCAGAGGGCATAGGTTTAAGGTGAGACCTGAGGGTGGTGCAAATACGGAGCAAGTTGCCAAAAAGAATTGTTGTAGTGGGTACAATTACAAGATTTAACAGACAACATAAATAGGACAAGTTTAGAGGGATATGGACCAAACACAGGATAATGGGACTAGTTCCAATTAGGATACCTGGTTGGCATGGATGAGTTGGACGAAAGGGTATGTTTCGGTGCTGTAGGACTCTGATGATATCTTATTCTCCAGAACATCTTGTCAAACCTACAAGAGAAAGCAATGTCCCATCAACTACCTTATCATGTCCCCTCAGAGAAATTTATACATTTCAAAAAGATCTCTCAGATTCCCAAACTTAAATGTGTAAAAGCCAATTTGTTCAACCTTCCTTCATAAGATAAACCCTTCATCCTAGGAAAAAGGCAGGTGAAACTTGCTGTTTTAAATGAGAGAAAAATGTACAGACTGATTCTGATGTGGTCTCATCAAGGCCTTGTATGGCATTCTCTCCACCCCTCAGGCCTGGAAATGGACTCTACATTTTGAAGAAAAATGTCTGTACTAATGGACTCTGGACTAGAAAGGACTCTGTTTGATGGTAATTAACTGTCATATGGTTTGTTGGGCTTATCACCTGCACTGTCTTGCATGTCCCTGGGTCTGGCAGGTCTTACTGTGAGCTGGGAGGCTCGTGGGTCGTCCTGAAAGCTGTCACCCCGAGAGCCGGCGAGTGGGTAGGCCATCCTGTGAACCTGAAGGTTGGTAGGCTGTCCCGAAAGCCAGAGGGTGGGTAGGCCACCCTGATGACAGTCTCTCCGAGAGCTAGATGGTGGGTAGACCATTCTGAGCACCGTCATCCCGAAAAGGGGTAATCGGGACGGGCTGTCCTAGAGGTGGTCGAAAGCTGTGTCAGAGCAGCCAAGAGCCAGAAAGCGTGTAGGGGCGGGCTGAGATCCAGAAGGCTTGTGGGCTGCCCTGCACGCTGTCGTCCCAGGGAAGGGGACAGGCTGTCCTAGAGGTGGCCGAAAGGTGTGCCAGGATAGCCCACTGGCCAGATGGCCCATCGGGGTGGGTGAGAGCCCAATGGTATGTAGGGACAGACCGAGAGCCAGAAGGTGGGTAGCTGTCCTCAGCGCTGTCACCCCAGGTGGGTACTGGGGCGGACAGTCCTTGAGGCCTAGCTTTGCTGCTCCTCTCCCTTGTAAAATTGCTGATGTATGCAGATGTAAATGTTAACTGTTGTGCAGTAACCTCTTTTTTGTATTTGTTTAATAAAATAAAAAAAGAAACGGGGAATGCTCCTTTCCCTTGTAAAATTGCTGTCTCTTGTATACAGTTGTAAATGTTAACTGTTTTTGTAAACTGTTTTGTAACTGTTTAATAAAATTTATTAACAGGAGATTCAGCGGTCTTCTCAATTTAGGGGACTGACTGTGCTGGCTGGGTCACAATCAGTGTGTTTCTGTTGGTTTCTGCTTGTTTTTTGTGTGGGGGAAACCTGATTCCTGAACTGGCTGAATTATTTAGCCAGTTTGTTAACTGGTATTCCTTTAGGGAGGACTGATTGTTAAACTCCTGATGCACATACTGTGTTTCAGGTGTAACTCTGTTCTCATTAGGGGACTGTTGTTTCACTGACTGGTTATAGTCTGTGTGTTACTCTTTTCTTCACTTTTGAGAAAAGGACAATGTTAATTTTGTGGTAGGGCTTAGCCCTTGGACTCTAGTTTTCTTTGTTTTTTGTATGTGTCCTCACTGTTTGGACTTGGCCCTTGTGGAAGACATACATTTTACCAGAGGAGCTGTTCCTATGGGGAGGTCTAGCTCTGAGACTGGGCCTCTGAAGATTGAACATCTGTGTGTGTGCTGGAAGGTGAGCACTTGCTGTATCCTGGAGTTTGGGAGAAGACCTTCCCTTCAGGAGTGGACCAAAACCCCTGTGAGTTAACCACCTTTACAATGTACTGTGTTCCTGTGAGTGGGCCTGGCTCTCCAAGGATGTGCCAGGACTCCATGGAGACTGAACACCTGTGTGCTGTGGGGTGTGCATTTGCTGCCTTTGGGAGTGGACTCTGCCCTTGGTTGTAGACCTTGTTTTTAGCAGTGGACTCTATTTCTGACAACACATGTTGTAAACTGGAGTAGACTCTGTTCCTGAGAACTCTATTTTTTTTGACGACTGTATATTTGGTCTCTGTGTACCAGAAAGGACTCTGTTTTTTCACAATTAACTCTATTGTGTTTCTTGTTGGGCTTATCACCTGCACTGTCTTGTGTGTCCCTGGGTCTGCAGGCCTTACTGTGAACTGGGATGTTCATGGGTTGTCCTGAAAGCTGTCACCCTGAGAACCAGAGGGTGGGTAGGCCACCCTGATGCCAGTTGCCCCGAGAGCCAGTAGATGAGTAGGCCATTCTGAGTGCAGTTGTCCTGAGAAGGGGTAATCTGGATGGGCTGTCCTAGACGTGGTCGGAAGGTGTCTCAGAGCAGCCAAGAGCCAGAAGGTGCATAGGGGCAGACAGAGAGCCAGAAGCAGTCCTCAGCGCTGCTGCCCCAGTCGTAAGGTGTGTCAGGGCGGATCGAGAGCTGGAAGGTACGTAGGGGCGTGCTGCCTTAGAGTGGCCAGAAGGTGGGAGGGATTGGGGTGGGGTGGGGAGAAGACTTGCTGGGATTTTGGGGGGTCTGTATTGTATGTACTGTTTATTGCACAAGTGGACTGTCTTATATGTATGAATGTCATTGTTACTGTTTGTAATGATTGAAACAGGGATTTGAGGTTTGTCCTCCTTTCCCTGAAAACCGGTTGAATGTCAGGGTTTAGGGCTTGGCTTTGTCATTCCCCTCCCTTGTAAAATTGCTGTTTCTCTGTATACAGCTGTAAATGTAATTGTTTGTATAAACTGTGAATTGTTTAATAAAATATAAATAAACAGGACTGTCTGTTTCCTTTCTTCCTGGTGATGGAATATAAATTGTGAGGAGCAATTATTAATGTTGTCTGCGAAAATCACAAAGCTGAATCATGAAAGAGGAAGGGGAGTGTAGGTTAAGCTAGATATACTTGTACAAACAGTTATAAGCATCTGTTTCCCGCTTCTGCAAAAACAAAAACCACAATCAAGAGGTCATAAGGCTCAGTGTGAACGAAGAATGAGAGGAAATGTTGCTTTAGCAAGCAAGGAAGCAGATTGCAGTGAAGGAGGATATATACGCTAACAATAGACCACAGAGGGATGTGGTGAAATGGCCAAGCAAAACCTGTACTGTTACGCACAAGGCCAGATAAGGCAAGAGATAAACAAGAGGAATGGGCACTGGGTTTAGAGTAGTGGGAGGAGGGAAAGGGAAATGAATTGTATCAAGGTTTTGTACTGTGTGCCTACCTTGTAGACACCACTCTTGCAAGAGTATATCTGATGATACTGCTGCTGCAGATCTTGTCTTGGACTGAAATTAATGAAGTGAGTGAGTTCTATTTCCCACATAAATTTAAGATTTAAACATTTGTCAGATGCAGTGAAAAACACCAACACACTTGACATGGGTACTAGGGAAAAATAAGCATGACTGCTATCGGGTGGAAGTGGAAGAAAAATAAACAGGCATGTCAAGGGATCTGCTCACTGAGAGCTGGCTCTAGGGGAGCTGGATCAGCATATAAAGGACTCTTCAATCCTCTTGAGGAGAGTGACTTCAAAACAGCCTCAGTGTGTCTTATGTGCTGCTGTTGGTGTCTTCCTACTGAGGAGGAGTTTATTTTTAATTTTTTTTCATGGTTTGTTTTGATTGTTTTCTGGGGTTTCTTTCTGCTTATTTCTGTTAATTTGAAGCTGTGCTCAGCTGTACAGGCAGCTACTACTACCACTGCTGCTACAGTCTGGGCCTGCTCCTCCGACTGAAGCCTGGACCTCGCCTGCACCTCTGCTGCTGCTGCCTGGGCCTACCTACACCTGGGGATGACTTTGATTGCTACTCCTGAGGCTGCTTCTGAAAAAAAAATAAACAGGATGATCAGATGTTCTGTTCACTCTGAGCTGGCTCTGAGGAAGCTGGATCCGTGTCAAGGACTCCATGTGTAAACAAAATGGTGAGTTGGTGACTGGATAATGGTCTCTGGGAAGTTATTCCTGATGTTGGGGTTTCCTGCTCCTCTGATGCTGCCTGACCTGCTGTGCTTTTCCAACACTGCTCTAATCTTGACTGTAATCTCCAGCATCTGCAGTACCCACTTACAGTCAGAGATGTACAGCATGGAAACAGATCCTTCGGTCCGACCAGATATCCCGACCCAATCCAGTTCCACCTGCCAGCACCTGGCCCATATCCCTCCAAACCCTTCCTCTTCATATACCCATCCAAATGCCTCTTAAATGTTGCAATTGTACCAGCCTCCACCACATCCTCTGGCAGCTCATTCCATACACGTACCACCCTCTGCGTGAAAACGTTGCCCCTTAGGTCTCTTTTATATCTATCCCCTCTCACCCGAAACCTATGCCCTCTAGTTCTGGACTCCCTGACCCCAGGGAAAAGACTTTGTCTATTTATCCTATCCATGCCCCTCATAATTTTGTAAACCTCTATAAGGTTACCCCTCAGCCTCCAACATTCCAGAGAAAACCACCTCAGCCTGTTCCACCTCTCCCTATCGCTCAAATCCTCCAACCCTGGCAACATCCTTGTAAATCATTTTGGAATCCTTTCAAGTTTCACAACATCTTTCCAAAAGGAAAGAGACCAGAATTACACACAATATTACGACAGTGGCCTTACCAATGTCCTGTACAGCCGCAACATGACCTCCCAACTCCTGTACTCCAGAGTCTGATCAATAAAGGAGCGTATACCAAACATTGCTTTCACTATCCTATCTACCTGCGACACCACTTTCAAGGAGCTATGAACCTGCACTCCAAGGTCTCTGTTCAGCAACACTCCCTAGGACCTTACCATTAAGTGTATAAGTCCTGCTAAGATTTGCTTTCCCAAAATGCAGCACCTCGCATTTATCTGAATTAAACTCCATCTGCCACTTCTCAGCCCATCTGGTCCAGATCCTGTTGTAATCTGAGGTAACCCTCTTTGCTGTCCACGACACCTTCAATTTTGGTGTCATCTGCAAACTTACTAACTGTACGTCTTACGCTTGCATCCAAATCATTTATGTAAATGACAAAAAGTAGAGGGCCCAGCACCGATCCTTATGGCACTCCACTGGTCACAGGTCTCCAGTCTGAAAAACAATCCTCCATCACCACCCTCTGTCTTCTACCTTTTGAGCCAGTTCTGTATCCAAATGGCTAGTTCTCCCTGTATTCCATGAGATCCAACCTTGCTGATCAGTGTCCCATGGGGAACCTTGTCGAATACCTTACTGAAATCCATATAGATCACATTTACCGCTCTGCCCTCATCAATCCTCTTTATTACTTCAAAAAACTCAATCAAGTTTGTGAGACTATTTCACTATCAATCTCAGAATAATCCTTTACATGCTCTGAACCAAACTTACATTTTTTTTTGTTCACTCTTAACTCTTCAGGGGTCGCCATAAGCACCCACATAGGCCCCAAATATGCCTGCCTCTTCATCCATCAGCACCATTCCCCACCTTTTCCTCCACTACATTGATGACTGGATTGGCACTACCTCGTATTTGCATGAGGTGGTTGAAAAGTTCATTAATTCTAATTCTGCCAACACCTTCCAACCTGACCTCAAATTTACCCGGACAATCTCGGACACCTCCTTCCCCTTCCTGGACCTCTCCATCTCTGGCAACCGACTAACCGTGGACATCTACTACAAACCCACCAACTCCCACAGCTACCTGGAATACACCTCCTCCCACCCTGACCCTGTAAAAACACTATCCCTTATTCCCAATTTCTCTGCCTCTGCTGCATCTGTTCCCAGGAGGACCAATTCCACCACAGAACATCCCAGATGGTGTCCTACCTCCAAAAACTACAACTTCCTCTCCCACATGGTTGACAATGCCCTCCAGTGCATCTGCTTCATTTCCTGTACCTTCACCCTTGAACCACACCCCTCCCAACGCAACAGGGACAGAACCCCTTGGTCCTCACCTTCTACCCCACCAACATCCGGACACATTGCATTATCCTCCACCACTTCTGCCACTTACAAACAGACTGCACCATTAGGGACATATTTCCCTCTGCAGTCCATCTGCATTTCAGAGACTGTTCCCTCTGCAACTCCCTTGTCAGATCCACACCCCTCACCAACCCACCTTCCCTGGCCTCTGAAAAGTGCAAAACCTGCACCCACACCTCCCCCCCCCCCCCCCACCTCACCTCCGTCCAAGGCTCCAAAGGATCCTTCCACATCTGACAAACATACTTGTACCTCCACCAATGTCATCTACTGCATCCATTGTACCCAATGTGGTGTCTTCTACATCGGGGAGACAGAACTCTTACTTGCGGATTGTTTCAGAGAACATCTCTGGGACACCCACACCAACCAACCCCACCACCCCGTGGCGGAACACTAACTCCCCCTCCCACCAAGGGAATGCAGGTCCTGATGCTTGGATATTCCACCTTGGAACCCTGATCTGTCTGGTTGCAATGTTGATTTCACTAGTTTCATCATTTCCCCACCTCACCTTCTCGCAGTCCCAAGTCTCCAACTTAGCACCACCCTCCTGACTGGTCCATCTTCCTTCCCACCTGTCCGCTTGACCTTCCACAACCCCCCCCCCGCCCCCCTACCGATACCTTCATCTATCACATTCCCAGCTACCTCCCACCCCCAGCCCCACACCCATCCCACTTATCTCTTGGCCTCCTGGTCCACAAACCTCATTTCTGATGAAGGGCTTATGTCCGAAACATTGATTCTTCAGATGCTGCCTGACCCGCTGTGCTTTTCCAGTGCCACACACCTGACTCTGATCTCCAGTATCTGTAGTCCTCACTTTCTCCTACACTCTTAACCTACCTACATTCCTGTATACTCTGGTAATCAGTCTATATCCCTCCTTATCCCAGGCTCAGCCTCCTCTTTCTACCCCATCCCTTTCACCTGACCATGTTCCCTTCCACCCATCTGCTCCACCCCACCCACTGTCCAATCACAGCCACCTTCTCCCTGCATCCACCAATTGCCATCCCACCTACCTTTCCCCAGTCCCACACCCCCATTCTGCAGCCCCTTCCTCGCCCCGGGTTCTGATGCAAGTTTCCGACCTGAAACGTCAATTGCCCTTCTATTCTGTTTGCAGCTCAACTCTCCAACTCCGCCTATATTCCTTTGTACATTCTGAACCTCCCTCCATGCAATTGAACTGTTCTAACAACCCTGTTTCTCTTTGTTACAGAGAGGAGTTAGTGGAGGAGAGGGATTACGAAAGGGAGAGGGGTTATAGGGGTAGAGGGGTTACAAAGGGTTTACCCTTCCGTTACCCCTTTGTAACAGGCAGGAGTGAAGAACTGGAGGGGGGAGAGAGAGGGAGGGAGGATGGAAAACACTTGGATGGAGAGAGGCCCAGCAGACAGGAAGGCGGTTACCTTTTTGAACCTGGGTGCAGGATCCGACTCAATCACATTGGAGCCGTTCAGAGCTCTGAGGCTGCGGACTATCTCCCGGTTGGTCTTCAGGGGGAAGTCTTGGCCACACACGTTGATGAAGTACCTTCAGGGAACAGGGCTCTCCAGCAGCTCCTTCATGCAGTTGAGATCTGCCTGAACTCTGCTCCAGCCAGCATAGGTGACCCACTCCAGCTTGGCTGCGACAAAGACATTGTGGAAACACGAAGCGATGGCCCGAACGGCCGCATGAAATTGACTCGGGGATTTGCGGTCCACGTGGACACAGTAGACATTCTGTGGGGCGTAAATGCTCCGTAGAAGCCTCTCGAACATCTCAATGCTCTGGTGGATGACCATGGAGTAAGCCAAGGGGAAGTGTTACTCCTCAGGGCTCAGGGGGACAGTGATATACTTACGGGCCCTCACAATCGATCTGCAATTTCGGGTCATGTTCAGAAATCTCCCTCAGTGACGGCCTGGTGCTTGAGGGAGATAGTAATGGAGTTGAGGAGGGCCCTTTCCACCTCCTGCCTGTCCCCCTGGATGATCTGCCAGCAGGTGGAGTTCTCCTCGACCAGGAGGAGGTGTTCCTGCATTGGACTGGCGCCTGGTTTCACCAGCCTGAGGGTCAGCCGGTCCCCTCCTCTCTGGACCAGCATCCTTTGGCACAACAAGACCACACTGAGCACACACATCGCTGATCTGAGGCACGACCAGCGGGTACAACGCTGGCTCAGCTTGGGCACAGCGCTTCCCAGAGGGCAGTGTCCCCAGCCTATAGGCGATAGGCAAATGCAGAATGGATGCTCTCTGTGCTGGACAGCACTGCCTCCACCAGGCCGTGGGGAAGGAGTGGCTGCAATTTGCTGGAGAGGTCGCAGCAGCCAGTCCCCTCTCCTTGTTAGACTCTTGTCTTTCCTTTTCCCCAAGATTCAACGAATGACTCCGACTTTCACTCCCTCTCCCCCCGGAACTGCTCTCCCTCTGGAATACCTCTCCCTCTCTCCGTTAACCCTCTGTAATCCCTCTCCCTCTATAACCCCTCTCCCTCTATAATCCCTCTCCTCCACTAACTCATCCCTCTCCCTCAGTAACTCCTCTATCTCGTTCCTCTCTCTCTGTAACTCCTCTCTCTCTCTCACACACACATTAACTCCTCTCTCTCTTTCTCTGTCCCTCAGTAACTCCTCCCTCTCTCGGTAACTCTCTCTCTCGGTAACTCCTCTCTCCCTCTCTCACTACCTCCTCTCCCTGTCTCTCTCAGTAACTCCTCCCGCCCTCCTCTGGATGAAACCCAGCCAATGTTCCGTTGTTTCTCTGTCGGAGTCCAGGCTCACCTCCCTCCTGTCTGCCTGCCTGGTTACAGGCGTTTCCTTCCCCGGTCTCTGCTTCTCTCCGACCGTTCCTGGACTGGTGTCGCCCGGGTGAAGTAAAGGAGAGGATCGCGATGGTGTACAGTCTGGATCGGAGAATCTACTACCAGAGCGACACAGAGCCAGCCAAGTCCAATAACCCACACCCCAGCCTGGACTGAGATGCTCTTTCAGGAAAGAACCTTCCATCGAGCCCACAACAATGTGGGTGGGGTAACCCTTGGATGAAGAGAGGACCAGGAGACGGGAAGGACCTGTTTGTACTGTGACTCGTAACTGCCCTCTGGGCTATTAGGGATGGGCAATAAACACTGGCCTGGCCAATGGTGCCCCCATCCCATGAATTTATTTGTAAAAAAAATGACAAATGTAAATCAAATTGAATCAAACTTCACCACCCGTCATCCCTGTCTCTATCTCTCTCTGATGCGAAATTGGAATTATGGTGATTTGACCATTCATAATAAAGCTGTGAATGTGGGCACAGCAAGTTGATATGAATCCAAAATAAAATCCCCCTGGCCGAGAGTGGCTCCGAGGTTAGCATTGTTGGAGCACAGTACCAGGAACCAGAGTTTGATTCCAGCCTTGGGTGGCTGTGTGGAGTTTTTGCATGTTGTCTGCTTGGGTACCCTTCAGGTGCTCTGATTTCAAAAATGTTCAAGTTAAATGGATTGGCCATGCTGAATTGCCCATAATGTCCAGCGATGTGCAGGCTAGGTGGGTTACCATAGCCACTCTCACACTCTCACACTCACACACACACACACACACACACACACACACACACACACACACACACACACTCCTGCAGGTTTAGGCAATGCTCAATCTAATGCAACATCCTGGTGGTTCTCCTTTGCTCCCCCTCCAGTATAATCACATCCTTCCTATAATGCGGTGACCAGAACTGCACACAGTATTCCAGCTGTGGTCTCACCAAAATCCTGTAAAACTCCAACATGACACCTCCCTGCTCATGTATTCAGTGGCTTTGATCCTTCTTAATTCCCTTACCTGCCTTTCCTGCTGCCTTCACGGATGGCTGGAACACACAAACCAGGATCCATCTAATCTTCTGTGCTTGCCAGGGTCCTCCTATTTAACGTGTACTCCCTTGCCATGTTAGTCCTCTGGAAATGCATGTCACAGAAATTTGGGCATTCAGTAGCACAGAATGGAGAAAAAAAACGACTGGCATCAAGAGATGGCATCTTTTAAACATTGTAACTGTGCCCACATACATTACTTCGTCTGGAAGTTCATTCCATCACAAACCACTCTGGGGAAAAAAGAGTTGCTCCTCAATCTTTAAATCTTTTTCCTCTGACCTTCCAAACATGGCCCTGAGTCTGAACTCCCCCACACGAGGGAAAAGACCCTTGTCATTCACCTTATCAATCACTGTCATGATTTTATAAACCTCAGCAAGGTCACCCCTCAATTTCCTATGCTGCAGTGAAAAACACATACAGTTCTGATGTGGATCCTTCAGAGAGGGGACAAAAAATGTTTACCAGGACATTGCCTGGAATGGGGGATTTTACCTGTGAAGAAAGATTGGATAGACTGGGTTTGTGTTCACTGGAATGCAGGAGGTTGAGGGGCGACCTTATAGAAGTTTATAAGATTGTGAATGGCATGGATAGGGTGGAAAGTATGAGGCCTTTTCTCAGGGTGGAAGAGTCAGTTACTTGGGGACACAGGTTCAAGGTGGAGGGGTCAGGGGGGTGTTTAAAAGAGATATGTGAGGCATGTTTATCATGGGGAAAGGGTGGTGAGTTAATGGAACACACTGCCAGAACAGACAATGGAAGCAGACACAATTGGAGTTTTCAAGAAGCATCCAGCAGCAGGCATGAATAGGAAGGGAACAGGGGAATACGGATCCTGTAAGTGAAGACAGTTTTAATATGGAAGGCAAAATGTGTCAGTGCAGGCTTGGAGGGTTGAAGGGCCTGTTCCTGTGCTGTAATGTTCTTTGTAAAATGTCCCCAGCCTCCACAGTGTATTTTTATATCTCAAACCCTGTACTCCTGGCATCATCCTGGTCAATCTTTTCTGAACCGTCTCCATTTTAATAATATCCTTCCTACAGCAGCGTGAGCAGAACAGGACACAGTCTTCCAGAACTGGTCTTACCAACTTCCTGTCCAACCTCAGCACACCATCCCAACTCCAATATTCAGAGAGCTGATCAATGAAGGTCATCACACTCCAGCAGGTATTGTTTCACCCTGACTCCCCTTGTAACTGTCCACATCTCGCTGGGATACTGATGTGAAACATCTTGGCTCTTTGACTGATTCGACCAAGTCTCATTTCCTACTGTTCCTGTGTATCCCTCAGAACAGGAATGTAATGTGCATTCCCATGGCAACATCACAATGACATACTTGTTTGTGGATTCACATGAAGTGGGCATCACTGACTGGGACAGCGTTGTTACCCATCCCCCGAATCTCTCCGGCATAAATGATAACGAACTCTCCTCTTTAACTCCACTGTCCTTGTGTTTTAAGAACCCTGACCACAAATGCAAAGTCACATGTGAGAGAGTTCCAGGATTCTGTCCCAGAAAAACTGAAGGAAGGATGATTATTTTCAAAGTTGGGATTAAGGGTGAAGTGGAGAGTAACTGCAGAAGGAGTAGTGTTGCATCATATTGCTGGCCTTGTCTTCAAGGTGATATTGATGTTGGGTTTACAAAGTGCTGTTGAGGGACCCTTCCTGAATTACTCTAGTAAATCCACAACAGGTCTAACATTGTTTCCAGGAAAAAATGGACAGGCTTCATCAGAGAAGGGAAATGCAAATTGCTCAAAGTCTCATGAGATGATAACATGGAGGGCCCAAGCAGCTGAAGTCCGGTGGAGTGATGGAATCAGGGGATGGTCAAGAGGCTGGAATCACAGGAGGGCTGACATCATGGAGTGATAATGAGCATTGATGTTACAGCTAAGAGAAGGTTATTGGGACTGGAGGAGGTTTCAGAGATAGGGTGGGGTGTAGGGGGCGGAGGAGGTTCAGGAGATAGAGAAGGTGTCAGGGCTGGATGAGGTTAAAGAGATAGGGAGGAGTGTACTGGGTGGAGGGGGATATAGAGATGTACAACGCAGAAACAGTCCCATCAATCCAACGTGTCCATGCCAAGCAGTTCTCCTCACCTAATCTTGACTCAATTGCCTGCACTTGGCCCATATCCCTCTGCACCTTTCCTCATCAAATACCAATCTTGATGCCCTTTAAATGCTGTAATTGTAACAGCCTCCACCACTTCCTCTGGCAGCTCGTTCCATACACGCACCACTCCTCAGCCCATTGGCCCATCTCATCAAGGTCCTGTTGTACTCTGAGGTAACGTTCTTTGCCATCCACTACACCTCTAGTTTTGGTGTCATCTGCAAACTTACTAACTGTATCCCCTATGTTCACATACAAATCATTATATAAATGATGAAAAGCAGTGGACCCAGCACCGATCCTTGTGGCACACCACTGTCGCAGGCCTTGAGTCTGAAAAGCAACTCTACACCACCGCCCTCTGTCTTTTACCTCAAAGTCAGTTCAGTATCCAAATGGCTAGTTCTGCTTGTACTCCATGAGATCTAACCTTGCTAACCAGTCTACCATGGGGATCCTTGTCGAACGCCTTACTGAAGTCCACATAGATTGCGTCTACTGCTCTGCCCTCATCAATCCTCTTTGTTACTTCTCTGAACAAACTCAGTCAAGTTAGTGAGACATGAATTCCCACACACAAAGTCATGTTGACTATTCCTAATCAGTCCTTGCCTTTCCAAATACATGTAAATCCTGTCCGTCAGGATTCCCTCCAACAACTTGCCCGCCACCAATGTCAGGCTTACCGGTCTATAGCTTCTCTCAGCTTTAAAGCATCACCTTTTCATTCTGAGGCTATGTCCTCTGGTTCTAGTCTCTCCTACTCGTGGAAACACCTTTCCATATCCAGTCTACCATGGGGTCTCAGTATTCTGTCAGTTTCAATCAGATCTCCCTCACTATTCTGAACTCCATTGAGTCCAGACCCAGAGTCCTCAACCACTCCTCATGTGACAAACCTTTTATTCCTGGGATCATTCTTATAAAATGCCTCAGGAATGCTCTTAACTTACTATTGTGAGAGTTGACATTACACTGAATTACATATTTTGACTGCAGGCTATAAAACTACCGAACTTTAGCAGCAAGCTATGTTCATGTCCCTTTCTCACTGACTGCTGCTATCTCCTCAACAGTTTGAAGGGTCTATGATGTGTAGATACTAAACAGTCCAAACTGAGTATACACATCTCTCTGTAATGAGAACAACCCATGGTCTACTCAGACTATGTGGACTTTACCTTTACCTTCACCAAGCATACATTAATATGATTAAGAAAACATTTACTCAACAACAGGAATGGGTTGGATGATTACAAAAATAACTTGGTCCACATATATTTTGCCCGAACCATGGTTGCTACCATATAACCAAAAACAATTATACATGAGGAAGTCTAAACCCAGTTTATTCATCCTAGACGTGTGTTGCAATTCAGTTCTTTCTGTTTTCTTGTCTTTGACAGTGCATTACCCGATAATGTAGGTATGCCTGCGCTCATGTATGTTCACCCTGTTCAATGTCCTTGTCTTTATCTTCATCTTCACTCTCAGAAGATTACTGCTGATCCCCTATTTCCTCTGCCTACAGTCCACACCCTGTTTGTCGACTGCACTTGAGAAAGGCATAGTGCCCCATTTCTGATCGATACTGCAATGCCCCACTGGAGCTTCCAACTCATCTTGAAGTGGTTGAGTTATGATTGTTCAACTATGGCCCTGGTGGAAGCATGGGCAGTGTTGTATTTTAATTTTGCGGTTGCCTCAGGGACGCACTAGCAGCTTGATAACATTCATACACTCCAATCTCCTTGAAATAAGGGTCTAAGAGTAGGGAAGACTTACAGGTGAGACCACATAGAGTCATACAACACAGAAACAGACTCTCTGGTCCAACAAAGCCTTGTCAAACATTATCCCAAACTAAACACGTTCCACCTGCCCGCTCCTGGCCCATAGCCCTCCAACCCTTTCCCACTCATGTACTTATCCAAATGTCTTTTAAACCTTATATTGTACCCACATCCTCCCTTTTCTCAGGAAGTTCATTCCACATGTGAACCACCCTATGCATAAAGAAAGTTCCTCATCTTTTTAAAATCTCTTTCCTCTCACTTTAAAAATGTGCCCCCTCGTCTTGAAATGCCCACCCTTGGGAAAAGACAAGTAGCATTAACTCTATCCATACCCATCATTCTTTTATAAACTTCTATCAGTCTCGAGTAATGTGGGCAGTTTTGGTCCCTTTGTTTGGGGAAATTTCATTGGAGGCAGTTGAGAGAAGGTCTACTAGGCTAATCCCCAGAGAGCAGGGATTATCTAAATAACAAATCAAGGGGTGCCAGTTTAAGACTGAAACGAGGAAGAATTTCTTCTCTTTGTGTCTTTGGAAGTCCTTGTCACAGTGCCCCCTGTGGGGGCAGAGTCCTTGTGTATATTTAAGGCTGAGATGGATAGATTCTTGATCAGTCAGGGAATCAAGGCTTCCAGGGAAAGCACAGGAAGGTGAAAGTGAGGAATGTTGGATCAGTCACGATCCTATTGAATGGTGGAGCAGGATCAAGAGCTTAAGGGCCTACTCCTGTTCCTGTTTCTTATGGCATTATTGTCATGTGGCCATCCTGAGCACTAACCCACTGTTCTGGAAATCATGGTGTCGAATACTACCACAGCTGATGGTGAAATATGAATTCAATAAAATCTGGATTTAAAAACTAGCCTATGATGACCATATAACCATGTTGATTCTCAGATTACAGGTTTATTAGTGAAATTCCAGATCCATGGCAATTACGTTGGCTCTTAACTGACATCTGAAATAGTCAAGTAAGACACTCAGTTCAAAGGTAATAATGGATGGAAAACAAATGGCAGCCTTACCAAAAAAGCCACATCCCAGGAAAGAATAACAAGAAAAGAAAAACATGTTATGAACCAAATTTAGAGAATTTTTCATGTAATTTCCTGCAACTCTTCTTCTGTGGCCCAAGGCCTTTGGAAGGAGGCAGGATCTCAGGACTTGTCTTCTACATCAACATCATGGCAGCTCCAAGACAGTCTGAAACAATCCTCCAAACTCTGGCATCGATGGTTCCATATAAGTTAAACATTGTTGAAGTGACAAAACCTTTCCACTCTCCAGCTCTGCAGATTGGTGATAGGGCAGTCTGAAAGCAACATGGGTACAGGCTATGGCACCCTACAGCTGGGGGAAGGTAGTGATGGCAGAAAATCCCACTGCCCAGGTTGCTTGGCTCTCCTTGTTATGGGTGAATGATAAACAAGTCTAATCTGGAGAAAGAGGCATCAGTGACAGCTTGGATGTATTTGCAGGTCGCCTCAACTGGGAGATGCTACAAAAGACCCGATGTAAAATATATGTGTGTGTAAAATGTATGGGATTTCGAACTAATGACAAATATGTTTTGTCCTCATTATTTGAAAGCACTCAATAATTATCTAGGTATGTCTTTCTGGAACCTTGACTTAAAGGTGGAATGTGCCCCCTGGAATATTAATGGTTATTTGTTATATTGTGCTCGTTTGTAAGAAAAATCATTGACAGATTTTGTTCTGAGCAAGGATCACTGGACCCAAAACATTAACTCCTGATTTCTCTCCACAGATGCTGCCAGACCTGCTGAGTCTTTTTTGTTTTTGGAATGACTGCAGTTTTTGAATAGGAAATGGGGCTTTATTTTGTGTTTTGAAATATTTTATAATATATTGCAAATAGAAAGGAAAACAGAGAACTGCAGATGGAACTGGAGATCTGAAAGAACCAAATTCAAATCATGCCTGAGAAATTCAGAGGCTCTAGTAACATCTGTGCCAAGAGAAACACAGTTCACACTGAGTCTAGTGTGACTGTTCCTCAGAACTTTGTTTCTCTTTCCACGAATGCTGTCAGACCTGCTGAGTTTCTCCAGCATTTTCGATGTTTGTTTTGATTTCCAACATGCACAGTTTTTGCCTTTAGTCAGATCTGAAGATAAAGCCGTTCATATCTGTGTCTTAGGGCACACTGTTCACAAGTAATCCATGGCTGATACATTAAACAATAAAGACATTTGAGAATGCAGGTGGGAGACAATTTAAAACAAGGAAAAAGAGTAAGTGCTGAGGGAATGCAGCAAGTTTGCAGCGTCTGTGGAAAGAGAGACAGACAGACAGACAGAGTTAACGTTTTGAGTTCAATGTTCAGTTTTCCTGACAATTTAAGGTCTCCTCTGAATGACAGAACCTCCCACTAGTTCTATTCTGGAAGCTCAGGACTGATGTTCATGTTCAAGTTTTGGACAAGGGCCAGATCCTACTCAAATGGCTACAGTTTAAGCAGGTAAAGCCTGTGTAAATTTTGGGAATGAATATGAGGGTTTTGCAATTAAAGCCCAGCTACCAAGCCAAATCAAGCTACAATGGAAAAGAATACATTTCCATTGGCTCAGAACAAGGCAAACAAACAAAATAAATTGATTGCAAGAATGTTTCATCATTGAGTTTAGTCTGCCCTTCCCTCTGAACATAATAAAACTGCAATGAACAATGCACCTGCTTCTAGAATTGGTTTTATTTCAACAATAAATACTTTGTACAGTGAGCAATAAAATCTTGCTGAGGACACAGGACAGTGAATATTTTCTCTGTGCTGATATTTGAAACACAGATGGAAGTGATATGGGATATTTTGGAACTATCATGGTCCCTGGATCACTAAAGATTAGATATGTAAGTAAGATACATATGGAAATCCTGATGATATGACTTGCACGTTTCAAATTCCCATGACCCTCTGTCGACCCTTCTCCCTGACCATCAAGAACACCTAAGGCTTAACTCCCAGCCTACCTATGTACCAGCTCCCCAGCCTGTGATATCTTACCTTGGTTTATTTAGACATTTCAAAGCAATCCTCTGCCTTCTGCACTGAGTTTCAGTCACAGACATTGCAAAGTCCTCGTTAGTTTCCTGGTAGCTGTTTGCTAAATCTAGGCTACAACCACCTCTTGGGTAACTAAACTCCTGATAGCATCATCACACACACTGAGTCCCCTTTCCCATCTATCAGTCTGTTCCTTTGCCCATGTGATTACTATCCAAACCCACACATTACCTTCTGAATACTCAGTGACCGAGTGAGTAAGCTAACCTCCAGATCCAGCCCCACAACCTCCAGACCCTCCGAACCCTGTCAGCTGAAATTACAAATATACATCATGGATCATCCGATTTCAGCCCCACCCCCTACCCTCCCCTCATCTGACCTGTCAAACACCTTGACTGTTAGAACCATCCTCCAAACCAGAACTGACCAGAAAACATCACCACCCACACATTCTAATTACTCCCACCAACTGGACTCTGCAATTCAACCTCAACCATCCAGCTTTTGCCCCCAAACTGGCACAATTACCGCCATTGAAATGCATTGACACAGTAGAGTCAGGCCTGATTATACTGCCCCTTTTCCCAACGATCCGGATACACTCAAGGCAGAATGACCAGCCCATCCTTGTACCAGCTCAGCAATCTGCATTATCCAATCTTCATTTATTTATCAAAGCCATCCTCTGAAATGTGAAGGAACGATGTGACTCAGGAAACACATAGATTTGGCAAAGATCTTCTGTGAAGATTGCAGCTCTGTACCAGCTGAGCGACAGAATTCCATGATTATGTGCGATGAATCTGTCACAGTCACATTCCATCAAGTTGCTCTGGAGAGTTTCAGAGATCGGAACTCTGGGTCGGGGACAGAATTGTCACATTCGATGGATTTCCAAACAGAATTCTTGAGACCAAAGTTTGGTTTCTGGTCACTGGATTCAAAACGTTAACTCTGATTTCTCTGCACAGATGCTGCCAGACCTGCTGAGCTTTTCCAATAATTTCTGTTTTTGTTTCTGATTTACAGTATCTGCAGTATTCCTTCCATTTTATTTGATTATCAAGGACTTGAATGCTCAGCATTTGTCCAATATAAAATGTTCAAATAGCCAATTACTACGAGACAGAGACAAACAGTTAATAAGTCTGTTGTCCACCTGTAAACTTGTGAAATACTGACTCTCTTTGTCCCTGTGCTGCGTAACTGACTTACTCAAGGGCTAATGCAACAGGCCAGACAGACAGTAAGTCAGGTGGCATGTGAGACAGTATTAAATGCCCATTGAATGCTCATTGGCATTTGGTGCTAAAAGTTTGGATTAAGAAGCAGTCTGGATAAATTAGATATTGTAAACAGGAGATAATCAAATGGACAGTCACTATTTTCAATAATATAAAAGAAAGAACGGTGAATGTTGGAAATCTGAAACACAAATAGAAATTGCTGGATATTTCTCTCTGCAATCTCTCTACCGATGCTGCTAGACCCGTGGAGTTAACATTTTGACCCTTTTGCAGAATTGGACTTGAAATGTTAACTCTACTTTCTCTCCACTGGCTTCAATAAGCAGCTCTGCCACCCCCATTTTGGAGCAGATATTTTAATCTTCATTTCCTGAGTAACATCAACTCAGACAGCTCAGTTTCCAGACATGAAAGTTTGTGTTTTGGAAATGTGCATGCAATTTAAATCCCTCTCATTTGCCCTGTTGAAAAGGCTTTGGCTTCTTTTGATGGGCAACATAAAGACAGACCGTTTTCCCAAGATACAAATATAAATGGTTTCTGTTCATATGAGCCTGTCCAATATGTTTGTATTTAAACAAATCAAAATAATAGCTCTGTATCTGAACGTGGGCAGCTTTTGTGTCAACTTAAACAAATCCATAGCACACATCGATGTAAATAAATACAGCATGAGGACAGTTAGGGGATAGCAGCCACTCAAGGGGCTGATTGATAGACCCTCTGATGTTAAAAACAATAACTGCAGATGCTGGAAACCAAATTCTGGATTAGTGGTGCTGGAAGAGCACAGCAGTTCCGGCAGCATCCAACGAGCAGCGAAATTGACGTTTCGGGCAAGAGCCCTTCATCAGGAATAAAGGCAGTGAGCCTGAAGTGTGGAGAGATAAGCTGGAGGAGGGTGGGGGTGGGGAGAGAGTAGCATAGAGTACAATGGGTGAGTGGGGGAGGAGATGAAGGTGATAAGTCAGGGAGGGGAGGGTGGAGTGAATAGGTGGAAACGGAGCTAGGCAGTTCGGACAAGTCCAGACAAGTCAAGGGGACAGGGCTGAACTAGAAGTTTGAAACTAGGATAAGGTGGGGGAAGGGGAAATGAGGAAGCTGTTGAAGTCCACATTGATGCCCTGGGATTGAAGTGTTCGAGGCGGAAGATGAGGCGTTCTTCCTCCAGGCGTCTGGTGGTGAGGGATCGGCGGTGAAGGAGGCGCATGACCTCCATGTCCTCGGCAGAGTGGGGGGGAGTTGAAATGTTGGGCCACGGGGCGGTTTGGTTGATTGGTTCGGGTGTCTCGGAGATGTTCCCTAAAGCGCTCTGCTAGGAGGCGCCCAGTCTCCCAATGTAGAGGAGACCACATCGGGAGCAACTGATACAATAAATGATATTAGTGGATGTGCAGGTAAAACTTTGATGGATGTGGAAGGCTCCTTGGATAGAGGTGAGGGAGGAGGTGTGGGCGCAGGTTTTACAGTTCCTGTGGTGGCAGGGGAAAGTGCCAGAATGGGAGGGTGGGTCGTAGGAGGGGTGTGGATCTGACCAGGTAGTCACGGAGGGAATGGTCTTTGCGGAAGGCGGAAAGGGGTGGGGATGGAAATATATCCCTGGTGGTGGGGTCCTTTTGGAAGTGGCTAAAATGTCGGCGGATGATTTGGTTTATGCGAAGGTTTGTAGGGTGGAAGGTGAGCACCAGAGGCATTCTGTCCTTGTTACGGTTGGAGGGGTGGAGTCTGAGGGCGGAGGTGCAGGATGTGGACGAGATGCGTTGGAGGGCATCTTTAACCACGTGGGAAGGGAAATTGCGGTCTCTAAAGAAGGAGGCCATCTGGTGTGTTCTATGGTGGAACTGGTCCTCCTGGGAGCAGATACGGCGGAGGCAGAGAAATTGGGAATAAGGGATGGCATTTTTGCAAGAGATAGGGTGGGAAGAGGTGTAATCCAGGTAGCTGTGGGAGTCCATGTGTTTGTAAAAAATGTCAGTGTCAAGTCGGTCATCACTAATGGAGATGAAGAGGACCAGGAAGGGGAGGGAGGTGTAAGAGATGGTCCAGGCCCGTGATGTTAGACATGAAGAGATATTGGCTGCTTGTGATAGTGAGATGGCAATCATCACTGCTGACTTGAATCTACACAAAGACTGTGTAAATCAGGTTGGCAGCAGTAACGTGGATGAGAGGTTATTGATGACCTTCGAGAAAGTATCTTAGAGCTGCGTGTTCTGGAGCAACCAGACATAAGGTTGTGTTATTATCATCTTATTGAGACTGTGTAATGTGACAGGATTGATGAAACAATCACAGTGTAAAGGCTCTCCTACGTTGCAGCCATCACAATATGATTCAATTTTACATCCAATTTGAATGGAAGAAGATTGACTCTGAGGTAAGTATTTCAAACTTAAACAAGGTCCACTCTGCGGGCATGTAAACTAAGCCAGCTGAAGTGAATGGCATAACTGGCTTGGAGAGAGATCAGGAGGGACAGTGATGGCAGAGATTTAAGAGGATACCTCAGAATATTCAGAAGAAGTATATTCTGACTGAAACAAGAAACTTTAAAGGGAGGACTCGCTTTCTGTGGTTGACTGAAAAGTTGAAGAAACCGTCCAACTTGAGGATATTGCAAAGATGGGTGGCAGGTCAGATGATTGATTAGAAAATAAAGTATGGCAGAGAAAAAGGTTAATTAGAAGGAGGAAATTGGAATCTCAGAACCCAACTCAAAATGTTAAAAACAACAAAGCAAGAGTTTCCATGGGTATTTAAAAACAAAACATGTACGCAATGTGAGTGTCAGTCCTCTAGGGAGTGAGAATATTGAGTTATTGGGAGATGATAGGGGGAAAAAAGTGCAGAGCTGGAAAAAGCATTTCAGTACTTGTGTTAAGACACTGTTTTGCTGACATTGAAACTTCAGGCCAACTCTGTCTGCATGCTGACTCAGATCTGAGCACATGCACAGTTCCAGATTGTCTGCATCATCATCCCAATCTCCCTCACCCTCTCTCCTCCTCTCTGAATCTGAACATCACCACCATTCTCCGCACCACCTCCACCAGCCCCAACCACCATCAGACTGGACATCAATCTCTCTCTTCTCCAGGTCACAATCTCTCGCTCAACCTTAGACTTTCCCTCCCACCCCCACTCTATCCCTCCAAATCTCAACATCCAGTGAAACTGAGCAGACATGGAAAGAAGATGCATGATTGAAACACTTCAACCAATCACATTCACCCATGCATGAGCAAGTATCTCCCTAGAGAATACTGCATGTGCTCCTCAGTGTCAACCTAACTGTAAGTCAGGAAGTAGGAGGGAGGGATGAACACAATGTAATTACAGTCACTAAGGAGGCTGGACTCAGCAAACTGATAATAGGTCTCATCACCTTCTGTTTTCGTCCCAGAGTCTTAAAAGAGGTTGTTAATTCGGTTGTAGATGTATTAATGCAAATTCTTTGAATTTCCCAAGATTCATTAGACTTCACTCAGTCAGAGATCACTTAGTCTGTCAATGTTTTGCCCCATCCCTTGTCAGTGACCATCACCTCCCTGCCTCTAAACCTCTTCTGGCCCCAAGGCCTATCTGGAATGACTTGATGGCACTAACTGCTGTTTGTAGACTCCCGCTGACACTAACCTCTAGGATGCATAAGGTTCACTTGGTACAAGGTTCATTAATTGAAACCTGCTGTTTTTCTATTACTACAGTATAATAATGTCTATTTAACCCTGACCGTATAATTAATTTCAACAGTCCCTTATTTTGAAAGAGGATGTAAATGCATTAAAGACAGTTCAGAGGAGGTTTACTCAGTGAATATTTTGAATGAGTGGCTTGTGCAATCGGGATAGGTGCTCAGACTGGGTTTGTTTCTGCTGGAGTTTAGACGAGTTAAGAGTGATCTGATCAAACTGTATAGATGCTCTTAATGATCTTGACACAGTGAATGTGGAATGGATGTTTCTTCTTGTGGGTGAGTTCAGAATTAGGGACCATGTTTATAAAATTAGTGAGGGGTCACACTTTTTGGACAGGGATGAAGAGAATTCTTTTTTCGGGTGTGTAACTTTGGAATTGTCTGTCCCAGAAAGTGGGAGAGGTGAGGACAATGGATATTTTTAAGTCACAGGTTCTTCCCTTGCAAAACAAGAATCTAAGGTTACACTGGGTAGATGGGAACTCAAAACATAGACTTATCAGCCATAAACCTATGAAAGAGTGGAATAGGTTTAAGTGAGCAAATGAATTTGTTAAATGCATTCATAAAAGTTTCTTCAAGCAGTATATAGAGGATCCTACTCAGGAAGGGACAAAACTCGACCAACTCATGGGAAATTGGATAGGACAGGTGATGGAGGTGATAGTGGGGGAGCACTTTGGGACCAGTCCTATTAATTTTAAAGTAGTTATGGAGAGGAACTGGTCCACAGGTTCAAGTTCTAAATTGGCGCAAGGTGAATTTTGATGGAATTAGACAGGAGCTTGCAGGGTTTGATTGGAGTAGTTTGTTTGCAGGTAAAGGGACCTCCAGCAAGTGGGAGGCCTTTAAAAGTGAGCTCGCTGGAATTCAAGGTCTATATGTTCCTATGAAGGTGAAAGGCAAGGTTGACAGGAATAGGGAACCCTGAATGACAAGAGATATTGAGGCTTTGACCAGAAAACGAATGAGGTATGGCTTAGGTACTGGCAACTGGGACCAAGGGATGTATACAGGGGATGCAGGGCTTTACTGAAGAAGAAATCAGGAAAGCCAAAAGGGGGCATGGGATGGCCTTGGCTGAGAAGGTTAGGATGCATCCAAAGAGGTTCTTTAAGTAAAAAAGAGTAAGAATAACTAGCGAAAGAATAGTTATTTCTTATTTTCTAAAGGCAAGTGTAAGTCATTGTGTTCCAGAGGCAATTCAATTGGACAAATTGATAGGCTTGAAGCAAAGCGCACTTTATTCTTACACTGCAATTAAAATAGTGATTTTAAAATAGCGGCAATTCCAAGATGGAGGTGGAGTAGGACACCTGAGATCGAGCTTGTCAACTCCGCCCATTTAGAGTCATCGGGTCATAGAGATGTACAGCACAGAAACAGACCCTTCGGTCCAACTCATCCAGATATCCCAACCCAATCTCGCCCCATCTGCCAGCACCCGGCCCATCTTCCTCCAAACCTTTCCTATTCATATACCCATTCAGATGCCTTTTCAATGTTGCAATTGTATCAGCCTCCACCACATCCAATGGCAGCTCATTCCATACACGTACCACCCTCTGTGTGAAAAAGTTGCCCCTTATGTCTCTTTTATATCTTTTCCCTCTTACCCTAAACCTATGCCGTCTAATTCTGGACTTCCCCACCCCATTTGTCTATTTATCATATCCATGTCCCTCATGACTTTGTAAACCTCTATACAGTCACCCCACAGCCTCCGACGCTCCAGGGAAAACAGCCCCAGCCTGTTCAACCTCTCCCTACAGCTCAATTCCTCTAACCCTGGCAACATTCTTGTGAATCTTTTCTGAACCCTTTCAAGTCTCACAACATCCTTTTAAAAGGAAGGAGAGCAGAATTGCACACAATATTCCAAAAGTGGCCTAACCAATGTCCTGTCCAGCTGTAACTAACTCCTGTGTTCAATACTGTGACGAATAAAGGAACGCCTTCTTCACTATCATATCCTACCTGCAACCCTATGTTCAAGGTGCTAGAACCTGCACTCCAAGGTCTCTTTGTTCAGCAACACTCCCTAGGACCTTACCATTAAGTGTATAATTCCTGCTAATAGTTGCTTTTCCAAAATGGCTCCTACCATCACTACTTTACAGTTGATAAACTTTTGCACAAACTCCCTGAAAATTTATTTTTATGTAGCTTTTCCATGAGTTCTTGGCCTATGGAATACAGGCCTAATGCACTTTATGGTCTCTTAAGAATGTCAACCCCTGTGTGGCAAATTCCCAACTGCAGCATTGCCATGTGCCCTTGCAGACTAGAGGGATAATTAGTGGGATTAGTTCAGCCTTGTTCAAAAGAGGAGAATTACTTGACGATCGAAGTAGTACATAATATTCAAGCTCAATGAAGGAGGAACAGAATATTGGTTTGCTTCAACATTGTCTCATATGCTGCAGATGGGAGCTCTGTGAGTATTCCTTCATTTGAAAAGGGGATTTTCAAACTAAATGAGAGAATAATTGTATTAGATAAAATCAATCAAGTCCCATTCGCCAGCACCTAGCCCACACCCCTCCAAACCGCTCCCACTCAAATACCCATCCAGATGCCCCTGAAATGTTGCAATTGTACCAGCCTCCACCACCTCCCCCGGCAACCCAGTCCACACACACATACCTTTCCTTTTCATTTTTCTCTTTTCCTTCTTCGCTTTTCATTTTTGATCTTTCTCCCCTCTTCTTTCTTCTTCCTGGCCATGGGACTCCTGGCCTCAGACTGTGCACAAACCCAGCCTGACAGTCTCTCGGCCCAGCTGAGCAATCTCTCAGTGGCCCAAGGTGCCGCTCTCTCAATGGCTGAGCATGTGCAATCTCTTGGCCAGGTGTGTTGATCTCTCTGCCTGACGTGGTGATCTCTCAGCTGGTTGTGGTGATCTCTTGGCCGGGTGTGGGGATCTCTCGGCCGGGTGTGGGGATCTCGCAGCCCACCATGGTAATCTCTCAGCCCAGCGTGATGATCTCTCAGCTGGGGTGATGGTGATCTCGCAGCCTGGCATGGTGATCTCTCAGCCTGGCATGGTGATCTCCCAGCCTGGTATGGTGATCTCTTGGTCTGGCATGGTAATCTCTCGGTCAGGTGTAGCAATGTCTCAACACAGTGTGATAATCTCTCAGCCCGGCGTGGGGATCTCTCAGCCTGGTGTGGTGATCTCCCAGCCCAGTGTGGTGATCTCTCAGCCCGGTGTGGTGATCTCCCAGCCCGGTGTGGTGATCTCTCAGCTGGGGTGATGGTGATCTCCCAGCCTGGCATGCTGATCTCCCAGCCTGGTATGGTGATCTCTTGGTCTGGCATGGTATTCACTCGGCCTGGTGTGGCAATCTCTCAACCCAGTGTGATGATCTCTCAGCCCGGCGTGGTGATCTCCCAGCCCAGTGTGGTGATCTCCCAGCCCGGTGTGGTGATCTCTCAGCCCGGTGTGGTGATCTCCCAGCCCGGTGTGGTGATCTCTCAGCCCGGTGTGGTGATCTCTCAGTTTGGTGTGGTGATCTCCCAGCCCGGTGTGGTGATCTCTCAGCCCGGTGTGGTGATCTCTCGGCCTGGTGTGGTGATCTCTCGGCCCGGTGTGGTGATCTCCCAGCCCAGTGTGGTGATCTCCCAGCCTGGTGTGGTGATCTCTCAGTTCGGTGTGGTGATCTCTCGGCTCAGCGTGATGATCTCCCAGCCCAGTGTGGTGATCTCCCAGCCCGGTGTGGTGATCTCTCAGTTCGGTGTGGTGATCTCTCGGCTCAGCATGATGATCTCCCAGCCCGGTGTGGTGATCTCTCAGTTCGGTGTGGTGATCTCCCAGCCCGGTGTGATGATCTCCCAGCCCGGTGTGGTGATCTCCCAGCCCGGTGTGGTGATCTCTCGGCTCAGCATGATGATCTCCCAGCCCGGTGTGGTGATCTCTCATTTCGGTGTGGTGATCTCTCGGCTCAGCATGATGATCTCCCAGCCCGGTGTGGTGATCTCTTGGCTCAGCCTGATGATCTCTCGACCTGGTGTGGTGATCTCTTAGCCCCGCATGTGCAGTCTCTTGGCCAGCTGTTGCCTTAACACGGACCTCTGATCTCAAGGTGATTCTTTCAAATGCGGTCCAACTGAGATTAAGCACTTAAGAATGACTGTAATGTTGGAACCTGCATCTTTATTCCTTTATTTTCCACTTAAAAGTAAGAATGTCTGCAACGTGTAACTTTTACACTTACATTGTGTGTTTTATGTTATAGCATATTTACTTTAAAAATAAAAAGTGTTGAATTTTTAACATTGTTCTTTCTTCATACCTTCTTCTTAAGATTCTGTGCCGAGGTATTTGTCCCTAAGATGGTGCATTGTGTGGTGACATTATACACTTCTCACTGTATTCCTGTACCTTTGTACTGAGTACATGTGACATTAAAATCAAAATCAAATTACAGACAAAAGAAAGAAGAGTTGGAATAACTGTTGGAAAACTTAGCAGGATAATGGGTTATTTATCTCATAAACAGCAACTGCTCCAGTAGAGTAGCACATCCTTGTCGCAGGCAAATTCAGTAAAATAGATTGTCTCACATGCAATTCTGGACAAGGACTGTAATAGAGTTGTTCAAGATTACATTTACTTTCAGTGTTCTGGAAACAGTTCAATATTTATTTATCCCTTTAAATCTTTCCTATTCATGTCCCTGTTCAAATGTCTTTGAAATGTTGTAATTGTACCTGTCTGGACCACTTTCTCTGACAACCCATTCCATACACACACCCCCTCTGCATGAAAATGTTACCTCTCAGGGAAGGAGTAGTGTATAAAAGGAGGGAGGTCTTGTTACAACTGCACGGTCACTGTTTAGACCACACATCGAGTATTGCACTCAGTTTTGGTTTCCTTTATGAAAATGATATACTTGCATTGGAAGCAGTTCAGAGAAGTCTCAGTTCCTGGGAGGAAGGGATCCTTGTTTCAAAACTCCAATTAACCTGGATTAGGAACATTAACTCTCTTATCCCTCCACAGATGCTGCCAGACCTGCTGTGGTTCTCCAGTGATTTCTTTTTGGTGTGTTCCAAGAGGTTTATATCTAGAATAATAAATACCTGGGAGTGAGTTACAGACTGGAATCTAATCAAGGGATTCGAAGTAGTGATCTGACTGGAAAACCACTGGAATTCTGAAAATGTGATTGCACTTATATTTTTGTCTCAATAGTATCCAGCGGAGGTGTCGTTTTAAAAGTAAAACTCAATATTCAAACTTCCAAGTGCACTAGTCTGGGAAAGCCACATCTGGGACTGTATCCTCCAAGGTGGGTCTGTATCTCAGTGACCTGGAGTTGTTTCATAGCATCCCTGTTGCAGTGTTTTAAATGCAGGAAGAGCTCACTGAACAGAGAAGAACAAAGAACAATGCAGCACAGGAACATGCCCTTCGGCCCTCCAAGCCTGCGCTGACACATGTTACCCTTCCATACTAAAACCGTCTTCATTTCCAGGATCTGTATCCCTCTATTCCCTTCCTATTTGTGTATTTGTCCAGGTATTCCTTGAATGCTACTAATGTGTCTCCTTCCACCGCCTCCTCTGGCTGTACATTCCAGGCACTCACCACCCTTTGTGTGAAAAACGGGCCTTGCACATCTCTTTTAAACGTCCCTCCTTGTGGTTTGAGCCTGTGCCCCTTGTAATTGACCCCCCCAACCAGTGAAAAAGCCTCATATTTCCACTTCATCCAATGTCATTCACAATCTTATAAACTTCTACATTCCAATGTAAACAAATCCAGTCTATCCAAACTTTCTTCATCGCTAAAACCACTCATACTAAGGCAACATCCTGGCAAACCTTTTCTGTACCCTGTCTAAAGTATCAACGTCCTTCTAGTAGTGTGGTGATCAGAACTAGACACAATATTCCAAGTACAGCCAAACTAAAGTTCTACAAAGCTGAAGCATAACTTGCCTATCATAGAAATCATGGAATCCTTACAGTGTAGACGCAGGCCATTTGGCTCAACAAGTCCACACCGACCCTCTGAAGATCTCCCACGCAGACGCATTTCCCCACCCCTATTATTCCGCAATTCCCCTGAATAGTGCGCCTACCTTACACATCCCTGAACGCTATGGGCAATCTACCTTGGCCAATTCACCTAACCCACACATCTTTGGACTACTGTTATACTCAATGCCCATTCCAATGAAGGCAAGCATGCCATAGGCCTTTTTACTCCCTTATCCACCAGCAAGAAAGGAAGCACATGTCAGATATTGACAGGATAGATCGAGTGCACATGTCAGGTATAGACAGGATAGATCGAGTGAATCCTCAGAAGAGTATACGTAAGAGATAAATCAGGAGGGCAAAAAGGGGTCATGAGATAGCTTTGGCAAATAGAGTTAAGGAGAATCCAAAGGGTTTTTACAAATACATGAAGGACAAAAGGGTAACTGGGGAGAGAATTGGGCCCCTCAAAGATCAGCAAGGTGGCCATTGTGTGGAGCTGCAGGAGATGGGGCAGATACTAAATGAGTATTTTGCATCAGTATTTACTATGGAAAAGGACATGGAAGATATAGAATGTAGGGAAATAAATGGTGACATCTTGAAAAATTACAGAGGAGGAAGCACTGGATGTCTTGAAATGCATAAAAGTGGATAAATCCCCAGGACCTGATCAGGTATACCTGAGAAATCTGTGGGAAGTGATTGCTGGGCCTCTTACTGAGATATTTGTATCAGCGATAGTCACAGGTGAGGTGCTGGAAGACTGGAGGTTGACTAACATGGTGCCACTGTTTAAGAAGGGTAGTAAGGACAAGCCAGGGAACTATAGACCAGTGAGCCTGATGTCGGTGTTGGGCAAGTTGTTGGAGGGAATCCTGAGGGACAGGATGTACATGTATTTGGAAAGGCAAGGACTGATTAAGGATAGTTAATATGGCTTTGTGCATGGGAAATCATGTCTTACAAACTTGATTATCATTTTTGAAGAAGTAACAGAGGATTGATGAGGGCAGAGCGGTAGATGTGATCTGTATGGACTTCAGTAAGGTGTTCAACAAGGTTCCCCATGGGAGATTGGTGAACAAGGTTAGATCTCATGGAATACAGTGAGAACTAGCCATTTGGAAATAGAACTGGCTCAAGGGGAGAAGACAGAGGATGGTGGAGGAGGGTTGTTTTTCAGACTGGAGGCCGGTGACCAGTGGAGTGCCACAAGGATCGGTGCTGGGTCCAATACTTTTCAACATTTATATAAATGATTTGGATGTGAGCATAAGAGGTACAGTTAGTAAGTTTACTGAAGTCACCAAAATTGGAGGTGTAGTGGACAGCGAAGATTACAATGGGATCTTGATCAGATAGGCTAATGGCCCAAGGAATGGCAGATGGAGTTTAATTTAGATAAATGTGAGGTGCAGCATTTTGGGAAAACAAACCTTAGCAGGACATACACATTCTTGGTGAGGTCTTAGGGAGTGTGGCTGAACAAAGAAACCTTGGAGTGCAGGTTCATAGTTCTATGAAAGGGTAATCTCAAGTAGATAGGATAGTGAAGAAGGCATTTGTTATGCTTTCCTTTATTGGTAAGAGTATTGAGTATAGGAGTTGGGAGGTCATGTTGTGGCAGTACAGGACATTGGTTAAGGCACTGCTGGAATATTGTGTGCAATTCCAGTCTCCTTCCTATTGGAAAGATGTGAAACTTGAAAGGGTTAAGTAAAGATTTGAAGGGATTTTGCCAGGGTTGGAGAATTTGAGCTATATGGAGAGGTTGAATAGGCTGGGACTTATTTCCCTGAAGCATCAAAGGCTGAGGGGTGATCTTATGGAGGTTTATAAAATCATGAGGGGCATGGATAGGATAAATGAACAAAGTCTTTTCCCTGGGATGTGGGAGTACAGAACGAGAGGGCATAGGTTTAGGGAGAGAGGGGAAAGATATAAAAGTACCTAAGGGGCAACATTTTCATTCAGAGGATTTTACGTAAATGGAATGAGCTGTCAGAGGAAGTTGTGGTAGCCAGCACAATTGCAACATTGAAAAGGCATCTGGATGGGTATATGAATAGGAAGGGTTTGGAGGGATATGGGCCAGGTGCTGGCAGGTGGGACTAGATTGTTTTGGGATGGCATAGACGAGTTGGATGGAAGGGACTGTTTCCATGCTGCATATCTCTACGACTCTATGACACTGTGACACTGCCACCTTTAGTGATCTGTGGATGGGTACACCTAGATCCCTCTGCATGTTAATGCTCTGAAGGGTTCTGCCATTCACTATATAATTGCCAGCTGTATTTGACCTTTCAAAATGCATCACCTCTTATTTGTTGAGATTAAACTCCATCTGCCATTTTTTTGCCCATGCCTCCAACTGATCTATGTTCTGTTGTATCGTCTGACAATCCTCCTCATGATCCGCAACTCCACCAATCTTTGTATCGTCCCAATCTTTGTATCATCCATAAACGTACTGATTAGACTCATCACGTTTTCCTCCAAATTATTTATAAATGCCATGAACAGTAGAGGTCCCAGCTCTGATCCCTGTGAACACCACTAGTCACAGCCCTCCATTCTGAAAAACTTCCTCCATCACACCCCTCTGTCTCCTATGATTGAGTCAGTTCTAAATAGGAAAATCCATCTTGCCAGCTCACCCCCGATACCATGTGACTACACCTTTTGTACCAGTCTGCCATGAGGGACCTTGTCAAAGGTTTTACTGAAGTCCATGTAGACAATATCAACTGGTTTTCCCTCATCGATCATCTTCATCATCTCCTTAAAAAACGTGGTCAAGTTAGGAAGGCACGACCTCTCCCGTACAAAACCATGCTGTCTGTCACTAATAAACCCATTTTCTTCTTAATGCAAATAGATCTTGTCCATGTGAACCTTTTCCAATCATTTCCCTAACACTGACATAAGGCTCACAGGTCTGTAATTCCCAGGGTTATCCCTGCTACCCTTCTTAAACAATGGGACAACATCAGCTAGTCTCCAGTCCTCTGGGACCTCACCTGTGGCCAGAGAGAATACAGAGATGTCTGTCAATGCTGCAGCAATTTGTTCTCTTGTCTCCCTCAATATTCTGGGACCGATCCCATCAGGACCCAGGGACTTATTTACCTCAATACTTTTTAAGACACACAGAATGTTTCAGTGTCCATGTTTAACCTGATGACATGAGGCTTCATGGTGTCTGGCATCAATGCTGAGCACTTCCAGAGCACAGCCCTCTTGACTGTATCCCACGGAGCTGTTCCCTCTGCTGGCTCTGTCCTGCCAGTGGGACAGGACCTGCCCTGAGATGGTCACTGTGTTGTCTGGGACATTGTCTGTAAAGTGGGATTCTGTGAGTGTGACTATGTTCGATTGTTGCTCGATTAGTCTGTGAGGAATATACTGCAGGGCAGTTTTAAGTGTTATACAAGAAAGAGTTAACACCTCTTGATTTCTTTCAATTTTAAAATCAAACGGAACTCAATTGTTTTTCTCAGTTGAAGATAATTTAGTTCTTGTTTGATTCAATAATCAGAGTACAAACCCGATTATTTCTCAATTCAATAACTGCAGTAACCAGCTGGGTCACCTTCCCAACACACTGCCCGACCAAATACATTGAAAACGGCTTCAGAAAGGCCTGAATTCAAATATAGTGCTGCTGCACCTCAATGTCCCTCCAATAAAGAGTGAGTCAATGATGGGATCTGAAATCTGTCCAGAGAGCTTCCAAACTGGGTCCAGGCAGTTATTCAAATATCCCCTCACTCCAGACAATTCAGAACTATCTCAGAGAGGGTACAGAATATTCCCAAAGGGGAGAGGGACCAGCAGGATGTTGCTGTACACATTGGAACCCATGATACAGGATGGGAAAAGGACGAGGTTCTGGGGAGAGAAAATAGGAATTTAGGCAGGAACTTAAAAAGTGGATCCCCGAGGGTAGTTGTAGGAGGGGGATGAGGGTGTGAGTCCTTTTAGGGTAAAGAGTATGAGAAAGAATATCAGGCTTATATGATTTAACCAAATCAGAAATTATAGATGTACTTAATAAAAGCAGAGGGGTGAGTAAACGGATTCCCGAGGCTGGGTTTTGAGATTTCACTCCCTATTGTCGGTCTCCTCCCTCATTCATTCCATTTCACGGAGGCGCGATTTGACAGTAACTTTCTTAAAGGGGACAGAGACCCCATCCAATCTGTATCTAACAGGTCCGTGCTGATGGAGACAACTTGTTTGATGTCCTGCAAGCTGTTCAAGTCCCGGTAGATGGTTCTGAAGGGGATTAGTATTCTCATCTTTTCATAGTTTCGGGTGAGATAGTGCGCTGGGGAGTGGGGAGAGCACAGTTTGATGAATGACTGAATGAAATGCGGAAGGTGTAAATACCGAGCGATTGTGAGTGGGTTGGTAAATAAAGGGCCTTAATATAAAAATAAAGAAACATATAATACAATATCTCACAAAGCCATAGAATAAGATGTTTGAAGGTGATTGACTCTCTGTATCAGTAAAGACACGCCAGCTAGCCCACGGAGACATTGGTAATGATTAACTGATATGGGGGAGCAGGGCAGAACCTCAGCAGATCACAGGGTATTCAGGGACAAAGGTTACAAGATAAACAAGTGACCACATCAGCGAACAGGCCCCGTGTGTTTGACCCTGACTGGGAGATATGTAATAGACAGTGACCTGATGTCATCAAAATGCCCAGTTAATTGGATTATTAATTGGATGTAATTAATTTACAGACCTGATGGAATTAACTGCCTGTCCAACTGATTTACAGACCTGATGGAATTAACTGCCTGGCCAACTGATTTACAGACCTGATGGAATCATCTCCCAGTTGATTGACTTGTGGACTTGATATGATCAACTGCACAATAACAGTTGGTTTGTAGACTGACATAACTTTGATGTCAGAAAGTGTAAGATTGGTATTGTGTGGGTGTTTGACAGAGAGAGTTGGATTGTCCTGTGTGATAGTCTGGAGTTCCTCTCCTGGCTGTAATCGATTCCCGCTGGAAGAAACTGCTGTTCCTGCTGAATTGCCCAGGCCTTCAGAGTCTTCTTGCCTCAGAGACAGCGGTCACTCCTACAGCGGTAATATCTGGATTACTCCCAGTTCCGTGTCCCAGTGGGAATAGGAACAGGAGGGATGAGTAGATGAATGTGCGGCTGAGGAGCTGGTATTGGGGAGAAGGATTCATATTTTTGGATCATTGGAATCTCTTCCAAAGCAGAGACTTGGGATGCCATAGTGTTCAGGGTTTGGATGGAGAGCAATGTGTGAAGTGTGCACAAGCAAATATTCTAATTCAGTATTTGGATGTACTTACGAAAGAAGGAGCAAAACTTGACCTACTCTTGGGAAATAAAGCAGGACAGGTGACTGAGCTATCAGTGGGGCATTGCTTCAGGGTCAGTGACCCTAATCCTATTAGATTTAAAATAGTGATGGAAAAAGGCAGACCAGATCTAAAAGTTAAAGTTCTAAATTTAGAAGAAGGCCAATTTTGATGATATTAGGCAAGAACTTTCAAAAATTGATTGGAGGTGGGTGTTCACAGGTAAAGGACTGCTGGAAAGTTGGAAGCCTTCAACAATGAGATAATGAGAGTCCAGAGACAGTACGTTCCTGTTTGAGTGAAGGGCAAGGCTGGTACGTGTAAGGAATGATAGATGACTAGAGAAAATGAGGTTTTGTTCAAGAATAAGAAGGAAGCATATGTCAGGTATAGACAGCAGGGATCGGGAGAATCTCAAGAAGAGTATAAAGGCAGGAGAAGTATACATAAGAGGGAAATCAGGAAGGTGAAAATGGGACATGAGATAGCTTTGGCAAATAGGGCTAAGGAGAATCCAAAAGGATTTTATAAATACATTAAATACAAAAGGGTAATTATGGAGAGAATAGGGCCCCCTGAAAGATCAACAAGCCCACCTCTGGATCAACACACCCACCTGTGGATCAACAAGCCCACCTGTGGATCCACAAACCCACCTGTGGATCAACAAACCCACCTGTGGATCAACAAACCCACCTGTGGATCCACAAACCCACCTGTGGATCAACAAACCCACCTGTGGATCAACAAACCCACCTGTGGATCAACAAGTCCACCTGTGGATCAACAAACCCACCTGTGGATCAACAAACCCACCTGTGGATCCACAAACCCACCTGTGGATCAACAAACCCACCTGTGGATCAACAAACCCACCTGTGGATCAATAAACCCACCTGTGGATCAACAAACCCACCTGTGGATCCACAAACCCACCTGTGGATCCACAAACCCACCTGTGGATCCACAAACCCACCTGTGGATCAATAAACCCACCTGTGGATCAACAAACCCACCTGTGGATCAACAAGCCCACCTGTGGATCAACAAACCCACCTGTGGATCAACAAACCCACCTGTGGATCAACAAACCCACCTGTGGATCAACAAACCCACCTGTGGATCCACAAACCCACCTGTGGATCAACAAACCCACCTGTGGATCCACAAACCCACCTGTGGATCAACAAACCCACCTGTGGATCCACAAACCCACCTATGGATCAACAAACCCACCTGTGGATCAACAAACCTACCTGTGGATCCACAAACCCACCTGTGGATCAACAAACCCACCTGTGGATCAACAAACCCACCTGTGGATCAACAAACCCACCTGTGGATCCACAAACCCACCTGTGGATCCACAAACCCACCTGTGGATCAACAAACCCACCTGTGGATCAACAAACCCACCTGTGGATCAACAAACCCACCTGTGAATCAACAAACCCACCTGTGGATCAACAAACCCACCTGTGGATCAACAAACCCACCTGTGGAACTGCAGCAGATGTGGGAGACACTAAATGAGCATCTTGCATCAGTGTTTATTGTGAAGAAGGATATGGAAGCTAGAGAACTTGGGGAAGTAAATATCTGTAATAAGGACATCTTCAAAATGCCCATATAACAGAAGAATAGGTGCTGGACATCTTTAAACACATAAAAGTTTATATATCCCCAGACCTGTCCATGTGTACCCGAGAGCTCTGTGAGAAGCTCGGGAAGGGATTATTGGGCCCCTTGCTGAGATACTTATATCATCAATAGTCACTGATAAGGTGCCAGAAGACTGGAGGTTGGCGAACGTGGTGTCATTGTTTAAGAAATGTAGGAAGCAGAAGCCAGGGAATTACAGATCGTTGAGCCTGACATCGGTGGTGGGCAATATGTTGAGGGGAGATCCTGAGGGATCCTGGGGATTTACATAAATTTGGAAAGGCAAGGACAGATTAGACTTTGTCAACATGGTGGGAAATCATGTCTCATTAACTGAATTGAGATTTTTAAGGATGTAATGAAGAGGATTGATGAAGGCAGGGTGGTGAATGTGATTTATATATAGTTCAGTAAGGCATAAAACAAAGTTCTCATTCCTGAAAAAGGGCTTATGCCTGAAATGTCGATACTCCTGCTCCTTTGATGCTGCCTGACCTGCTGCGCGTTTCCAGCAAGACATTTTTCAGCCCTGATCTCCAGCATCTGCAGTCCTCACTTTCTCCGAGTAAAACAAAGTTCTGCATGGTCAATTGTTTAGAAACATGAGGTCACGTGGAATGCAGGTAGAATACTAGCACATTTGGATACAGAAGGTAGGAGACAGAGGGTGGTGATAGAAACCTGTGAGACCTGTGACCAGCGGTGTGACACGTTGATTGGTGCTGGGTCCACCTCTTTTCATCATTTATGTATCTCCCTCATTGCCACTTTGGGCTTGCTCTGACCATGTTAGTCTCGGGCCCACAGCCACATCCACGACTCGATGGGCCGAATGGCCTTACTTCCACTCCTAGGTCCTATATCTTATGGTCACACCCCAGATGGCCATTCGACAGCACTCAGGACCCACAGCCACTGGCACACTTCCCACAATGCATCACCACTGCTGCCTCCCGACAGAATTCCAGAAATGAAGGAAAATACAGACGACAAGGAAAGAGAGAGAAAGGAATATGGCCAGCCTGGAGCAGACGGGCCGAATGTGCCTGTTCCACAATCTTGGATAACTTTCTCAATCTCCCCCTCACACTGCCCGCTCCCACTCTCTCTCCCTCACACTGCCCGCTCCCACTCTCTCTCTCCCTCACACTGCCCGCTCCCACTCTCTCTCCCTCACACTGCCCGCTCCCACTCTCTCTCTCCCTCACACTGCCAGCTCCCACTCTCTCTCCCTCACACTGCCCGCTCCCACTCTCTCTCCCTCACACTGCCCGCTCCCACTCTCTCTCCCTCACACTGCCAGCTCCCACTCTCTCTCCCTCACACTGCCCGCTCCCACTCCCTCTCCCTCACACTGCCCGCTCCCACTCTCTCTCTCCCTCACACTGCCCGCTCCCACTCTCTCTCTCCCTCACACTGCCCGCTCCCACTCCCTCTCCCCCTCACACTGCCAGCTCCCAGTCTCTCTCTCCCTCACACTGCCAGCTCCCACTCTCTCTCTCCCTGACACTGCCCGCTCCCACTCTCTCTCCCTCACACTGCCCGCTCCCACTCTCTCTCTCTCCCTCACACTGCCCGCTCCCACTCTCTCTCTCCCTCACACTGCCCGCTCCCACTCTCTCTCTCTCTCACACACTGCCCGCTCCCACTCTCTCTCCCTCACACTGCCCGCTCCCACTCTCTCTCTCTCTCACACACTGCCCGCTCCCACTCTCTCTCTCCCTCACACTGCCTCCCCCACTCTTTCTCCCCCTCACACTGCCAGCTCCCACTCTCTCTCCCCCTCACACTGCCAGCTCCCACTCTCTCTCTCCCTCACACTGCCAGCTCCCACTCTCTCTCTCCCTCACACTGCCTCCCCCACTCTTTCTCCCCCTCACACTGCCAGCTCCCACTCTCTCTCCCCCTCACACTGCCGGCTCCCACTCTCTCTCTCCCTCACTCTGCCAGCTCCCACTCTCTCTCTCCCTCACACTGCCTCCCCCACTCTTTCTCCCCCTCACACGACCCGCTCCCACTCTCTCTCTCTCTCCCTCACACTGCCCGCTCCCAAGCTGTCTCTCCCTCACACTGTCCGCTCCCACTCTCTCTCTCCCTCACACTGCCCGCTCCCAATCTCTCTCTCTCTCACACACTGCCCGCTCCCACTCTCTCTCCCTCACACTGCCCGCTCCCTCTCTCTCTCTCCCTCACACTGCCCGCTCCCACACTCTCTCTCTCTCACACACTGCCCGCTCCCACTCTCTCTACCTCACACTGCCTGTTCCCTCTCTCACTCTACCTTACATTGCCCGCTCCCTCTCCCTCTCCCTCACCCTCACACTGCCCGCTCCCACTCTCTCTCTCTCCCTCACACTGCCAGCTCCCACACTCTCTCTCCCTCACACTGCCCGCTCCCACTCTCTCTCCCTCAAACTGCCCACTCCCACTCTCTCTCTCCCTCACACTGCCTGCTCCCACTCTCTCTCTCCATCACACTGCTGTCTCCCACTCTCTCTCCCTCACACTGCCGGCTCCCACTCACTCTCTCCGTCACACAGCCGGTTCCCACTCTCTCTCTCCCTCACACTGCCGACTCCCACTCTCTCTCCCTCACACTGCCAGCTCCCGCTCTCTCTCCTTCAAACTGCCCTCTCCCACTCTCTCTCCCTCACATTGCCCTCTTCCACTCTCTCTCTGCCTCATACTGCCAGCTCCCACTCTCTCTCTCCCTCACAATGCCTTCTCCCACTCTCTCTGCCTCACACTGCCCGCTCCCACTCTCCCTCCCTCACACTGCCCGCTCCCACTCTCTCCCTCCCTCACACTGCCCGCTCCCACTCTCTCTCTCCCTCACACTGCCTTCTCCCACTCTCTCTCTCCCTCACAATGCCTTCTCCCACTCTCTCTGCCTCACACTGCCCGCTCCCACTCTCCCTCCCTCACACTGCCCGCTCCCACTCTCTCCCTCCCTCACACTGCCCGCTCCCACTCTCTCTCTCCCTCACACTGCCTTCTCCCACTCTCTCTCTCCCTCACAATGCCTTCTCCCACTCTCTCTGCCTCACACTGCCCGCTCCCACTCTCACTCCCTCACACTACCCGCTCCCACTCTCTCTCTCTCTCTCACACACTGCCCGCTCCCACTCTCTCTCTCACACACACTGCGAACTCCCACTCTCTCTCCCTCACACTGCGGGCTCCGACTCTCCCTCTCCCTCACACTGCTGGCTCCCACTCTCTCTCTGCCTCATACCGCCGGCTCCCACTCTCTCTCTCTCTCCCTCACACTGCCCGCTCCCTCTCTCTCTCTCTACCTCACACTGCTGGCTCCCACTCTCTCTCTGCCTCATACCGCCGGCTCCCACTCTCTCTCTCTCTCCCTCGCACTGCCTGTTCCCTCTCTCACTCTACCTCCTATTGCCCGCTCCCTCTCCCTCTCCCTCACCCTCACACTGCCCGCTCCCTCTCTCTCTCTCCCTCACACTGCCCGCTCCCACTCTCTCTCTCCCTCACACTGCCCGCTCCCACTCTCTCTCTCTCTCACACACTGCCCACTCCCACTCTCTCTCCCTCACACTGCCCGCTCCCTCTCTCTCTCTCTACCTCACACTGCCAGCTCCCAAGTTGTATCTCCCTCACACTGTCCGCTCCCACTCTCTCTCTCCCTCACACTGCCTGTTCCCTCTCTCACTCTACCTCACATTGCCCGCTCCCTCTCCCTCTCCCTCACCCTCACACTGCCCGCTCCCTCTCTCTCTCTCTCTCTCCCTTACACTGCCCGCTCCCACTCTCTCTCTCTCACACACTGTCCGCTCCCACTCTCACTCCCTCACACTGCCAGCTCCCACACTCTCCCTCACACTGCCAGCTCCCACTCTCTCTCTCCCTCACATTGCCCACTCCCACTCTCTCTCCCTCATACTGCCCGCTCCCACTCTCTCTCCCTCAAACTGCCCGCTCCCTCTCTCTTTCTCCGTCAAACAGCCGGTTCCCACTCTCTCTCTCCCTCACACTGCCCGCTCCCACTCTCTCTCTCCCTCACACTACCTGCTCCCACTCTCTCTCTCCTTCACACTGCCGGTTCCCACTCTCTCTAATTTGCAATGCCGGGGTTGCTTGATTTTATAATCAGTGCATTGAATATAGGAGTTGGGAGATCATGTTGTTGCTGTCCAGGACATTGGTTAGGTCATTATTGAAATCCTGCATTCAATTCCTGCTGTAGGATGAAGGTTATAAAACTTGAAAGGGTTCTGAAAAGCTTTACAATGATGTTGTTGGATTGAAGGTTTTGAGCTATAGGAAGAGGCTGACTAGGCTGGGGCTATTTTCCCTGGAGTGTCGGAGGTTGAAGGGTGACCTTGCAGAGATTTATAAAATCAAGAGGGGCATGGATAGGGGAAGTATCTATTTCCAAGACGAGAAGTTGTGGGCACAAGGTGTGAGGGGAAAGACTTAAAAGGGAGTTTAGGGCAGTTTTTTTCTTGCAGAGATTGATGTGTGTATGGAATGAACTGCCAGAGGAAGTGGTGGAGACTGGTACATTTACAACATATAAAAGGTATTTGGATGGGTATATTAATAGGAAGAGTTCAGAGGGATGTGGGGCAAGTGCTGGCGAATGGGATTCGAATAATGTCGGGTATCTGGCCAACATGGAAGAGTTGAAGCAATGGTCAGTTTCCATGCTGTCCATCTCTATGACACTATGACTCTATGAAAGGTAGGAAGTGCATGGGGCAGACTGTCCAAGGGTTGGACACAGGGTTGATCTAAACACTTTTCAACATTCAGACAAATGATCTACCAACAACCATGTCTCACGGTTTTCTCTATGCTGATGACTGAGAGTTAAATTGTCATAGCATGGACACAGACCGCTCCGTTAAACCCATTCACCCTGAACAGATCTAGTCCCATTTGCCAGCACATGGCCCCAATCCCTCTGAACCCTTCCTATTCATATAACCATCCAGATGCCTTTCAAATGCTGTCATTGTACCAGCTTCCACCACTTCCTCTTGCAGCTCATTCCATGCACGCACTGACTTCTATTTGAGAAAAGTTGCCCTTTAGGTCCATCTTAAATTTTCCCATCTCACCTTAACCCTGTGTGCACCAGTATGAACTCCTCTTCCCCATAGAAAAGACCTTGGCTATTCACCCTATCCACGCTGTTCATGATTTAGCAAACCTCTCTGAGGTCATCGAGTCAGAGAGTCATAAAGATGTGTAGCAGACATCCCAACCCAATCTAGTCCCACCTGCCAGCACCCAGCCCATATCCCTCCAAACCCTTCCTATTCATACACCCATCCAAATGCCTCTTCAATGTTGTAATTGCACCAGCCTCCACCATTTTCCCTGGCACCTCACTCCAGCTCTGAATGAAAAAGTTGCCCCTTCGGTCTCTTTTATATCTTTCCCCTCTCACCCTAAACCTATAACTTCTAGTTCTGGACTCCCCCACCTCAGGGAAAATACTTTGTCTATTTACCTTTTCCATGCCTTTCATGATTTTATAAATCTCTCGAAGCTCACCCCTCAGCCTCCAATGCTCCAGGGAAAACAGCCCCAGCCTGTTCAGCCTTTCCCTATAGCTCCAATCTTCCAAAGCTGGCAATATCCTTGTAGATTTTTTCAGAACACTTTCAAGTTTCACAACATCTTTCCAATAGGAAGGAGACCAGAATTGCACACAGTATTCCATCAGTGGCCTCCCCAATATCCTGTACAGCTGCAAATTGACCTCCCAACTCATGTACTCAATACTCTGACCAATAGAGGAAAGCTTTCCTCACTATCCTATCTACCTGCGACTCCACTTTCAGAGAGCTATGAACCTGCACTCCAAGGTCTCTTTGTTCACCAACAGGTCACTTCTCAGCCTCCAATAGCTCAAACCCTGGAGCCCCAGTGACATTTTTATACATTTCATCCGCAGCATTTCAAGTTTAACAACATCTTTCCTATAGCAGGGAGACCAGAATTGAATATAGTATTCCCAAAGTGGCCTAACCAATGTCATGTACAGCCACATTCCTACACTCAATGTACTGACCAATAAAGCCTCTGTAATTCTGCCCCAGATCCTTAATGAAGGTGTTACAAAGGTGATGGAATACTGCAGCACATGGGGTCTTACATTGAATCCCTCATCAACCATATCCAGTGTATGTCAGCTCCACAAATTCAGTGTCCAAACAGAACTGTGCATTTACATTGATGTCCGCCATAATCCCAGCCGACATCTTTGTGTGTGACTCAAGTCAGAATGTCACTGATTTCAAGATTGCCCTGACCTTCAACAGCAAAGTCTAGTTATTCAAGGTCAAAAATCTTTTGACCATATCCAAAAAAAACTGCAGGTGCTTTAAATCAGAAACAAAAGCAAAACTTGCTGGAAAAGCTCAGCAGCATCTGTGAAGAGAAATTGTTTTGTGTCCAATGATTGTTCTTCAATACTAACCGTGTCCACTTTAATTGTCCAATAATCACAGGTCCACCCATTTGTTTGGTTTAATTTTCAGACTCAAATCTGTTGAAGACAAAGTGCACAAACGTGCCTGGTTATCACACCCAGATCAAACTATTATAAAGGTCAAGCACTTTGAAAATATTCAATTTGGAAATAACTTCCTTACCAAATTGTTTTAATGACGATATTTTAATTGTGTTTCCAAATATTCTTCAGTCCAGACACAAATACATTTTAAATTGCTTCCACCTCTCTCCCGTGTGAGTAATCTGGTACATGAATGTCAGTGTCAGTGTGATGCTATGTATGTAGGCCATGTCTCTGAAAGACTGACAAATTGTTCCAGACAGCATTTCTCTTCAGGTCTTCATAACAAACAGGTTACAGCCTGGACCCAACCAGCTTACACTCACAAAACATAAAACCCAGTGCCCACCATTGGTTGTGATTGGGTAACATTTTAAATGAATTCTAATCCATTCCTGGGCATCGCTGGTTGGGCCGGCAATTATTGCTCATCCCTAGTGGTTGTTGAGAATGTGTTGTGGGTTTGGAAAGTGCTGTCTAAGGAGCTTCTGTGAATTTCTGCAGGGCACCTTGTCGCTGGTGCACATTGCTGCTCCTGTGGGTCAGTGGGGAAAATAACATGGATGTTTGTGGAAGTCGTGGCAATCAAGTGGGGTCTTTTATCCCGGCTGGTGCCAAGCTTCTGGAATACTATTGGAGCTGCCCCCATCCAGGCCTGAGGGGAGTAATCCATCACAATCCTGACTGGTGTATTGTAGATGGTGGACAGTCTGTGGGGGATCAGGAGGTGAGTCATTCACTGCAGTATTCCGAGCCTCTTACCTGCTCTGTTGTCACTGTATTTATATCACTGGTACAATTCAGTTTCTGGTCAATGGTAATCCCAAGGTGTTGACAGGAGAGGATTCAGCAACGGTAACCACATTGAATATCAAAGGATGATGGTTTGATTCTCTGTTGTTGGAGATAATCAGTGTCTGGCATTTATGTGGCACGAATGTTCTTTGTCACTTTTCTTCCTAGTCCTGGATATTAATTACTGCACTTGCCAAGGGCTGCTTCAGTATCTGAGTAGTCACACATGCTGTTGAACATTGTGCAAACATTGGCTAACATCCTTAAGATGGAGGGATGTACATTTATAAACTATTGAAGATTGTTGGGCCGAGGACATTCTCCTGAAGAAATCCAACAGAAATGTTCTTTCGTTGTGATGACTGACCACCAACAATCACAACCTTCTTCCTTTGTGAAAGGTCCAACTCCAACCAGCAGAGAGTTTTCCTCAATTTCCATTGGCTCCAGATTTGCTCAGGCTCCTTGATGTCACACTCAGTCAAACACAGCTTTAACATTAAGCCCAGTCATACTCACACCACCCTCTGGTATCATCTCTTTTTCTCCAAGGCCATGGTCACACACCACTCCCCCATCGGAGAGGGGCAACTGGTGCTGAATGTAACCTCAGGGTCACCATAGCTCAGGCCAGGGTAAGAAGAAGAGTCCTTCATGGTAACATCAGCTAATGTGGGAATAGGGCCAATGTAGTTGGTGTGCCTCTCCATTGTAAACCAGCTATCCAGCTCACTGAGGGAACGAGTTATTGAGTGGGCATTCTTGAGAGAAGGATACCTTTGGAACATAATGAGATTTAGAGATGGGAGTGTTTGATTGGAAAACAATATTGCTTGTGGAATGAAATTCTCATTTCATTAATTAATGTGATCAGAATTGTCCAGTCTTTAAAACTTAATTTTCGAAATACATGTATATTTATGTGAGCACTGAATGTGCGTTGTCATGATCTGTTTGTTCACATTTGAATGAAACACTAATGTGAAGAGTGGTGGCACCTCACAATCCCCAGGTGATCCTCCATGGTATCGGTTAAAGGGCTGGGAAACGTGGGACATCAGTGTTTGATGGAGAGAGATTGACTGCAGCATGAAAACACAGATTACCTCAACGCTGAAAACATCCGGAATTATCAATAAATTATTCAAAATGATTCTTGCCATGTTAGTATTCCTGATAAGGGATTTATACTATTGAAACTTTGTAAATCTGGGTGAGAGTTGTTGCCTGCACCTTGTGACTGAAGATGTTATGTTTTGGTCCAGTGGTCGCCATTATACAGACACTCGAACATTGGTGTCTCTTATTATGTCAGGTGTTATGAATGTTCTCTGTGGTTTAATTCTGATTTACGGTGCTTTTGTGGTGCAGTGGCAGTGCCCCTACCTCTGAAACACAAGGACTGTGTTCAAATGCAAACCTGCACTGAAGGTGTGTTTATAGGAAGGAGAGAAGGAGAGGCAAGAGAGGAGGGGAGTGGTGTTTTTGATAAGGGAAAACGTCATTTCAGTACTCAGAGAGGATATTCCTGATGGATCATCCAGTGAAGTTGTATGGATGGAAGTGAGAAAAATGAAGGGTGTGATCATGTTGTTGGGATTATACACTAGCCCCGCTACCCCCCCAAGACTCAGCAGGAAATTGGGGAGAAAATATGAAGGGAGCTTGCTAAAGGCTGTAAGAACGATAGGGTTACAAGAAAAGGGGATTTTAACCTTCCAAATACAGACTGGGAATGGATTGGAGAATTTACTAGATATATTCAGGAAATCTTTCTCAATTAATATGAAGGCGGCCCTCCATGAGAAGGGGCAATATCCAACCTTCTCTCAGGAAATAAGGCAGGACAAGTGATGGAGGTATTAATGGGGGAACACGAACTGCTATTCGATTAGCTTTAAAATAGCTATGGAAAAGGATAGACTGGTCGACAAGTTAAAGTGTATGGAGCTGACATTGGGGTCTTTGGACATTACAATCTGTAAGTGTGATGTGTAGAATCTTTTTCTGAGTCTTTGATATTGTAAATGAGAGTGAGATTCACTCTGCATTCAGGTCTCTGTTATTCTTTACAAGTCTAATGGATAATGTTTATATATTTAATGCTTATCTCTATTTGTGATTGTAATTGTATCTCTAATATTGCAGTGTACAAATAATTTTCGATGTGATATATCAATTATAAAGAACCTGACCTCTAATGGGAGTATCCATTTGAATTGAATAACTTGCGTGCCTTCTGAACATGTTGTAAAACAGAAAATGCTGCAAATACTTTATATGCCAGACAGCATTTGTAGAGAGAGAGAAACAAAATGAACGTTTCTGGCCAATGACCTTTCATCAGAGAAAGTGACTGAATATCTCCAGCAGTCTCTGTGTTTATTTAATGTACACGGTATCTGGAGTATACAGCTTTTCAAATTATAAATCTCCATCATGTATTTTTGGAACTGGGATTTATTTACAGACCAGTTTGGAGAGAAATATAAATCATTTCTTTCTCTCTTGTTCTGTTTGAGTGTTCGAATTAAAATGTCACCAGAAGGTGGGATCAGAGTGGGACTGAACAGTGTCTCTGTCTGAGTCTGTGGGAGTGATGACCCTCTGTGTCTCTGTATCTCTATCAGTGATAATGTGAGTGTGTGTGAGAGGGAACTACCTGCATTGTTACTTGTGTCTCAGCTGGAAGGTGGGAAGAAGAGCAGAAGGGAAAGGCTGTGATGGGCTGGAGGGTCAGGAGAGACTGAAATGACAGAGGAACAATATTGACCAAAATGGTGCAAGGAACCATGGGTGGGGGTGAGGTGGGAGAATGGGAGAAGAGAGGAAACAAAAGATTGGGGTGTAAATAATCCTCACTGACTGTCATCTAAAAACAAACAAAACAAAAGAAAATGGTGACAGAGATCAGAAAGTGAGGTACTCTGTCATGTCCCCCTTCACTGTTTACAGGATGCACATTTACTCTCTGATTCTGAATGAATTCTGTCTGTTTTCTCATCATTAACTCTCACATTGCCAGTTACTCTCAGTTTTAAAGATCTTGCTTCAGCAAATGGACCTGGAGTCAAGCGACCAATTCATTGGATTTACAGAAATTCTGTTCCAGCCCAGTTTCAGTGGGAAGACACAGGGAAATGTCCTCTGGCTGTTGGTGTGATGGACCCTTCCTCTCAGATCCTGAGAACTTCGCATGAAACAAAGAGTCTGTCACTGACGAGCGATCTTTGTGCACGTGACGTGTCTCCTACATGTGCACTGGACATGACAGAGATAGTTTGTGGTGAAGGGGCTGGAGGATACAGAGAGAGGGAGGGGTGGAGGTGGTGGAGTAGATTACAGAGATAGGGAAGGGGTTGTAGTGTCTGGAAGCGGTTACAATGATAGGGTGGTGTTTTGGGGCAGAGTGATGTCACAGAAACCTAGAGAAGTGCAGGTCCTGGAGACGGTTAGGTAGATAGAGAAGCATGCTATTATTCCTGATCACCCAGCACTCCCTACACTTCCAAGCCTTGCCCTTCACCCTAACAGGAACATACTGTCACTAAAAACTCACTATCTCCATTTTCAAAGGCTTCCCATTTTACAGCCCTCCTTTTGCCTGCAAACATCTGCCCCAATCAACTTTTGAAAAGTCTTGTCTAATACCATCAAAATTGCCTTACTCCAATTTAGAACATTAACTTTTAGATCCAATCCATCCTCTTCCGTCATGAGTTTGAAGCAAGTTGAATTATGATCGCTGACCCCAAAGTGTTTTCAACTGACACCTCAGTCTTGCATCTGCCTGCCCTGCCTTATTTACCAAAAGAAATTCAGGTTTTGCTCCTTTCTAGTACTTACATCAACACACAGAATCCAGTGACAGAGAAAATATGGAGTCACTCTGCTCTCCCCTGGGTCAGTGACAGAGACACAGTGGGGTCAGTCTGCTCTCCCCTGGGTCAGTGACAGAGAGACAGTGGGGTCAGTCTGCTCTCCCCTGGGTTAGTGACACAGACACAGTGGGGTCAGTCTGCTCCCCCCTAGGTCAGTGACAGAGACACAGTGGGGTCAGTCTGCTCTCCCCTGGGTCAGTGACAGAGACACAGTGGGGTCAGTCTGCTCTCCCCTGGGTCAGTGACAGAGACACAGTGGGGTCAGTCTGCTCACCCCTGGGTCAGTGACAGAGACACAGTGGGGTCAGTCTGCTCTCCCCTGGGTCAGTGACACAGACACAGTGGGGTCAGTCTGCTCACCCCTGGGTCAGTGACAGAGACACAGTGGGGTCAGTCTGCTCACCCCTGGGTCAGTGACACAGACACAGTGGGGTCAGTCTGCTCTCTCCCAGGTCAGTGACAGAGACACAGTGGGGTCATTCTGCTCTCCCCTAGGTCAGTGACAGAGACACAGTGGGGTCAGTCTGCTCTCCCCTGGGTCAGTGACAGAGACACAGTGGGGTCAGTCTGCTCTCCCCAGGGTCAGTGACACAGACACAGTGGGGTCAGTCTGCTCCCCTCTGGGTCAGTGACACAGACACAGTGGGGTCAGTCTGCTCTCCCCTGGGTCCGTGACAGAGACACAGTGGGGTCAGTCTGCTCTCCCCTGGGTCAGTGACAGAGACACAGTGGGGTCAGTCCGTTCTCCCCTGGGTCAGTGACAGAGACACAGTGGGGTCAGTCCGCTCTCCCCTGGGTCAGTGACACAGACACAGTGGGATCAGTCTGCTCTCCCCTGGGTCAGTGACAGGGACACAGTGGGGTCAGTCTGCTCTCCCCTGGGTCAGTGACAGAGACACAGTGGGGTCAATCTGCTCTCCCCTGGGCCAGTGACAGAGACACAGTGGGGTCAGTCTGCTCTCCCCTGGGTCAGTGACAGAGACACAGTGGGGTCAGTCTGCTCTCCCCTGGGTCAGTGACACAGACACAGTGGGGTATGTCTGCTCTCCCCTGGGTCAGTGACACAGACACAGTGGGGTCAGTCTGCTCTCCCCTGCGTCAGTGACAGAGACACAGTGGGGTCAGTCTGCTCTCCCCTGGGTCAGTGACAGAGACACAGTGGGGTCAGTTTGCTCACCCCTGGGTCAGTGACAGAGACACAGTGGGGTCAGTCTGCTCTCCCCTGGGTCAGTGGCAGAGACACAGTGGGGTCAGTCTGCTCACCCCTGGGTGAGTGACAGAGACACAGTGGGGTCAGTCTGCTCTCCCCTGGGTCAGTGACAGAGACACAGTGGGGTCACTCTGCTCTCCCCCGGTCCAGTGACAGAGACACAGTGGGGTCAGTCTGCTCTCCCCTGGGTCAGTGACAGAGACATAGTGGGGTCAGTCTGCTCTCCCCTGGGTCAGTGACAGAGACACAGTGGGGTCAGTCTGCTCTCCCTTGGGTCAGTGACAAGAGACACAGTGGGGTCAGTCTGCTCACCCCTGGGTCAGTGACAGAAACACAGTGGGGTCAGTCTGCTCTCCCCTGGGTCAGTGACACAGACACAGTGGGGTCAGTCTGCTCTCCCCTGGGTCAGTGACAGAGACATAGTGGGGTCAGTCTGCTCTCCCCCGGTCCAGTGACAGAGCCACAGTGGGGTCAGTCTGCTCTCCCCTGGGTCAGTGACAGAGACACAGTGGGGTCAGTCTGCTCTCCCCTGGGTCAGTGACAGAGACACAGTGGGGTCAGTCTGCTCTCTCTCCTGGGTCAGTGACAGAGACACAGTGGGGTCAGTCTGCTCTCCCCTGGTTCAGTGACACAGATTCAGTGGGATCAGTCTGCTCTCTCTCCTGGGTCAGTGACAGAGACACAGTGGGGTCAGTCTGCTCTCCCCTGGGTCAGTGACAGAGACACAGTGGGGTCAGTCCGCTCTCCCCTGGGTCAGTGACAGAGACACAGTGGGGTCTGTCTGCTCTCCCCTGGGTCAGTGACAGAGACACACTGGGGTCAGTCTGCTCTCCCCTGGGTTAGTGACACAGACACAGTGGGGTCAGTCTGCTCCCCCCTAGGTCAGTGACAGAGACACAGTGGGGTCAGTCTGCTCTCCCCTGGGTCAGTGACAGAGACACAGTGGGGTCAGTCTGCTCTCCCCTGGGTCAGTGACAGAGACACAGTGGGGTCAGTCTGCTCACCCCTGGGTCAGTGACAGAGACACAGTGGGGTCAGTCTGCTCTCCCCTGGGTCAGTGACACAGACACAGTGGGGTCAGTCTGCTCACCCCTGGGTCAGTGACAGAGACACAGTGGGGTCAGTCTGCTCACCCCTGGGTCAGTGACACAGACACAGTGGGGTCAGTCTGCTCTCTCCCAGGTCAGTGACAGAGACACAGTGGGGTCATTCTGCTCTCCCCTAGGTCAGTGACAGAGACACAGTGGGGTCAGTCTGCTCTCCCCTGGGTCAGTGACAGAGACACAGTGGGGTCAGTCTGCTCTCCCCAGGGTCAGTGACACAGACACAGTGGGGTCAGTCTGCTCCCCTCTGGGTCAGTGACACAGACACAGTGGGGTCAGTCTGCTCTCCCCTGGGTCCGTGACAGAGACACAGTGGGGTCAGTCTGCTCTCCCCTGGGTCAGTGACAGAGACACAGTGGGGTCAGTCCGTTCTCCCCTGGGTCAGTGACAGAGACACAGTGGGGTCAGTCCGCTCTCCCCTGGGTCAGTGACACAGACACAGTGGGATCAGTCTGCTCTCCCCTGGGTCAGTGACAGGGACACAGTGGGGTCAGTCTGCTCTCCCCTGGGTCAGTGACAGAGACACAGTGGGGTCAATCTGCTCTCCCCTGGGCCAGTGACAGAGACACAGTGGGGTCAGTCTGCTCTCTCCTGGGTCAGTGACAGAGACACAGTGGGGTCAGTCTGCTCTCCCCTGGTTCAGTGACACAGATTCAGTGGGATCAGTCTGCTCTCTCTCCTGGGTCAGTGACAGAGACACAGTGGGGTCAGTCTGCTCTCCCCTGCGTCAGTGACAGAGACACAGTGGGGTCAGTCTGCTCTCCCCTGGGTCAGTGACAGAGACACAGTGGGGTCAGTTTGCTCACCCCTGGGTCAGTGACAGAGACACAGTGGGGTCAGTCTGCTCTCCCCTGGGTCAGTGGCAGAGACACAGTGGGGTCAGTCTGCTCACCCCTGGGTGAGTGACAGAGACACAGTGGGGTCAGTCTGCTCTCCCCTGGGTCAGTGACAGAGACACAGTGGGGTCACTCTGCTCTCCCCCGGTCCAGTGACAGAGACACAGTGGGGTCAGTCTGCTCTCCCCTGGGTCAGTGACAGAGACATAGTGGGGTCAGTCTGCTCTCCCCTGGGTCAGTGACAGAGACACAGTGGGGTCAGTCTGCTCTCCCTTGGGTCAGTGACAAGAGACACAGTGGGGTCAGTCTGCTCACCCCTGGGTCAGTGACAGAAACACAGTGGGGTCAGTCTGCTCTCCCCTGGGTCAGTGACACAGACACAGTGGGGTCAGTCTGCTCTCCCCTGGGTCAGTGACAGAGACATAGTGGGGTCAGTCTGCTCTCCCCCGGTCCAGTGACAGAGCCACAGTGGGGTCAGTCTGCTCTCCCCTGGGTCAGTGACAGAGACACAGTGGGGTCAGTCTGCTCTCCCCTGGGTCAGTGACAGAGACACAGTGGGGTCAGTCTGCTCTCTCTCCTGGGTCAGTGACAGAGACACAGTGGGGTCAGTCTGCTCTCCCCTGGTTCAGTGACACAGATTCAGTGGGATCAGTCTGCTCTCTCTCCTGGGTCAGTGACAGAGACACAGTGGGGTCAGTCTGCTCTCCCCTGGGTCAGTGACAGAGACACAGTGGGGTCAGTCCGCTCTCCCCTGGGTCAGTGACAGAGACACAGTGGGGTCTGTCTGCTCTCCCCTGGGTCAGTGACAGAGACACACTGGGGTCAGTCTGCTCTCCCCTGGGTTAGTGACACAGACACAGTGGGGTCAGTCTGCTCTCCCCTAGGTCAGTGACAGAGACACAGTGGGGTCAGTCTGCTCTCCCCTGGGTAAGTGACAGAGACACAGTGGGGTCAGCCTGCTCTCCCCTGGGTCAGTGACACAGGTACAGTGGGGTCAGTTTGCTCTCCCCTGGGTCAGTGACACAGACACAGTGGGGTCAGTCTGCTCTCCCCTGGGTCAGTGACAGAGACACAGTGGGGTCAGTCTGCTCACCCCTGGGTCAGTGACAGAGACACAGTGGGGTCAGTCTGCTCTCCCCTGGGTCAGTGACACAGACACAGTGGGGTCAGTCTGCTCTCCCCTGGGTCAGTGACAGAGACACAGTGGGGTCAGTCTGCTCTCTCCTGTGTCAGTGACAGAGACACAGTGGGGTCAGTCTGCTCCCCCCTGGGTCAGTGACAGAGACACAGTAGGGTCAGTCTGCTCTACCCTGGGTCAGTGACAGAGACAGAGTGGGGTCAGTCTGCTCTCCCCTGGGTCAGTGACAGAGACACAGTGGGGTCAGTCTGCTCTCCCCTGGGTCAGTGACAGAGACACAGTTGGGTCAGTCTGCTCTCCCCTGGGTCAGTGACAGAGAGACAGTGCTCTCCTTCCCCCTTCCACTTGTCGATGGTGGTGATGATGTATACATTTGGACATGATGCTGGGCAGAGTCATGCTCTTGGAGAAAGTGAGGATTGCAGATGCTGGAGATCAGAGTCGACAATTGTAGTGCTGGAAAAGCATAGCCAGTCAGGCAACATCCGAGGAGCAGGAGAGTCGATGCTCCAAGCACACGCTCTTCATCAGGAATGGGGGTGGGTGGGCAAGGCAGGGGTGTGGGTGGGGGGAAGGTAGCTGGGAACGTAATAGGTAGATGGAGGTGGGGGTGGTGATAACAGGTCGGAAAGGAGGGTGAAGCAGGCAGGTGGGAACGAAGATGGAAAGGTAGGACAGTTCAAGAGGGCAGTGCTGAGTTGGATGGTTGGATCTGGGATAAGGTAGAGGAAGGTGAAATGAAGAAACTGGTGAAATCTACATTGATCCCGTGTGGTTGAAGAGTACCAAAGTGGAAGATGAGGTATTCTTCCTCCAGTAATCTGGTGGCTAGAGTTTGGCAGTGGAGGAGGACCAGGACTTGAATGTCCTTGGCAGAGTGGGAAAGGGAGTTAAGGTGTTCAGCCACAGAGTGGTGGGGCTGTTTAGTGTGAGCCTCCCAGAGATGTTCTCTGCAATATTCCGTAAGTGGGCGCCCTGTCTCACCAATATAGAGGAGACCACAACGAGAGCAATAGACACAGTGGGTGATGTGTGTGGAAGTACAGGTAAATTTCTGCTGGATTTGGAAGGATTCTTTGGGGCCGAGGATGGAGGTGAGGGGGGAGGTGTGGGCGCAGGTTTTGCACTTCTTGCAGTGGCCAGGGAAGGTGCCGGGAGGGGAGGGTGGGTTGGTGGGTGTGTGTGAACCTAACAAGGGAGTCGCGGAGGGAATGGTCTCTGCAGAACACACATACTGGTTGGGAGAAAAATATATCCCTGATAGTGGGGTCTGTTTGTAGGTGGCAGAAATGGAAGAGGATGGTGCATTGTATCCGGAGGTTAGTGGAGTAGAAGGTGAGGACCAGGGGGGTCCTGTCCTTGTTGCGATTGGAGAGGTGGGGTTCAAGGGCGGAGGTGCAAGAAGTGGATGAGATGCATTGGAGGGTATCATCGACCACCTGGGAGGGGAAAGTGCAATCCTTGAAGAAGGAGGGCATCTGGGATGTTCAATGGTGGAATTGGTCCTCCTGGGAGAGGTTGGGCGGGGCTTTCTAAACAACAATGAAAATAGAAAGAAAGGTGACATTGATTCTGAATCAGAATACATCAAGTTATTGAGAAAAGACAGACAAGAACAAGTCAGAGAACAAAGGAACACTGAACACTTCAACTGCATTTATTTCAATGCAAGAGGTCTCATGGGTAAGGCTGATGAACTCAGGGCAGGTAAGGGAACATGGGCCTGGGATGTCATCGCTATTACAGCAACATGGCTGAGGTATGGAAAAGACTGGCAGCTCAGTGTTCTGGGATTTAGATGGTACAGGAAGGACAGAAAGATGGGCGGCACGGTGGCACAGTGGTTAGCACTGCTGCCTCACAGCGCCAGAGACCTGGGTTCAATTCCCGCCTCAGGCAACTGACTGTGTGGAGTTTGCACGTTCTCCCCGTGTCTGCGTGGGTTTCCTCCTGGTGCTCCGGTTTCCTCCCACAGTCCAAAGATGTGCAGGTCAGGTGAATTGGCCATGCTAAATTGTCCATAGTGTTAGGTAAGGGGTAGATGTAGGGGTATGGGTGGGTTACGCTTTGGCGGGTCGGTGTGGACTTGTTGGGCCGAATGGCCTGTTTCCACACTGTAAGTAATCTAATCTAATCTAAGATGCAAGGTGGGAGAAGGACTGGCATTATTGATTAAGGAAAATATTACTCCTGTAATTAGAGAAGGTATTTCTGAGGGATCATTCAGTGAAAATATATGAGTTGAAGTTAGTAATAAGAAAGGGATGATCACCTTAATGGGATTGTACTATCGGCTCCCTAATAGTCAGAGGGCAATTGAGAAGGAAATATGTAGAGATATTAAATATATGTTTAAAATAATAAGGTTGCAATAGTAGGGAATTTTAATTTTCCAAGCATTGACTCAGACTGCTGTGGTGTTAAAAGTTTTGATGGTGAAGAATTTGTTCAAATGCAAGAACATTTTCTTTATCAAGATATAAATTTTCCTGTGATAAACAGATCAAAACTTGAACTTCTCTTGAGAAATAAGGCAGGGCAAGTGACAAATGTGTTCGTCAGGGAATACTTTTGGACCAATGATCATAATACTAGTAATGTTAAAATAGTTATGTAAATTGATAGCAATTAAAGTTCTTAATTGGAGTAAGGCAAATGGGTATGAAAGGATATGAAACAAGATCTTTCAAAAGTTGATTGGAGCAAAATGATCACAGGTAAAAGGATGACTGACAGGTGGGAGGCCTTCCAATGTGTGAGAACAAGAGTTCAGAAATATTCTGTTCCTGTTAGAGTGAAAGGCAAGGCTGGTAAGATTAGGGAACAATGGATGAATAAAGATCTTGAAGTTCAAGTCAAGAATCAAAAGCTACTCATGTATTCGAGAGACAATTAGGATCAACTGAATGTCTTGAACAGTATAAAGACTGTAGGGACATTTTCCAGAAAGAAATGAGGAAGGCAAAGAGAAGATAGGAAATTGCTTTGGCAGATGAGGGAAAGATAATCCAAAGAGATTCTATAAATACACTAAGAGAGAGGGAGCAACTGGAGAGGGAGTCGAACCCCTGAGAGACCAATGAGGTTGTCTTTGTGTCGTACCTCAAGAGATGGGAGAGATCGAAATGAATATTTCGCATCAGTTTTTACTGTTGGGAAAGAAATGGAGGTGTGAGAGATCAGGGAAATAAATATTGATGGTTTGGAAACAGTTCACAGGAATGGAAGAGGAAGTGCTCGAGAACCGAGAAAAACATAAAGATAGATAAGCCTCCAGGACCTGATCAAGTGTGTCCCAGGACATTGTGGGAAGTAAGGGAAAAATTGCAGTGCCCCTAACAGAAATATTTGTATCATCCATAAACATGGTGAAGAACTGGAGGACTGGGGTGTGGCTAATGTGGTGCCATTGTTTAAGAAGGGATGTGAGGAGAAGCCTGGGAACGATCGACCTGTGAGTCTGACCTTGGTGGTGGGTAAGTTTTTAGAGATAGGATTTACAGAAGTTGGAGAGGAAAGAATTGATTAGAGATGCTCAGTCTGGCTTTGTGCAAGGGAAATCATGTCTCACACTTGATTGGGTTTGCTTTTGGAAGTAACAAAATGATTAATGAAGACAGAGTGTTGCATGTTGTTTGCTTGGCCTTTAGTGAAGTGAGATCAAATAGGATTCAGGGTGGGCTTGCCAATTGGACACAGAATTGGCTTTATGATAGAAGACATTGTTTTTCAGACTGGAGGCCTGTGACCAGCAGTGTTCCACAGGGATCGGTACTGGCTCCATTTCTGTTTGTCATTTATACAAAGGATTTGGATGAGAATATAGGAGGTATGTTTAGTAAGTTTGTGATGACACCAAAACAGTAAATTGAACAGTGAAGAATGTGATTATTACTGTATTACAGTGAACTGCTGTGCTCTTCCAGCACCACTAATCCAGAATCTGGCTTCCAGCATCTGCAGTCATTGTTTTTACCTCATGAAGAATGTGACCCAAGATTACAAAGAGATCTTGATCAATTGGGTCAAAGGGCTGAGGAGTTGCAGATGGAGTTTAATTTGGATAAACATGAGGTATTGCAGTGTGGACTTGTTGGGCCGAAGGGCCTGTTTCCACACTGTAAGTAATCTAATCTAATATAATATAAACAAGGAGAAAGTGAGGACTGCAGATGCTGGAGATCAGAGCTGAAAATGTGTTGCTGGAAAAGCGCAGCAGGTCAGGCAGCATCCAAGGAGCAGGAGAATCGACATTTTGGGCATGACCCTGAAGAGGAAGGTCTCATGCCCTTCTTGAAGGAGGGCTCCTGAAGAAGGGCTCATGCCCGAAATGTCGATTCTCCTGCTCCTTTGATGCTGCCAGAACTGCTGCACTTTTCCGGTAATACAAACAAGGTCAGGAGTTAACGGTAGGGCCCTGGATAGTGTTGTAGAGCAGAGAGACCTCAGGGTTCAGGGACATATTTCTTTGAAATTTGCAACCCAGTTAGACAGGGTAGTTAAGAATGTATTTCGCACATACACTTTCATTTCTCAGTCCTTTGAGTATCGGAGTTCTGACATCATATTGAACTTGTACAGGACATTGATGAGGCCTCTTCTGGATTAATGTGTGCAATTCTCATCGCCCTGTTATAGGAAGGATATTATTAAACTGGAGAGGGTTCAGTAAGGACTTACCAAGATGTTGCCAGGAATGGAGGGCTTGAGATATAGTAATGGGCTGCTGCATTGGAGGGTGAGGGGTGACCTTATTGATCTTTGAAAAACTATCAGGGGCATAAATAAGGTGAATGACAGGGGTATTTTCCCTAGGGTAGGGGAGTTCAAACCTGGTGGGTATATTTTGAAGATGAGAGGGCAAAGATTTCAAAAGGGCTTGAGGGGCAAAGTTTTTAGGTGTTTATGTGTGGAATGAACTTCCAGAGGAAGTGGTGGATGCAGGTGCAGTTTCAATGTTGAAAATACCTTTGGATAAGTTCATGAATAGGAAAGGTTTAGAGGGATATGGGCCAAGTGCAGGCAGGTGGGAATAGTTTAGTTTTGGAACATGGTCAGTGTGGCCTGATTGGTCCGAAGGGTCTGTCTCCGTGCTGGATGACTCGATGACTCCATGACATTACGGTACACAGTCAAAAGACAAGATAGTCTCTGCACATGCTCACTTTGTCCTCCAGAGCAGAGGCTGGGACACAGCAAGGGGAAGGGTATTGTTAATGGATGGAGATACTGAGGGGCTTTTATATGCAGTGGGTGTGAAATAGAGAAACGACAGAGGGGCAATTCAGGGGAGATGAAGCAGCACAGGGAAGGGCAAATGGACAGGGGTCATGGAGGGGGACAGGGGCTAAATTTGCGATGGGTGGGAGTTGTCCAATATTGAAGGGGGTGCAGTTTCAGGACTGAATAACAGAATTAGGGAAGGAAAGAAAGAGAAAGAAAGATAGAGAAAATGACAGAAGAAGAAAGAGCAAGAGAGTGAAAAAGATTATAGATAAAGGTGGGAAGAAGAGGCAGGGGAGAAAAAATACAAAAGAAGAGGCTGTCAGTAACAGAGACAGTGAGAGAGAGAGAGGGAGGCAGAAAGATAGTGTGATCGAGAAAAGTTGAGAGGAAGAGAGAGATGTAGAGTGTACAGACAGAGAACAAGAGACAGAGGCAAAGAGAGAGACCGAGAGAGAGAAAAGAGGAAAAATCAGACAGATGCAAACAGGTGATAAGGAAAGCTATGGTGAGATTAAAGAGGTGATATTCCAAATTCTGATTGGTCTAAGCTCTCTCAATGGTCTCTCACACGCCATCTTTCCCATTTAGGACAGACTCTGCTCCAGGGGCTTGCTTTTGAGATTCAAACATTCCGTGCACTTTCACACACAGAGACAGACAGAAACACACCGATACTCACCCCCTGCTCAGTGCACACGGTGAAAGGGACAATGGCTGCCAGAACCTGTTTGAAATATCCACAAGTCTCTCATTCAAAGTCCCCTCTCTGCCAAAGTCCAGCTCATTCAGTCAGCTCCCAGCTCTCTCTACTCCAGGCATACCTCCCCCAGGGATGGAGCACAGCCAGAGTCATCTCAGTGGGATTACAGGGAGGGAGGGAGGGAGGTGTGAGAGAAGGCAGCAGGGAAATAGTTTCATCCAGTCTGCCTTTGTCTGCTCCTGCTTTGCATCTTATTATCTTGGAATGAAAGCCAAATATATTTTCAAACTGATCAAATTCCTTTGTCTTTGTGGTTTCCTATTGATCAATGTTAAAAATCTCAACTTGCGATTGCCAAGAATCTAACCCAGGTCACCTGCTTGGAAAACAGCTACACTAACCACGATAGCACCATCACCGTGCACTTTACCACAACACAGTCCCCAAACATAGTTAAAACGACCTTTACCATGCCAATTTAAATAGAGGTAATGTTGATTCACTAAAGGGGATGTTAGGTCAGGTGACAATAACTAATATGAAAAGGTAGATTTGTCGGAGCATCTGAAATCGGGGAGGGAGCTGGCTCATTGGGCAGGTGCAGGGTGGGAGTTCCGAAATCCCTCTGGTTGGGTTTGGAGTCCCCCCGGCAATGCATCAGCTGGTTCGTAGAAAGGAACAAATAAAGAAACAGAATGATATCAGAGAAATAGTTTAGTCCAGCCTGCCTTTGTCTCCGCCTACTCTGCATTTTACTGTCTTGGAATGAAAGTCACATGTTTTCACAAACTGATCAAATTCCTTTTCTCTTTGGGATATCCTGTTGATCAATGTGAAAATGTCAACGTGTGATTGCCAGGAATCAAAGTAAGGAATTGAATGAAAACAAAGTAAATTACTGTTGAAAATAAATGTGCAATTACACCTTCTTCCACATCATTTATTTTTCTAACCTCTTCACTCACTGAGAACGGATTATTTGGGGTAAATGTAGTTTTTGTGTATATTTGGTTTTGCTTTTGTTGTCCCACTTCCTACTAATTGTTGCTGATTACTAACAGCACTTTACACTGACTTTACCCCTCCAGTCTCTGTCATTTTGCCCCTCAGATGGAGTCAGTCCTTGCCCATGAGGAAAGGAGTGTTATCATGTTGCTGCTCCTCCTTCTCCTTTCGGTCCATTCCTCACGTGGACTCCTCGTTCCGTTATCTGCTGCACCTAATGTTGGCTCTGAGTTACTTGGATTTATTCACCAATTGAATTATTGTTCTAACTGGATATGTCACGGCATACTTTAACTGGTCTCTGAAATGTTTCTGTGTCACCACATAAATAAGGGCATTTGTGCAGCAATTTAAGTTCCTCAGCATATATCCAATCTGTACAAAGAGACCAAGAGAAGCAAAATCCAAGGAATAACCAGCCTGAAATAAATATAAAATATGCAACAACCAGAGAAGTATGAAGTTGGCAGACATGGCAAAGAGTAAAATCACAGAATTCTTCCTGCTCTCTACCTCTGGATCATTCTCTGTTTTTCTCTGACCTCTCAGTTCCTTCCGCACCTTAATGGCCTCGAAGATATGTCTGATAGTCAGAATGTTGATAAAGAGAATAAAAGTGAATGGGAACAGTGGTGTTAAAAAAGTCTCAAAATATTTAAAACTTGTCCACCGAGGGTCATGATAATAACTGTACGTGATATAACAGAAAAATGGTACATTGTTGATCATTTTTCTAGGTCTATACACAAAGAGATTTGGAATGTTCTTTAAAAAAAAGAAGATGCAGATTGTTGCTAGAACCCTGGTTGCAGTTTTCCCTGTGCAATACTTAGTTTTCATCTCACGTAAACAAATGGCAACAAATCGATCAAAGGAAAAAGCAATGGTGAACCACGCAGAACAATCAATGCTCCAGCGGCTGAGGGCATAGAGAACACTACAAACAGGAGTGATTTGCAGGAAAGAAAGTGGATAATAATAAAGTTGAAATCGGCGAAGGATGATGTAAAAAACAATGAACAATAGATCTGACATTGTCATGGCCACCAGATAGCGAGTGCTGCACACAGAAAGACCACATTTGCCCCGAACTAAAATTAGAATCACCACTAGACAAACTGTAAGAGAAAGGGAAAAAAGGACATAAAGTTAATAATCAAAGATTCTCTGTGCCTGAGCTCAGATACAAAGATAATTGTTGTTCCATGTCATATGAACCACAAAAAGAAACTCTCTCCAAATGAATCATTTTCATTTTTAAAGGACATAGGGAAGAACATGAGCAGCAGATTACTCACAGAAACACAGTCACATCCTCAAGGTGGTTTTGGGTCAGCAGCAGTCGATTTCACCTGCTTTCCAGGTTACTCTAACTGGCTGGCATTTCTCATAAGCCCATAGCATCCACACAAAGACACCTGGGATCAGCAAAACACAGAATAGCAGGCACCTAATGTGGACATTGATCGCAAAATTACTGTATTGGGTTTTGGAGTCTCCACAGTTTAGTTTTCCTTCAGAATTCTATATCCCCACTGTATGAACTACAGGACAGGGTATTTAATCAGTCCACAGTATCCCAGAATGAATGGCCTCCACAATATGGATGAATAAATGATAGGGCATTGAATCCGTCCCTCGTGAACATCCTGACAATCTGAACCATGAAGATATTCAGTAGTAAATCCAATCGCCATGTCCCAGGTTGGATACTCACCACAATCAGAAAGCCTTCAACATTTGACCCGACCTCCCTCATCTGTACAGGACGGCACAGCACAGTCCTCAGCAAAAAAATCTGAATCCCCACAACATTGGTCACGGTATCGCTCTGGTTTAGAAAGCAGACGCTTTATCTGGGATGAAGCAAATCTTCCTGCCTGATGTCCAGGCTCATGCTCCCAAGCTCCTCTCCTCATCCCTCTCCTTGTGAATCGAGATTCCCCCTCCCAGATTGGGAGCACACACTGGGGTGAGAAAACCCCACAGGTTACCCAGCATTCTCCATGGAGATCACTAGAATTGTACCACAGCTTGGCACTGCAGCCTAATAAATATTGATTGAAATTGATAGCTAAAGACAAAATAACAATCCCAAATGAACGCACCTTCATACAGACCATTATTGATGTGAAATATCAAAGGATAACAGCAATGAAGGTCAACATGGGAAACATCCTGTTGGATGAAGTTATTTGATCTCTGTGGGAGTGCAGCTGCCTTAATACTCCAGACCTTAGTGTTTGTCCTATTAGACACTGTACCACGGCATTGTGCATCATTTTACAAATGGCACACCCACACGCCTTTTTGACAATTCAGTAACTCAACAATACACATCATAATTGAAACCCTGTTCTCAACACCCCTACCAGTGATCTGTCCTCATAAATGTCACGCCTCCACACATCCACTGACTGATGAAAACACACAAGATGGACAAACCCATCCGTGCTCACCATCAGTTATCACTCCGAATAACCTGAGTTAATAGAGTGTGGTGCTAGAAAAAGTACAACAGGTCAGGCAGCATCCCAGGAGCAAGAGAGTCGATGTTTCGGGCACGAATCTCCCCACCTGCCCACGATGGTATGGCACTGCCCTCACACAAATAAAATCTGAATCTATGCAACATTGGTCATTGCAACTGCTCTGAAGAAGTGTCCTGCCTGAAACCTTGACCCTCTTGGTCCTTGGATGTTGCCTGACCTGCTGTGCCTTTTCCAGCACCACGCTCTATTAGCATGTCCCCATAGTCTCCTCATTCCTAATGACCTGCTGGACCCACCCATTGTCCTGTTGTATCTGGGCTTCCATTTGGAGTGAGCTGCCTGAGCAAGATCCACCAACACAATCCCTTTCCATCAAGGAATGGGAAACACCAGGTGTCACTGCAAGGTGGGTTGTTACAAAACCATCTGACTGATAGCAGGCTGTGCACTACCACAGAGAGAGGGTGGTCTTCCGAAACTCTTTCTCGACCAGCCAGAGCTGGTGTTCAGCCAAACCCCATCAATGTGGCCTCAGTGTAAACCCATTCTGCACAGGATAGGGAAACACACAATGCTGCACATTACTGAGGAGCCCCCGAACTGACAAACTATTCACTTTAAACTCAGTCAGTGAGGACACTATTGTCTGACAGTGGGATTTACCTTGCTAAATGGAAATATAATAGTTATCAGTTGTCTATAGAAATGAGGATGATTCAATGCAGAGGTTTATATAAGTTAAGTTGTTCCAAGACTTACCAGGAACACCAGTGACAGCGATGATGGTCTCGTACACTCTGTCGATCCTTTCTCTGAGAAGAAGCATTTCGTTGTTTGTGACACAACCTGCTGCCGGCTATGTGTCAGAATTGGAGAATTCTCTCAAAGTTGAAGCTGACACAGTTCCAGAGACTTTATTTTATATTGTGTGGTATCTCCACTGGGAAACTGTGATTACATCTTCAACTGTTTTATTGTCATTTTGAACAAACAAGTTACGACAACAGGTTTATTTTAATGATGTGATAGCATTGAGATTTATGTCTGTATTTGAATACCCCAAAGAATTCATTAATCTGATCCTATTAGATCTCAAACGTTAGTTCCAGTTTGTCTTCAAGTAACAATACTTGCAATATTTCACTCACTATCAATCCCATCAATATCTCAATATCTTTTGATATCTTTTCAGTGATGACCTTCATTCTGCTGAGGTTATTCAGTCATTCAATACCTCATGTTGGAGAGCTCCTTGAGAGCTGTTCCACTGCACACTGTTAGCCCACTGCTTTCCGTGTTCATTCAGTTATGCGACTGAGTTGGGAAATTCTCTCTGTGAGTGAGCATTCTAATACTGAACCTGAAGCTGATACTGACCACACCTACAGCTGGAACTTCCGATAGGTCACATTTTCTCAAAACAAGCACAAAAATAATCAGAACTTTCAATTCAAAATCAGAGAATGATGGCATCACACAGGACAGAGATGGTTCTTCACTCAATCGAGTTGGTATCTCTAAAACCACACTCAAAGCTACACAGGGCTGGAAAATAGAAGCCTTCAACAATGAGATAACGAGAATCCAGAGACAGGATGTTCCTGTTAGGGTGAAAGGCAAGGCTGGGAGGTGTGGGCAAATGCTGGATGACTGGAGAAATTGAGATTTTGGTCAAGAAAAAGAAAGAGGTTTATCTCAGGTTTGGACAGCAGAGATCAAGTGAATCGTGAGAAGGCATATACTTAAGGCATATACTTAAGAGGGAAATCAGGAGGGCCGACAGGGGCCATGAGACAGCATTGGCAAATAAGGTTAAGGAGAATCCAAAGGGATTCTATAAATACATGAAGGACAACAGAGTAAATGGGGGAGAATAGGGCCCCTCAAAGATCAGTAAGGCAGCCTATGTGTGCCCACAGGAGATTGGGGAGATACTAAACAAATATTTTGCATCATTGTTTACTGTGGAGAAGGACATGGAAGATATAGAATGTGGGGAAAGAGATGGTGACATCTTGAAAAATGTTCAGATTACAGAGGAGGAGGTGCTGGACATCTTAAGATGCAAAGAGGTGGTTAAATCCCCAGGATGTGATCAGGTGTACCCGAGAACTCTGTGGGAAGCTAGTGAAGTGATTGCTGGACTCCGTGCTGAGATATTTGTATCATCGATAGTCACAGGTGAGTTACTGGAAAACTGAGGCTTGGCGAATGTAGTGGCACTATTTAAGAAAGATGGGAAGGAAAAGCCAGGGAACTATAGACTGGTGAGCCCGATCAGTGGTGGGCAGGTTGTTGGAGGGAATCCTAAGGGACAGGATGTACATGTATTTGGAAAGAAAGGACTCTTTAGGGACAGTCAGCATGGCTTTGTGCCTATGAAGAGGATGGATGAGGGCAGAGCAGTGGCTGTGATCTACATGGACTTCAGTAAGGCATTCGACAAGGTTCCTCATGGTGGGCTGGTTAGCAAGTTTATATCTCATGGAATTCAGGGAACACCAGCCATTTGGATACAGTACCAGCTCAACGATAGAAGACAGAGGGTGGTGGTAGAGGGTTGCTTTTCTGACTGGAAGCTTGTGATCAGTGAAGTGCCACTGGTGCTGTGTCCTTTGCTTTTCATCATTTATATAAATGATTTAGATGTGAACACAGGACGTATAGTTTGCAAGTCTGCAGATGACATCAAAATTGGAGGTGACTTCAAAATACACAGAATCTTGTTCAGATGAGTCAATGGGCCATGGAGTGACAGATGGAGTTTAATTTAGAGAAATGTGAGGTGCTACATTTAGGAAAGACAAATCAGAGCACGACTTATGCACTCATGGTGAGGTCTTGGGGAGTATTGCTGAACAAAGAGACCTTAGAGTGCAGTTCCTTGGAAGTGGAGTCGCATGTAGATCGGATAGTGAAGAAGGTGTTTGGTATGCTTTCCTTTATTGGTCAGAGTATTGAGTATTATAGTTGGGAGGTCATGTTACAGCTGTACATGACATTGGTTAGGCCACTTTTGGAATACTGTGTGCAAATCTGGTCTCCCTCCCATCGGAAGGATGTTGGGAAACTTGAAAGGATTCAGAAAAGATTTACAAGGATGTTGCCAGGGTTGGAGGACTTGAGCTACAGGGAGAGGCTGAATAGGCTGAGGTTGTTTTCCCTGGAGCTTGGAGGTTGAGGGGTGACCTTATAGAGGCTTATAAAATTATGAGGGGCATGGATAGGATAAATAGACAAGGATTTTTCCTGGGGTTGGGGGAGAAATTTTAAAGAGACCTTTATGCAGAGGGTGGTGCGTGTATGGAATGAGCTGCCAGAGGAAGTGGTGGAAGCTGGTACAATTGCAACATTTAAAAGGCTTAAAAATGTGTTGCTGGAAAAGCGCAGCAGGTCAGGCAGCATCAAAGGAGAAGGAGAATCGACGTTTCGGGCAGAAGCCCTTCTTCAGGAATTCCTGAAGAAGGGCTTATGCCCGAAATGTCAATTCTCCTTCTCCTTTGATGCTGCCTGACCTGCTGCGCTTTTCCAGCAACACACTGTCAAGCTCTGATCCCCAGCATCAGCAGTCCTCACTTTCTCCAACATTTAAAAGGCATCTGGATGGCGATATGAACAGTAAGAGTTTGGAGGGATATGGGCCAAGTGCAGGCAAATGAGACGAGATTATTGAGGCTATCTGGATGAGATGGACCGAAGGGTCTCCTTCTGTGTTGGACATCTTTCTGATTCTCTCTCTCTCTCTCTGTCACATACACACACACACACACACACACACACACATACACACACACACACACACACACACACAATATACATGACACACATGTAAATAATGTTTCTGCCTTTCTGTGTAATACCTTCCTTTCCATGGGAAAACAACTCACTCTGCTCATCGATAAGTCCTTCAAACTTGGGACTGAGTGAATTCACAAACCGATCTCAAATGGGGTGATGTCACAACAGTTCAGATAAGATTCAAGTTCATGGAGTTGACAGCTCTCACTCAGTCTGTCTGAATTCTGATTTTCAAGGGACCAAATACAGGCAAAATAATATTACACTCAATGAGACATAATAAAACTTAAACATTTATTTCATAACTGGGACAAAAATGTCAAGTTGGATTCTGAATCAGAAAGGAGGCCAGCCATTGAACTGGCTCATATTCAGATACTTCCCAACTCTAATTGTGGACCCGGGTCAAATCCTATCAATGACAGATGTCAGAATTTCACTTTAATAATCATGTGGAATTACGGCTCTAATGGTGACCACAAAACCCTTATCAATTGTTGATAACACCCATCTGGTTCTCTAATGCCCTTCAGGCATTAGGGCTGTCCTTGTCTTGTTTGGGCTCCATGTGACTCCATACCCACAGTAATTGGTGCGGTGGGTGGAGGTCAGCCATCTAAGCTCCAGGCCCTCACAGCAGGAGGTCCTCAAGATTGTGTCCTAGCCCTAACTATCTTTAGTGACTGTATAACTGACCTTCCCTCAGGCAGAATGTCATGAGTCCGAGGGTTCGCTAATATTCACACAATGTTCAGCAGCATTCTTCCCTCCTCAGATACTGAAGCACTCCATGTGGCTCTGCAACAAGATCCTGGCAACTTCAGCTCCTCGGAAACGGTGTTAGGGAAGTGGAGCCGGAGGTGGATGAACTTCGGATCATTCGGGAGGCTGAGAGAGTAATTGAGAGGAGTTACAGGGAAGTAGTCACACCGCAATCAGGTCCAGGGGAAAGGTAGATGGATAACAGTCAGGAGACAGAAAGGGAACCAGCAGATAGTGCAGGGACCCCCGGTGGCCGTTCCCCTCAATAACAAATATACTGTTATGGATAATGTTGGGGGGGAGACGATTTACCAGGGGTAAGCCATAGGGTACAGATATCAGGCAGAGAACCTGTCCCTGTTGCTCAGAAGAGAAGGGGAAAGATGAGCAGAGCATGAGTCATTGGGGACTCCATAGTTAGGGGGACAGATAGAAGGTTCTATGGGAACGAGAGAGACTCACGATTGATGTTTTGCCTCCCAGGTCCCAGTGTTCATGATATCTCTGATCGTGTTTTCGGGATCCTTAAGGGGGAGGGTGAGCAGCCCCAAGTTGTATTCCACATAGGCACCAACGACATAGGTAGGAAATGGGATGGGGATTTAAGGCAGAAATTCAGGGAGTTAGGGTGGAAGCTAAGTGCTACAACAAACAGAGATGTTAGGTCAGGTTTGTTACCCATGTCACATGCTCACAAGGCGAGGAATAGGGAGACAGAGCAGTGGCTACAGGGATGTTACAGGACGGAGGGTTTCAGATACCTGGATAATTGGGGTAGGTGGGACATCTACAAAACAGCATTGTCTACACCTGAACCAGAGGAGATCCAATATACTTGGGGTGCAATTTGCTTTTGTGCTTCATGAATGTTTAAGCTAATTCAGCAAGGGATGGGAACCTGAATTGTAGCTCCAGTGGAAAGGAGGTGGAGAGTACTGAGGTCAGAAATAAGGTTTCAAGGTTGTAGGAGTGTCTTGGCAGGCAGGAAGGTGGTGTGAAGTGTGTCTACTTCAATACCAGGAGCATCCAGAATAAGGTGGGTGAAGTTGCAGCATGGGTTGGTACCTGGGACTTCAATGTTGTGGCCATTTCAGAGACATGGATCGAGCAGGGCCAGAAATAATTGTTTCAGGTTCTGGGGTTTAGGTGTTTCAGTAGGAACAGAGAAGATGATAAAAGAGGGGGAAGTGGGACATTGTTAGACAAGGACAGTATTATGGTGACAGTAAGGACGTTTGATAAGGACTCGTCTACTGGAGGGAGAATGGGCTGAGGTTAGAAACAGGAAAGGAGAGATCATCCTGTCGGGGGTTTTGTATGGGCTTCCGAAAAGTTCCAGAGATGTAGAGGAAAGGATTGCAAAGATGATTCTGGATAGGAGAGAAAGGAACAGGGTAGTGGCCATTGGGGTTGAAAATGTGTTGCTGGAAAAGCGCAGCAGGTCAGGCAGCATCCACGGAACAGGAGAATTGACGTTTCGGGCATAAGCCCTTCCTTCGATTCTCCTGTTCCTTGGATGCTGCCTGACCTGCTGCGCTTTTCCAGCAACACATTTTCAACTCTAATCTCCAGCATCTGCGGTCCTCACTTTCTCCTAGTGGCTATGGGGGCCTTTAACTTTCCAAATATTGACTGGAAACGCATACTTTAGATTTGTCAGTTTTTGTCCAATGTGTACAGGAGCGTTTGTTGACACAGTATGCAGACAGGCTGACAAGGTGCAAGGCCACATTGGATTTGGTACTGGGTAATGAACCAGGCTTGATGTTAGATTTAGAGGTTGGTGAGCACTTTGGTGACAGTGACCACAATTCAGTTACATTCACTTCAGTGATGGAAATGGAAAAGTATATCCTGCCGGGCAAGAGATGTAGTTGGGGGAAAGGCAATTATGATGCGATTAGGCAAGAGTTAAGATGCATAGGATGGGAAGGATGAGCTTGTTCAAGGAACAGCTACTGTATGTCCTTGATCAGTATGTACCTGTCAGGCAGGGAGGGAGTGGTTGAGCGAGGGAACCGTGGTTTACTAAAGAAGTTGAATCTCTTGTCAAAGGGAAGAAGAAGGCTTAAGATGAGACGTGAAGGCTCAATTAGGGTCCTTGAGATTTACAACTCAACCAGTAAGGAGCTAAAGAGAGAGCTAAGAAGAGCCAGGAGGGAACATGAGATGTCTTTGGCAGGTAGGATCAAGGAAACCCTAAAGCTTTTGAGAGTTATGTCAGGAATCAAAGAATGACTCGAGAAAGATTAGGACCAGTCAAGGAGAGTAATGGGAATTTGTGCGTGGAGTCCGAGGAGATAGGAGAGGTAAAAAATGAATATTTTTCATCAGTATTCAGACAGGAAAATGGCAATGTTGTCGAGGAGAATACTGAGATACAGACTATTAGACAAGACAGGATTGAGGTTCATAAGGAGGAAGTGTTCCAAATTCTGGAAAGTGTGATAATAGATACGTCCACTGGGCCACATGGGATATATCCGAGGACTCTCTGGGAAACCAGGGAGGAGATTGCAGTGCCTTTGGTTTTGACCTTTATGTCATCATTTTCTTCAGGAATAGTGCCAGAAGACTGGATGGGAGTAAATGTTGTCCCCTTGCTCAAGAAGGGGAGTAGAGACAACTCTGGTAATTATAGGCCAGTGAGACTTACTTCAATCATGGGAAAAGTGTTGGCAAAGATTATAAGAGTTAGGATTTATAATCATCCAGAAAGGACAAAGTTGATGAGGGATAGTCAACATGGTTTTGTGAAGGGTAGGTTGTGCCTTGCTAACCTACTTGAGTTCTTTGAGAAGGTGACCAAACAGGTGGATGAGGGTAAGGTGGTCGATGCGGTATATATGGATTTCAGTCAGGCTTTTGATAAGGATCTCCACGGTAGGCTATTGCACTAAATACAGAGGCATGGGTTTGAGGGTGATTTAGCAGTTTGGATCAGAAATTCACTAGCTGTAAGAAGACAGAGGGTGGTGGTTGATGGGAAATATTTATCCATGAGATCAGTGACTAGTGGTGTACCGCAAGGATCTGTTTTGGGGCTACTGCTATTTGTCATTTAAATAAATGACATGGATGAGTGTGTAGAACGATGGGTTCATTAAATTTGTGGATAACATTAAAGTCGATGTAGTTTTGGACAGTGTTGAAGGATGCTGCAGGTTACAAATGGACATAGATAAGCTGCAGAGCTGGGCTAAGTGGTGGCAAATGGAGTTTAATGCAGAAAAGTGTGACGTGATTCACTTTGGAAGGTGCAACAGGAATACAGAGTAATGGATTAATGGGAAGATTCATTGAACAGATTCTAGATGAGCAGAGAGATCTCGGTGTCCATGTACATAGATCCCTGAAAGTTGCCACCCAGGCTGATAAGTTGTTCAGAAGACATACAGTGCATTAGCTTTTATTGGGAGAGGGATTGAGTTTCGGAGCCATGTTGCAGCTGTAGAAAACTCTGGTGCAGCCGCACTTGGAGTACTGCGTACAGTTCTGGTCACCGCATTGTAGGAAGGATGTGGAAGCATTGGAAAGGATGCAGCGGAGATTTCCCAGGATGTTGCCTGGTATGGAGAGAAGGTCTTATGAGGAAAGGCTGAGGGACTTGAGGTTGTTTTTGTTACAGAGAAGAAGGTTGAGAGATGACTTAATACAGACATACAAGATGATCAGTGGATTAGATAAAAGAAGTTACTGCAGATGCTGGAATCTGAAACCAAAAGAGAAAATGCTGGAAAATCTCAGCAGGTCTGGCAGCATCTGTAAGGAGAGAAAAGAGTTGACGTTTCGAGTCTATCTGAGTCAGGCCTGCTGAGTTTCTCCAACATTTTCTCTTTTATGATGAAGTAACCAGTTTGATTGGCACCACATCTACAAACATTCAGTCTATCCAACACGTAGACAGCACCTTCAACATCCATGACCATTACCTTCCTAAAGACAAAGGTAGGAGATGCATGAGAACACCATGACCTGCATGTTCCCTTCCAAGCCACTCACTATCCTGTCTTGGATCTATATTCCTTTAGTAAAGTCCCATCCGACCATAGGGCTGATCTCTCTGAGACATGACTGGTCGTGTGTTTAACCTGGATCACCATGCCTCAGGGAAGCGGGGGGTTGAGAAGTGGGACTTTTATTGTGATCCCAACCAGCATGGTTTGGAGGAGCTGGTATTGGTCTGGGGGGTGGGCAAGGTTAGAAATCACACAACACCAGGTTGTAGTCCAACAGGTTTATTTGGAAGCACTAGCTTTTGAAGCACTGATGAAGAAGCAGCACTTCAAAAGCTAGTGTTTCCAAATAAACCTGTTGGACTATAACCTGGTGTTGTGTGATTTTTAACTTCAACCAGTGTGGGAATTGAACCTGTGCTATTAATGTAGAACATTGAACAGGAAAGCACAGGACAGACCCTTCAGCCCTCAATGTTGTGCTGATCGTTTATGCTCCTCGAAGATCAAAGGAACCTCCATACCCATCATTGTTCCACCTTCAAAGTACTTATCCAAGAGTCGTTTAAATGTCCCTCATGATTCTCACATTACTCCCCCTGCTGGCAGTGCATTCCACACACCCACCACTCTCTGTGTGAAGAACCTACCTCTGACATCCCCCCAAACCTTCCTCCAATCACCTTAAAACTTGTATCTCCTTGTGATAGCAATTTCCAGCCTGGGAAAACGTCTCTGACTATTCACTCTATCTCTGCCTCTGATCATCTTGGACACCTCTCTCAAGTCACCTCACATCTGTCTTCACTCCAATGAGAAAAGTCTGAGTTTTCTCAAATTATCTTCATAAGACATGCCCTCCATTCCAGACGGCATCCTCCTAGATCTCCACTGCACCCTCTCTAAAGCTTCCACATCCTTCCTATAATGAGGTGACCAGAACTGAATACAATATTCCAAGTGTTGTCGAACCAGGGCTCTATAGAGCTGCAGCATACCCTCACAGCTCTTAAACTCAATCCACCTGCTAATGAAAGCAAACACGCCATACACCTTCTGAACAACCCAATCAAATTTGGTGGCAACCTTGTGGGGTCAATGGACATGGGCCCCAAATCCCTCTGTTCCTCCACACTGCCAAGAATCCTGCCTTTAATCCTGTATTAACCCAATTAAATGCAACCTTCCAAAATTAATCATTTCACACTTCTCCAGGTTGAACTCCATCTGACACCTCTGTATCCTGTCAATGTCCCATTGTAACCCACAACAGTCCTCCACACTATTTACCACTCCACCAATCTTCATGTCATGAGCAAACCTATTAACCCCTCCCTTCCACTTCCTCCTCCAGGTCAGTAATAAAAATCACAAAGAGCAGAGGTCCCAGATCCCTGCAGAACATCACTGGTCACCAAGCTCCAGGCTTTATATCCAATATTTCCTGATGAAGGGATTTTGCCTGAAACGTCAATTTTCCTGCTTCTCAGATGATGCCTGACCTGATGTGCTTTTCCAGCACAACTCTAATCTAGACTCAGATCTCCAGCATCGGCAGTTCTCACTTTCACCTCTCCAATACTTTCCATCTACCACCACTCTCTGCCTTCTATGGGCCAGCCAATTTTGTATCCAGACAGCCAAGATTCCCTGTATCCCATGCCTCCTTACTTTCTGATTGAGCTTAGCACAGGGAACCTTCTCAAACACCTTGCTAAAATCCATGTACACAATACCCATTGCTCTGTCTTCATCAATGTATTTTGTCACATCCTCAAAGAATTCATAAGTTTTGTGAGGCATGACCTGCCCTTCACAAAGCCATGTGACCATCTCTCATCAAGCTATGGTTTTCCTATTAATCAGAAATCCTGTCTCTCAGAATCCTCTCCAATAATTGCTGACCACAGACTGGTTTATAGTTCTCAGGGTTATCCCTATTGCGTTTCTAAAACAAGGGAATAACATTTGCCACCCTTCAATCATTTGGCACGACTCCAGTGGACAGTGAGGATGCAATTGTCATCGTCAAAGGCGCAGCAATCTCTTCCCTCACTTCCTGTAGTATCCCAGGCTATATCCCGTCTGGCACAGGGGACTTATGTATCCTTACATTTTTCAAACTTTTCGGCACATCCTCCGAATAAACATTTCGAGCATAAACTGCTTGAGCAGACCAGCCTGTTTCACGCTGTCCTCACAAATGTCAAGGTCCCTCTCCACAGTGAATAATGAAGCAAAGTATTCATTATGGACCTCCCCTACCTCCTCCTCCAGCTCCAGGCACAAGTTCCCTCCACTGTCCCTGATCAGCCCTACCCTCACTCTGGCCATCCTGTTGTTCCTCACTTAAGTGTAGAATGCCTTCGGGTTTTCCTTAATCCCACCCACTAAAGCCTTTTTAAAGCCCCCTCCTAGCTCCCCTAAGTCCATTCTTCAGTCCATCCTTGCCTCCTCAACCTTAAGTAAGCTTCCTTCTTCCTCTTGACTAGATGTTCCACATCCCTTGTCACCCAAGGTTCTTTCACCCTCCCATCCTTTCCTTACCTCAGTGGGACAGACCTGTCCAGCACTATCAGCAAGTGCTCCCTAAACAACCTCCACATTTCTGTTGTGTATTTCCCTGAGAACATCTGTTTCCAGTTTAGATGCTTCAAACAAGATTATGGCTGCTAGAAAATTCAGACAGGAAGAGGCATAACCATTAGAATTCAAATCAGAATCCCTACAGGGTGGAAACAGGCCCTTCATCCCTTCATCCCAAACAAGTCCCCATTGACCTTCCAAACAGGAACACACCCAGACCCATTCCGCTACCCTATATTTACCCCTGACTAATGGACCTAACCTACATGTCCCTGAACACTCTGGGCAATTTAGCATGGCCAATTCACCAAACCTGCACATCTTTAGATTGCGGAAGGAAACACACACAGGCACAGGGAGAGTGTGCAAACTCCACACAGGCAGGTGGCTGAGGCTGTGATCGAGCCCAGCTCTCTGGTGCTGTGAGGCAACTGTGCTACCCCATTGCTATAAGGGAACGCAGCAAATTGCCGAACGCTCAGTTCAATCACATTGTAACCATGATGACATATATTGAGCAGAGTGCAGTGCTGGCTGAATTTATTTTGAAATGTTTCTGACCTGTGTAGCATTTTCAGACAGCACTGTCAGGCAGTGATTAGTCCTTGGGGCAGGTCATAAAATCCCTGCTGCTAAAAGCAGGAATAACTTCTTATAATCCAGAATAATTGTCTGATATTTGGTCTGTTCCTGTGTCTCAGATGTTCTTGTACCCCTCGTGATCCCAGGGTGGTCAGTGTTTGTGTTTGTGGAACAAAACATACTGCCCGTGCCAGCAGCGCAGCAAATCAGTGACTGTCATTGTAACGGGAGGGTGTTCTGTAACCAGGGCTCTATAGAGCTGCAGCATAACCTCGCAGCTCTTAAACTCAGCTGGAATTGTATTTGAAGAGTATCTTTATCTCTGGTGTAATTGTGGGTTAACACATTTATCGGGACAGCACAGTAACCTCTGCAGTAAGCAGTTTCCCATTCAAACTGACAATGATTGATGCTTGTTAGTGTAAGGGTATCATATCAAAACAACTGATCTGAAGGAGATGGGGATCAAGACCTGGGTCAAGACCAAGCTCAGGGTGATCTGTCTGAGAAGAGTTCCCATCACCTGTCCTGTGGGGATTGGCTCACTGCCATCAATTCAACACCTCACTTTCCACGTGGAAATATTGTCATCATCTCAATCTGAATGTACACAATACAAATCATACCTGAGTATATTTGGTAAATGACTATAAGTAATGTAACCAAATTGATTCCCTGGGGTTTGAGATTAGAATGAGAATTAGATTTTATTGTCACGTGTACAGGAATACATGAGGACAGTGAAAAGTGCCCACAGACACCATTCTCCACCACCATCTGCAACAAGATAGATTCACTTCCATTGCCTTGGCCATACACCAGTCAGAATCTGTCAGCTCCTAAAGAAATCATCCACTCTGATGGAGAATGGGGAAACTGCTATCCAGCCAGTGAATGACCTTTACTGTCTGAATCCTGAACCTGTTGCTGTTCCTGGTGATTCATGGTTCAGCCCCAGTGTATTGGAAGGTAGTGGGTGGAAGCCCTACATTAAAAAAGGGAGACAGAAAGCAGGAAGCACAGGCCGGTTAGCTTAACATGTCACAGGGAAACTGCTGGAAGGTATTATTCAACCAGATACAGCAGGTCACATTGATCAGTTGAAGATAATCTGGCAGAGTCGACATTGTTGTGTGTGTCCATTGAGTTTCTTTGAGGATGTAACATGTGTCATTGATAAAGGGGACTGCCCTCAGCTTAGCTTTTGTCCCATAAAATAACCCAGCAAATGTCATGGCAGGAGGTAAAGGCTCACAGTGTGTGTGTGTGTGTGTGTGTGTGTGTGTGTGTGTGTGTGTGTGTGCGTGTGGGGGGGGGGGTGGGTGGTAATGATCACACGGGAGCACGGGAGCACTGTGGTTTATTGAAACGGATGAGGAGCAGCACTTACATATCCGATAGTGCTGGGGCTCGAAGCAGTACTTAAATATCCGATAGTGCTGGGGCTCGAAGCAGTACTTAAATATCCGATAGTGCTGGGGCTCGAAGCAGTACTTAAATATCCGATAGTGTTGGGGTTCGAAGCAGCACTTACATATCCGATAGTGCTGGGGCTTGAAGCAGCACTTACATATCCGATAGTGTTGGGGTTCGAAGCAGCACTTACATATCCGATATTGTTTGGGCTTCAAGCAGCACTTACATATCCGATAGTGTTGGTCCTTGAAGCAGCACGTACATATCCGATAGTGCTGGGGCATGAAGCAGCACTTACATATCCGATAGTGCTGGGGCTTGAAGCAGCACTAACATATCCGATAGTGCTGGGGCTCGAAGCAGCACTTACATATCCGATAGTGCTGGGGTGCGAAGCAGCACTTACATATCCGATAGTGCTGGGGCTTGAAGCAGCACTTACATATCCGATAGTGCTGGGGCTTGAAGCAGCACTTACATATCCGATAGTGCTGGGGTGCGAAGCAGCACTTACATATCCGATAGTGCTGGGGCTGGAAGCAGCACTTACACATCCGATAGTGCTGGGGCTCGAAGCAGCACTTACACATCCGATAGTGCTAGGGCTCGAAGCAGCACTTACATATCCGATAGTGCTGGGGCTTGAAGCAGCACTTACATATCCGATAGTGCTCGGGTTCGAAGCAGTACTTACATATCCGATAGTTCTGGGATTCGAAGCAGCACTTACATATCCGATAGTGTTGGGGCTCGAAACAGCAGTTACATATCCGATAGTGTTGGGGCTCGAAGCAGCACTTACATATCCGATAGTTATGGGGCTTGAAGCAGCACTAACATATCCGATAGTGTTGGGGCTTGAAGCAGCACTTACATATCCGATAGTGCTGGGGCTTGAAGCAGCACTTACATATCCGATAGTGCTGGGGCTCGAAGCAGCACTTACATATCCGATAGTGCTGGGGCTTGAAGCAGCACTTACATATCCGATTGTGTTGGGGCTTGAAGCAGCACTTACATATCCGATAGTGTTGGGGCTTGAAGCAGCACTTACATATCGGATAGTGTTGGGGCTCGAAGCAGCACTTACATATCCGAGAGTGTTGGGGCTTGAAGCAGCACTTCCATATCCGATAGTGTTGGGGCTTGAGGCAGCACTTACATATCTGATAGTGCTGGGGCTCGAAGCAGCACTTACATATCCGATAGTGTGGGGGCTTGAAGCACCACTGACATTTCCGATAGTGTTGGGGTTCGAAGCAGCACTTACATATCCGATAGTGCTGGGGTTCGAAGCAGCACTTACATATCCGATAGTGCTGGGGCTCGAAGCAGCACTTACATATCCGATAGTGCTGGGGCTCGAAGCAGCACTTACACATCCGATAGTGTTGGGGCTTGAAGCAGCACTTACATATCCGATAGTGTTGGGGTTCGAAGCAGCACTTACATATCCGATAGTGTTGGGGCTTGAAGCAGCACTTACATATCCGATAGTGTTGGGGCTTGAAGCAGCACTTACATATCGGATAGTGTTGGGGCTCGAAGCAGCACTTACATATCCGATAGTGTTGGGGCTTGAAGCAGCACTTACATATCCGATAGTGCTGGGGCTCGAAGCAGCACTTACATATCCGATATTGTTGGGGCTTGAAGCAGCACTTACATATCCGATAGTGCTGGGGCTCGAAGCAGCACTTACATATCCGATAGTGCTGGGGCTTGAAGCAGTACTTAAATATCCGATAGTGTTGGGGTTCGAAGCAGCACTTACATATCCGATAGTGCTGGGGCTTGAAGCAGCACTTACATATCCGATAGTGTTGGGGTTCGAAGCAGCACTTACATATCCGATATTGTTTGCGCTTCAAGCAGCACTTACATATCCGATAGTGTTGGGGCTTGAAGCAGCACGTACATATCCGATAGTGCTGGGGCTTGAAGCAGCACTTACATATCCGATAGTGCTGGGGCTTGAAGCAGCACTAACATATCCGATAGTGCTGGGGCTCGAAGCAGCACTTACATATCCGATAGTGCTGGGGTGCGAAGCAGCACTTACATATCCGATAGTGCTGGGGCTTGAAGCAGCACTTACATATCCGATAGTGCTGGGGCTTGAAGCAGCACTTACATATCCGATAGTGCTGGGGTGCGAAGCAGCACTTACATATCCGATAGTGCTGGGGCTGGAAGCAGCACTTACATATCCGATAGTGCTGGGGCTCGAAGCAGCACTTACATATCCGATAGTGCTGGGGCTTGAAGCAGCACTTACATATCCGATAGTGCTGGGGTTCGAAGCAGTACTTACATATCCGATAGTTCTGGGATTCGAAGCAGCACTTACATATCCGATAGTGTTGGGGCTCGAAACAGCAGTTACATATCCGATAGTGTTGGGGCTCGAAGCAGCACTTACATATCCGATAGTGATGGGGCTTGAAGCAGCACTTACATATCCGATAGTGTTGGGGCTTGAAGCAGCACTTACATATCCGATAGTGCTGGGGCTTGAAGCAGCACTTACATATCCGATAGTGCTGGGGCTCGAAGCAGCACTTACATATCCGATAGTGCTGGGGCTTGAAGCAGCACTTACATATCGGATAGTGTTGGGGCTTGAAGCAGCACTTACATATCCGATATTGTTGGGGCTTGAAGCAGCACTTACATATCCGATAGTGCTGGGGTTCGAAGCAGCAGGAACATATCCGATATTGTTGGGGCTTGAAGCAGCACTTACATATCCGATATTGTTGGGGCTTGAAGCAGCACTTACATATCCGATAGTGCTGGGGTTCGAAGCAGCAGTTACATATCCGATAGTGCTGGGGTTCGAAGCAGCACTTACATATCCGATAGTGCTGGGGCTTGAAGCAGCACTTACATATCCGATAGTGCTGGGGCTGAAGCAGCACTTACATATCCGATAGTGCTGGGGCTTGAAGCAGCACTTACATATCCGATAGTGCTGGGGTTCGAAGCAGCACTTACATATCCGATAGTGTTGGGGCTTGAAGCAGCACTTTCATATCCGATAGTGTTGGGGCTTGAAGTGAGTTTGCCAATTGCTGGGGTTTTTTTCCCTTTGGCCCAAGCTGCCTCCTGTTCACCATGGGGTGGGGAGTGGGGGGGTGGGTGGGGAAGAGGTGTATAATCCCTCTGTCCATCCATCTCCCATCAGGATGGCCTGAAGGTTCTCTGCTTCTTCCTCAGAAAGAGACCTGAACAGTCCCCATCCCCCACCATCCTCATCCACCAGATTCAGCTCATTTGGAACCGTTTCCCTTTCACTGACCTCACTTTCTCCAAGTCAAAGGGCTGCTTCTGGCTACCTGCACGGGTCGCAGTATATCTGTGTCTTTGTGGGGAAGGTGGAATAGTTATTGGCGCAGTCCTATTTAGTTCTTTCTCCAACCTGTTGGTGATGCAATTGCTGCTATTCCTGCTCTCACCAGAATGAGAGGAAAAATATATTAATTTGTTTCCAATATCTGTCTTTCCCTCATTACCTGTTTGCTACCCTGTTATTGCAGCCTTTGGTGTTCCCGTTAAGGCAATGTTTTTTTCTTCATGGACAGTGATTACCATGGTGTTCATGGAACAGATTTCAGGAATAGTCCTCATTGCAGAGTACCTTATCCACCCGAAGGAATTGGGGAATATGGACTCGGTGCTGCATATTTACTGAGCAGCTCCCCCAGGACAGGGATCAGCAAAGAAAATCAAGTCTAAAGACTTTAATGTAATGTTTGTGATGAAATTGAACATTTTACTGGAATCAACACATGTTCAGCAATTATTGAGAAGTTATATCTCATATATGGGAAGGAAAGTTTGTTGGAAGGACACATACATGTCATTTTCAAAGATTTCTTTTCTTCTGACAAATTGTCAGGATCATTGATCTGTAGCATGGAAGCAAATCTGTGGTGAGCTCTGTGGAATTTCACATCCCAATATAACCCAACCATTTGGTGTGATTTATTATATGAAGGTCCTCCTTGCTGTCTCTTCTCTCTCCCTCTTACAGCAAACCTACTGACCATCATCATGCTCTCCAATGGGAAGTGTGGACATTCCAAATGTATCTCCGTGTACATGATCGCCATGGCAACTGCAGATTTCCTGGTCCTGTTTTTGGGTGTTGGATCACGTTTTGAGATATCACATTCCAGATTCAATTCTGTCCGACGCTGCAGTTTGTAAATTCATCCTGTGTTTTATTCCTGCAACAATGGATATGTCAGTCTTGTTGACTGTCTTCTTTACAATGGACTGTTTTGTAACTGTCTGTTGTCAGATATTTAAAGCAGACTATTGCACAGTGCGAACTGCTGCTCTGATGATGACAGCATTCCCTGCCCTGATTGCTTTACAGAACACATCCTGCTGGTTTCCATATGACCCTGGCTGAATAATTCCCAACGTTGCCTGGGGCTGTCACTCCAATGTGACCTTTTACACATCAACTGCAGGTGAGGCATCCTCCTGGGTGAAAAGGATTTCAGTTGCATGCCTGCCTTTTTGTTTGAGATTACTGTTTAACTCTTTAACAATCCGGTGTATTTTAGTGGACAGCAGAGTCTGCAGGCGATTGTGGGATCTCAGCAATGAGAACAGCACAGACACAGAGATGAAACACAGAAGGAAATCCATCGTTTTCCTGTTCAGTCTATCAGGCAGTTTTGTGCCTTACAGCCATCATTAACTTTTTAACCAATTAAAAGACAGCGATAGTACATTACCGAGATGTTTTTCAGCTCCAACATACACCGCCATTGATACTGGGGACATCTAATGGATTTGAGTTTCTGCACAAACACGTGTCATTATGCAGCTACCCAAAACCAAATTCAGGGAAGAGATGAAGAAGGTGATGAAATCTCCCTTCATTTTGATATTGAATTTGGTTAAACAACATTAAACTGAAACTTTCTTCCCAGACTGAGTAAATGCCAACCTGTGGTCTCACTCAGAATGGCCTATTCTATTATGGCTAAGAAGGATTCCACTTGTGAAAATGAAACGTTCTTGGAATACATTTTTCAAACTGTTGGCTATGTTTGAGACCTGCTCATTTCTCAGGGGGTAACAGTCCGGATGGTGGTTACCCTCCATCCAGTCAAATTGTTCTCCCGGTTTTACCTGCCAGGGGCTAACAACACAACAGCCTCTTCTTGTTCACCAGCATCTCCACTTTAATCTTTGAGCAGTAGTCCAGCCTCACCTCCATTTCCCAGATGGATGGGAATGCCAGCTTCTGATACCATTCTCACCGTGACCTTCTGAGAGTGTTTGTTGTGGTTCATCAGGAACGCAATAACTTCTGATCGTTTCGCTCAGAAAAAGGTGAACTGAAGGTACCCAGATACAGATCCAAGGCTCAGTCTGTCTAGAAAGGACAAAGTTAAAAATCACACAATACCAGGTTGGAGTCCAACAGGTTTATTTGGAAACACGAGCTTTCGGAGCGCTGTTCCTTCATCAGGTGGTTGTGGAGGAAAAGATCATGATCGCAGAATTTATAGATGACGGAGGCCAGTGTCATGGCAATGTGATACATTAAACAATTTTAGATTAAACCTTTCAACTTTTACAATGGGATTTGCTGGCTTCTGTTCTTTGATATGTAAACCCCAGAACTTCTTTTAAATTACATTCTCAAGATAGCTCAGCGTTTCTAACAATAGGTGTGAAGTCTGTCTGTGTCCCAGTGCTATGTCAGACTGAGGAGCCATCCGCATACACAGGATCTGCTCAGATGAGGAGGAATGTGACGAGCACTTGAAAGTGCTCAAGGATGTCGTCATGAGAACAGGGTATGATACTCAACTCATCGACTGCCAGTTCTGACATGCCACAGCGAGGAACTCCAGTGACCTCCTCAAGAGACAGACATGACGCTATGACAATGAATGATTTACAGCGCACAACAATCACCAGACAGGGGTGTTCCCTCCCAGTCAGGGAACACTTCAGCAGGCAGGGACATGTGGTCTTGGATCTTCGGATGACCATCCTCCAAGGCAGACTTCAGGACAAGCAACAACACAAAGTGGCCGAGGAGAGGCTGATAGCCAAGTTCGGTCCCCATGGGGATGGCCTCAAATGGGACCTTATGTTCATCTCTCACTACAGGTGACCCCACTGCACTACACAGACACACACAGAGACACAGACACACAAACAGACACACACACACACACACACACACACACACACACACACACACACACACACACACACCCTCTCATCTCAAATGCACATCCAAAGCCCCTGCCCTCACACCCACACACACCATCTCACAGACGGATACTCCATCACACTCACACAGACACTTAACCAAGCCTACACACACACTCTTCCACGTGCACTCACATCCACATGCACACACTCACATGCACACTCACTCTGTTGCTCCGACACGCACACACATTGAAGTTTATGGGGTGAGCATGTTTTTGCAGAATTACATTTTATTTTGCTCAAAACCTGCATGAATCCATGTAAAACTATGCAGAAAGTTTGTCAGTCTAACATGTCATTTGGACACACACACACAGACACACAGACACAGACACACACACACACACATACACACACACAAACACACAGACACAGGCACACACACACACAGAGACACAGACACACACAGACACACACACAGACACACACACACACACACAGACACACACACACACAGACACACACACAGACACACACAGACACACAGATACACACACACACAGACACACAATCACACAGACACAGGCACACACACACAGACACACACAGACACAGACACAGACACACGCACAAACACACCCCTCCCTCTCATCTCAAATGCACACACAAAGCCCCCTGCCCTCACACCCACACACACCATCTCACAGACGGATACTCCATCACACTCACACAGACACTTAACCAAGTCTACACGCACACTCTTCCAATTGCACTCACATTCACATGCACACACTCACATGCACACTCACTCTGTTGCTCCGACACGCACACACATAGAAGTTTATGGGGTGAGTATGTTTTTGCAGAATTACATTTTATTTTGCTCAAAATCTGCATGAATCCATGTAAAACTATTGAGAGGGTTTGTCAGTCTGACATGGCATTGGGACACAGACAGACTTCACACCTATTGTTAGAAACGCTGAGCTATCTGGAGAATGTAATTTAAAAGATGTTCTGGGGTTTACGTATCAAAGAATCGGCAAATCCTGTTCTAAAAGTTGAAAGCTTTAATGTAAAATTGTTTAGTATATCACATCTCCATGACACTGGACTCCTTTGGCTATAAATTCTGTGACCATGATCTTATTCCCCACAACCACCTGATGAAGGAGCAGCGCTCTGAAAACTAGTGCTTCCAAATAAACCTGTTGGACTCTAACCTGGTGTTGTGTGATTTTTAACTTTGTCCACCCCAGTCCAACACCGGTAACACCAAGGCATGTCTAGAAAGGAGAAGAGCACACACCTGCTCAAAGGAACATGGAGACAAATTCCAACAGAGGAAGAAGTCAATCAGCTCAGTGTGTTTGTACTGATGCACGAAAGGTCTGCAGCTCCATTCACACTTTACACAGCTCCTGTATTCTATTCCATTTGTGTCTCATCCCCAACTAAAGCCAACCCAGTTTCTCTGGTCAGTAGAATAGGTCAGTCTCAGGTTCGGACAGTGGAGATCTCTTTGTTGGGCAGAGCAGTGGCATGATCACCATCTGCTACATCGGACACTGTTACCTCTGTAAAGGTTTTCCAGATTGACTGGGACCATGTGACAGTCGAAGGGAGGGTCCGGACCAGTATAACTGGTGACATGGCAGCAGTTTGACCCCACAAAACATTGTGAGTCATCTTCATCCCACTTCATGTTCCCCACCTCTCTATTTCCCCCTCCCCGTATTGGTCGATAAATGGATGGTACAGGATGTGGAGAGATCATCAGCTTTACTGGGATTCGGAATGTGAAGGCAATGGCCCTGAGAGATATTCCTGTCTATTCCAGAGGATCTTCAGGCTTCATTGTTCCCTCCGAAATAAAGATAATTTAAGTTACATTTTTCAGCACTCGACAATCCTCACTAATTCTCCTATTGCTCCTTCTGAAACCTCCCGGAATCACAAGGACATGCACATTTACAAAGTGGATCAATACCCAGAGTTCGATATTGTCACTTACCTTGTGAAATACAAGAGATTGTTTGGATGTTTCAGGACTGGAGGGACATTGGTCAATTTTACTCCAAACAGACAATGGGTTTGAAGTTGAGCAGAGATTGATGGATGTGATTGAGAAGATGCTGAATGATCTATTACACTGACAGAGACGTTCTCTTTGATTTGAGTCTGCAGACTGTCCAGATTTTGATCAAAGATCTTGCTTGGGATTGATGGAGATGATTGGGAGATGGGTAGATTGGGACTGACTTCCAGAGTTGTCCTCCCCCCCCCCGTCAGGATGGGCTCAGTCTAGCTGTTCCTCATGGGGACAGTCTCACTGGTCACTCTATGTGTAGTGTGACTGTCCCCTGCCCCTTCACCCAGCTCTGGGACCCTGTCTCTCTCGCCCCCCTGTTGCTATTGTTAGAAGCAAAATCAATAAAATTTAGACGAGACCACCAACACTGGAAACAAGACAATTTATTCTACAATCTTATAAGAAAGGGCATCAAATGCAGAAGCAAATGAGCAATGAACATTCAAACTAGTACACAGTTATACTTTTGAGCTGCGTGAGGTCACCTCTCCTGAGTCTTACATTACCCAATCTTTCTTATTGTATTCTACCACTACCCAGCTGCGCTCCGCCCTTATCGCCCCCTTTTCTCCAAGTTGGCAACCTTTCCCTCTGTAAGTGCTGACATGAGGCTAAACTTGTATCTTGATGTTCTTTTACTTTGCTTGTAACATTTTCCATTGTTCATAGGTACATTCCATTCTTGAACATACGTTTTAACAATGTATCTTTTCATGCTTGGTTTATGTGTTTCAGCTGTCTCAGCTATTTTGCTGAGACTATTATTTAAAAGAATTATTTGCTTTAATATTTCTGCACTAAAGTTAGTATTTAATTATCCACAATTATTCATTAAAGATAAAGATACGTTTCCCTAATGCTTGCCTAGCTGATATTTTTCCCTGTACCCCTTGTCCGCACATACACACTCTGGTGCAGAGGTTCACAATCTTGTCATTTCTGTCCTTCTAAATCTGTCTTTTTTTAAACTCCAGGAGTAATCTGCTACTCTCTCTTTCTTGTGCTATTGTCATGACCATTATTGATTGTTGCCCTCCCAAAGACGTTACCAGCTTAGTCATTATCCACTTTAACATATTCAACCCTATCAATAGACCTACTATTATTAGTAATACATAAATGCCTAAATTAACTCTCCATTTTCCCCAACCAGTCAGTCTCCAGTTACCCATCCCCATCCTTCACCTTTTCGGAGTTGATCCCCAATTTCTCTTACATTGTTTATCTTTTTCTTTACTATTTTTGCCTTATCTTCCACTATGGAAGAGGTGTCTGGGATGAAAGTGCAGCATCCCTCACCAATCAGAGCACAGGTTCCCCCTTTTTCGGCCAAGAGATAATCTAAAGCCATTCGATTCTGTAAAGCTGTTAGTCTTGTGGCAATTATTTCGGTGGTTATGGCCGATATTTGGGACTGAGTTTCTCCCATTGCGTCGGTGGTATCATTAATTAAATTTTCAAGGGCAGCCGCCAGTTTCTGTATTTCTACCCCTGTCCTTGTAGTGCCATAGTTTGGGAATAGTGTCCACAACAGACAGTCTCCTTCAGAGACCTCTCGGGTCTTACGTCTCATCCCCCCTTCCTTTCTCAGGTTGGGCTCATGTTTTCCTATTCGGAGGTGAGGGACATATAAGCGAGGTAACAGCTGCCACTCCAGCCTTTCTGGTCTTGAGGCAGTGTTTCATCAACTTCATAACATGCATGTATTTCTACACATTCGGTCACGTAAACATATTTTTCCCCGGGAATAAATGGATAGGCGTTCAGGCTGCATACCCAATATGTTCTGTTTAATATTCGGGGAGTGGTCGTGGTCGTAGCTTGGCTGGTGTAGACACAAGATGATCTTCCTAACTGGAAGGGTACGGTGTCATTCTGATTACAGAAACAGATGGTATTCACTGCTCCTTTTGGTGGGGAAATTCTAAGGCCATCGATAACACCCTGAGTTTTCGGGGCCGGCCTTTTTGTAACCATCCCACAAAGTTATATTTTCTCTTTTCAGATTTCCACTTTATATTACTTGTGCCCAAGTCAAATTGTTGTACATCGTATCCTTCTTTTTTAGTGAGCGGTATTACCGAGGTGGGGATTCCGGATTCGCCATGGTGTGGAATTTCTGCACATACCCAACTGTCGGCAAGTCCCTCTTGTTTAGCATAATTTTGGCATAGTGTAGTGAAGTGATTTTTTTCACTTCCTTGAACAGTTAATACTATTAACATTACAATGCTATACCAGTATTCACCCATCTCTGAACCCTGCCTCCCGCCCTATCTTAATCTTGTAGGCGCCAGGGAAAAGTGAGTCCACACAACCCTTACAATCAATAACTATATATATATATATCATCAAACGTTAAAAAGAGTGAAAGAGTCTTTTATCGCAGTTCATTCCTTCTTTCTCAGCTTAACTTTCAGAGGGTTGTCTGTAGGAAGAGCGGACCACTCCACCAATGGGGCGTTCACAGGACCTTTGATGCGAGTGTGATGACTCCACCCTTTCCCAACAGTCCGGATAGCTGTCTCAGTCGTCAGGAGGGTTGGGAATGGTCCCTCCCAGCTCGGGTTGAGTTTGGTATCTTTCCAGGCCTTGATCAGGACCCAATCACCCGGCTGTATACGGTGTGCTGCAAATTCGAGCGGCAGTGTCTGTACCAACAAGCCTTTATTCCTAAGAATAGATAATGAAGACCCAAGTGCTACAATATAATTTTTCAAAAACTTGTCATTAAATTCAGCTGGAGGCACCTCTCCTTTCCCTCCTAGGAATGGTAGCCCAAACATCATTTCATAAGGAGAAAGGCCGATATCGCGCCTTGGGGCAGTCCGAATGTGTAATAGCACAATAGGTAAACATTTGGTCCATGGTAATCGAGTCTCTCGGACTAGTTTAGATAATTGCTTCTTTATGGTCTGATTCATTCGTTCCACCCGTCCAGAGGAGGGTGGGTGCCAAGGGGTGTGGAACTCCCAAGAGATCTCTAATCTTGCCATTACGTCTTGCAAGATATTGGAAGTGAAATAGCTACCTTGGTCTGAGTCTGTACTTTCCACTATTCCATATCATGGGATGATATGTTCGAGGAGGGTTTTCATCACTCCTTTTGAGGTGGCTGATTGGAAAGCTTCCATCCACCCGGTTAAATGGTCTACTAGCACTAACAGGTACTTCTGTTTTCCCATCGGGATAGTTCGGTATAGTCCACCTGTATACTTTGGAAGGGTCTCACTCCTGGGTTTCTTCCTCCTTTAAGCCCTTCCTTTACTATTTTCTTATTGATCTTTTGACAAGTTAGACATCCTGCACATATCTGTTTCGCCAATGTATATATTCCCTTACATCCATATTTTCTTAATACAGTGTCACACATGGCTTGGGAACCCCAGTGACTACCCTGGTGTATCGTGGCTAAGATGTTTCTCATGACTGGTTTACTCAGTAATTCCCTCCCATCCGGGAGGATCCACTTTCCTTCAGTTGTCTTAGTGGCTCCTATTTCTTGGAACTCTTTTTCCTCTTCTCCTGTGTATATGGGGTTCATGGGAGAAGAGTCAATTAAGGGTGTAAGAATCTGTATCCTTGTTACTGTATGGTTCATAGCTGCCTCTTTGGCTGCCTCGTCTGCTAGCCAGTTTCCCTTTGCTTCTAGAGTGTTCCCCTTCTGGTGTCCAGGTACATGGACTATAGCTATTTCTTGGGGTAATTTCAAACTTTTCAATCCTTGTCCTATTAACTCTTCATGTACTAACTCCTTTCCCTGACTATTGATTAGTCCCCGTTCTTGCCATATCTTTCCAAAGGTATGGACTACCCCATAGGCACACTTGGAGTCAGTGTAAATTATCCCATCCCGTTTCTCTAAGTTTCTCTAAGCTTGGTTTAATGTGTACAATTCACAGGTCTGGGCTGACCATGTGTTAGGCAGACGGTCAGCCTCCACTGTTTGGTTTTTGTTACCGTCCACTACTGCATATCCATTGTGTCTTTTTCCTTCCACTCCTCTCGATGATCCATCTATAAACAATCTATCCCTGTCATGGAGAGGTAGATCTCTCAGGTCCTGTCTAATTTTGGTTTGATATTCGATGATGTCTAAACAGTCGTGCTCTAATTCTCGTTTGTCTAGAGGTTCTCCCTTCCAAAGAAAGGTAGCTGGGTTTAGACAGGTGTCTGTTGCTAACACGAGGTCATCTTTCTCCATCAGGATGGCCTCGTATTTTAGAATTCGTGAATCTGTCAACCATCTTCCTGCTTTTTGGTTTAACACAGTTCTGACTTGATGGGGAGTGCTAACTACTAGCGCTCCTCCGAAAGTAAGTTTCCAGCTTTCTTCTCCCAATATGGCCGTTGCTGCAACTGCCTGTAGACATCCAGGATTTTGGACAGGAAGGCTATGGGCTGTTTCTTTCCCCCTCCTTTCTGGGTTAACACTCCTAAGGCTGCTCCATCGTTTACTGTCACAAAAAGGTGACATGGTTTCTCGAGGGAAGGAAGGGCCAATACTGGTGCTTGTGCTAGACTACGCTTCAACTCATGTAACCCTTCCTTTTCCTCTTCTGTCCAGTACAGTCCTTCGTGTTCTGATTCTGTCAGTTTGTAATATAACCTCTTCATTTTCTGGACATAGGCTTCTATCCACAATCTACAATAACCCATCAGCCCAAGGAACTTTTGTAATTCCCGTTTGGTGTTCGGGAGAGGCAGTTCTACTATCCCTGGGATTCTTTCGGGGTTAATGCGTCTAGTTCCCTCGGTAATAAAGTGTCCTAAGTATTTCATCTCTTTTTCTGCATATTGTAATTTATTCCTAGATACTCTTAAACCCCGTCGCTCTCGGGAATTCAACAATCCATTGGTGGTCGAACTTACATCATTTCTCTTTTGTCCTGACACAAGTAGATCATCTTCAGATTGCAACAGTGATGTCTCCCGGGGCACTTTATATTGTTCTAGGACTTGTTCCAGTACTTGCCCGACTAAGTGAGGTGATTCTGTGAATCCCTGGGGAAGTACCGTCCATCGGAACTGTTGCTTTCTGCCAGTGTATGGGTTTTCCCATTCAAAAGCGAACATGTTGCGGCTCTCTGGGGCTAAAGGACAAGCCCAGAATGCATCTTTTAAATCTATTACACTAAACCAGCGGTGGTTACACAGTATCTTACTAAAAAGTGTGTATGGATTGGGCACCACTGGGTGCTGTGTCCGGACCAGTCGGTTCACTAATCTGAGATCTTGTACCAGTCGGTAAGTTCCATCTGGTTTCCGGACGGGGAATATTGGGGTATTAAAGGGTGACAGGCATGGTTCTCATAGCCCTTCTTTTACTAGAGAGTCTATTACCGGTTGTAAACCCTTGCGCCCCTCTAATGAAACCAGATATTGTTTAAGCCTGACTGTTTTATTTTCTTGGGACAGTGTAATTACGATGGGGTTAACGTTCAAATGACCTGTGTTCCTGGTTCTCGCCCACACCTTGGGTTTATCTGTTCTTCATCACTGGTCGTTAGTTTATTTATTGTTACAGTTATTGAACTATTCTCTACTCCAACCTTCAAGTTTAACAAAACGATTAAATCCCTGCCCAAGAGATTGCTTCCAACATCAGGAATATATAATCATTGTCCCGTCACTTCTTCGGTATTTCCCCTTATTAGGGTCGGCTCAAAAATGGGCACAAAGAATCCTTCACCTTTTACTCCAGAAACTCTGAGACTCTTATTAGTTAATTTAACACCGTTAGGTCTAAAACTGAGGGATGACCGCGATCCGCTCCCGTATCCACCACAAACACTGTCTCCTCTCCTTCAGGTCCCACCTTTAGATTTATCAAGGGTTCCCGGTGGGTCTCAGGAGGAAGGAACCGCCTTACTCCCCTATTCCTCATCAAAATTCATCAATGATACTGCTTCTCTTTGTCGTCCTAACTTTGGACATTGCCTTTTAAAATCTCCTGATTTTCCGCAGTAATAACATCCTGCCAGTTGCTTCCTTCCCCTACCATCTGTTCTCTGTCTCTCTTGTCCTCCCCTGTTGTTTTCTGATTCTAACTTTCTCGTCGTAATTTCCTCAACTGCTGCAACCATTGTTTTAGCTTTCTGTTTTTGTTTCTCCTCTTCTCTTTTCACATCCACTTTCTGTGCCTCATGGAACAGTTCTTCCATCTGTCTTTCACTCCATTACAGAAAAAGAATTTCTGTAACTTCTTTTGTATGTCCGGCCATGATTTAGTCACAAACTGGACCTTTAAGAGTCCCTGTGCTACCGGATCATCGGGATTCATTCCCAAATATTTTCTCGTGGCTTCGTCCCCAGAATGCTCATCAGTTCACCCCATGTGTACAAATTCAGCCCCAAGAATTGGTCCAACTGTTCCGCCAATCCTACTGGGTCGTCAATCAAGCTTTTCATGTCTTTTTTAAAGAATCTAACTTCCCTGCTAGTTAGTGGTGCACTGACATATCTGATTTCACTGTTACCAACGGGTACTTCTCTAAGTGGATATATTTGTGCCGCTGCCCCACCTATGTCCCCCCTTCCCTCTTTTTCACTGCTGATCTAGACTTAATCGGACTTGGGGGAAGGTCTTCCTCCCGACCTTTTTCAAGTTCTTGTACTGGGGAAGGCGCTGTGGGAGAGGGGAAAGACGACAACGGACCATTACTGTCGTTGTCGTAAGGAGGGGGTAAACTTGACAAAGGATCCCAAAGGGAAACCTTCGTTTCCTCATCACCTTCTTCTGATTTTTTCAAAACAAGGATTTTCGGACTCCCTATCCAACAGGCGGCATAATCAGATTCTTTACAGGAGTATTTTTGTTTCTTATTTACATATATATTTAAATCTTGACATAGCCAATCTTCATCTGACCCACATTTAGGCCAAAATATACTTGGAGTTTTAATGCTTTCCTTCGTCCAGACAAAACAACAAAAGTTTATCTTTTTTTTATCCTTCCTTCGTGTCCGAGGATTGTACTTCCAATTACTTAACATTTTTCTTAAAGGATTGTCCGTTGGGATGTGGTCTTTGGACGTCCTTCCAATGTCTCCTTCTAAACTTAAATCACTATTTTTATTCCCCATTTCAATCTTCGGCAGTTTCTTTCTGTAATTTAGTTAACCTTCCTGAGGTTCGGTGTCACCTTCTTCCACACCCACTTCAGGGTCCTGACCTTCGCGTGGGGGATTTCCCCTCTTAACAACCGCTCTAAGGCTGGGTGATCAAATCAGATCAACACCTTACTCGTCAGATTAACCTAGCCAATTAAACACTTTATTTTTTATGTTGCCAATTTCCCGTACTTCGCGTACGTCCCCGACCACCAAAGCAATACTTAAAGATCAATTTTCTTACCTTGGTCTGTGCACAAGAGTTACCTGGTCGAATCAGCGCGCCCTGTCCCACTGCAATACCTGGCAACCACGACTGTTGCCTATGTACAAAGGAGTTACTCAACTGAACTCGCCACATGTCAGCGCGCCCTGTCCCGCAGCAACTCCCCAGATATATCCAACTGGCAGCAGTAACTATCGCTGCCTACCCTGGTCGACCGGATTCTCCTAACCCGGTTGCCCAGAACCCAGGTTCCCCGGATCCCCGGATATATCCGACTGGCAGCAACTACCGCTGCCTACCCCGGTCACCCGGATAAGTCTTTTAGACCTTTCTTACCCAGGGTTTGTGCACACAAGAGTCACTTGACCAAACCCGCCGCGTCTGCCTGTCTTGTTTCCAGGGTCTCTCAGTCCGGACCACGCTCGCCCGAGCCGCCGTGGCAAGGAGGGAAACTAGAGACTACCGAAATCAGCGAGGTGCACCTTCTCCATTTTCCCAAAAATGCCGAGCGATCGGAGCTCGGGATCCTAGACGAGCCCCCAAATCTGTTAGAAACAAAATCAATAAAATTTGGACGAGACCACCAACACTGGAAACAAGACAATCTATTCTACAATCTTATAAGAAAGGGCATCAATTGCAGAAGCAAATGAGCAATGAACATTCAAACTAGTACACAGTTATACTTTTGAGCTGCGTGAGGTCACATCTCCCGACTCTCACATTACCCAATCTTTCTTCTTGTATTCTACCACTACCCAGCTGCGCTCTGCCCTTATCGCCCTCTTTTCTCCAAGTTGGCAACCTTTCCCTCTGTAAGTACTGATATGAGGCTAAACTTGTATCTTGATGTTCTTTTACTTTGCTTGTATCATCTTCCATTGTTCATAGGTACATTCCATTCTTGAACATACGTTTTAACAATGTATCTTTTCATGCTTGGTTTATGTGTTTCAGCTGTCTCAGCTATTTTGCTGAGACTATTATTTAAAAGATTTATTTGCTTTAATAATTCTGCACTAAAGTTAGTATTTAATTATCCACAATTATTCATTAAAGATAAAGATACATTTCCCTAATGCTTGCCTTTTCTATACCTGCAAAAACAACACATTTCCCCATTTCTTACACTATGGTGACCATCTCGTTAGCTGTCGCCTTGCTGCTCACGTTGAGGGACAGATTGTCACTGGTAATGAGGCTGGATATCCCCCACTCCCCTCCCTGCGGTGGCTGTGGTTTCCTCAGTCCCAGGGGAGCCAGACTCTCTGCTCTCCAACCACAGTCTCCCCTCCCCCCATTGGCCACACCCTCTGATGGAGTGGTCAGGACAGGGACAGTCTCACCCTCGTTACACTCCCAGTCACAATGGTTACCATGGACACGCTTCACTGTCTGTGCTCCAGAACGTTTGATTGGTCAATTTGCACTAAGCCTCCTTACCCACCATAGGTGCTAGTTTACCACCCCATCTCCACGACGGGCACATCCTCACTGCCCCCAGTACACACTGACGTATCGGGCACATTGATGGTGGGGGTGATGGGCCCAGTCTCACTGGCCCCGAATTCTCCAGTCTCACTGTTCACTGTCTCTGCTCTGACCCCGGGAACAGTGGGCAGTGCCTCACCAATGGGAACACGGCATTGCCCACAAAGGGCTCTCTCCCCCACTCTTGGTGACTGATGGAAGAAGCTGTTCCTGTGGATGGAGCTGAAGGTTCGGTGTGTGGGGGTGGGTTCATTGGGGCTGAGATGAGTCGTACTGAAGCAAGGGAAGGTAAGGGGTCTATTGGTGCAGAGGGAAAGGTCGGCTGGGGTACCCCCTGACTGAGTGTGGACATGGGAACTGGCTGCATGTATCAGTTCAGAACTGGGTGCTCCAGTGGCTGTGGGGAAGCTGCTGCTGGTCACATTCGCTGTAGACAGAGGGAACACTGATCAATTCAAGGGAAAGAAAATGAAGTTAAATCAAACATTGCAGACAGTGAGAGCAGACAGCGTCCCAATTCATGCCTGATCCCCAACAAAACTTATAAAAACAATCTCTCTCTCAGATTTAAACTGAACAACTGATCCAACACTCACTGTGGTTTGTGGAAGAGAATTCCAAACCTCTCCCACCCTTTGTGTGTCAAAGTGGTTCCTAACATCTCTTCTGACCCTAATTTTTAGACACTGCTCCCTCGTTCTCAAACCCCCAACCAGTGGAAATAGCTTCTCTTCATCTGCTGTGATGAACATCCTGTTAATATCTCAAGGACTTTGATCAGGTGGGGACCCTTCCCTCTTCAGACAATCCCCTCATTCCAGGGATTAGTCCAGTAAAACTTCTCAGAACTGTTTCCATTACATTCACATCCCTCTGTCACGTAAAACTTCTGTAATTCCAGCGCTGGGATCTTGCTGTGCATTAAAACAGTCAGCCACAGGCCAGTCAGACCACCCAGGCTCATTTACCTCTGTCCCAGGGAGGAGGGGCTCAGCACAATATTGGGGGCAGCAAAACATTTGCAGGGGCTCATATGGTGTAAAGTGAATCATTGGGGTAGGACATACATTGGGAGGGGAATGAAAATGGGGGCAAAATGTTTCTGGGAAATGCAAAGTGGTTTGGACATTTTCAGGTCTGAAAGAGAGAAAAAAAGGGAGAAAGGGAGGGTGAGAGAAAAAGAGAGAGAGATAGGGAGAGTGGGGATGGGGTAAAAGGGACAGAGAGAGAGAAGGACAGAGAGACAGAGGGAGGACAAAGGCAGGACAGAGGGAAAGGTGGACAGAGAGATAGAAAACAGGGAGAGAGAAGGACTGAGTGGGAGAGTAACAGGGAGAGAGAGAGGGAGAGAGGGGCAGAGAAGGAGAAAGAGAAGGAGAAAAGTCAGACAGAGACAAACAGGAATTAAGACATGAACAGACGAAAGGGGTGATACTGACTATGAGGTAAAAACAATGACTGCAGATGCTGGAAACCAGATTCTGGATTAGTGGTGCTGGAAGAGCACAGCAGTTCAGGCAGCATCCAACGAGCAGCGAAATCGACGTTTCGGGCAAAAACCCTTATTCCGGATGAAGGACTTTTGCCCGAAACGTCGAATTCGCTGCTTATTGGATGCTGCCTGAACTGCAGTGATCCTGACTATTCCAGTTGTTCCCAGCTCTCTGGATGGTTTCTCACAGGGAAAGACCCTGTCCTGGGGTTTACTTCAGCCTGGGGATATATCAGTGTGTCTCTATGTTTGTATGTATCTCTGTGTGTCTGTCCAATGTGTTATTGGAATGAATCCTCTCTCGCTCTCTTTTGCTCTTTGTCCTTCTTGTTTTTAAAGTGATACAATGTCGCTCACTGCTGGACATCCCACGCCATTGCACAAGTGGCAGATCTCTTTTGGAGAAAACATCAAAGTCTGTGAATCTCTCACAATGCATGTTTATTTCGTTCTTCAAAGAATGCCTTTGGAGACACAGACCAGTTTTGCCCGAGCCCTCCCGATGTTGTCCCTGTGATATGAGGAGATGGGGATGAACATGCTCAGTGCTGGTCTCACCCCTTCCACTTTTGAATCAATTCTGACTTAGAATTTGTGAGAGTACATCAGAAAACATGGCAACATGCAGAAAGTGCAATAAAATTCACCGTCTTCTCACAAAGACGTCTCACCTCACTTGGAGGTGACTGGAAGCAATTGCAGCAGAAACACTCTATGTAATGTATAACATCAGGAATACTGCTCATTGCAGAGAGTGTATGACATTTCTCCACAGGAGCGTGTTCCACACTGAGGGACCTCAATCCAATTGCAAACCTCTCCACACCAGCCTTGTGTGTGTGTGTTGATGGTGCCTTGAGCTGTTGCCCTTCTGTCCCTCTCTGACTGAATCATTGAGTTTTTCATCTGTGAGCCCCTTGTGCAGTGGCATGGAGAGGCCAGCAGGGGGTGGCAGTGTATCACTTTCCACACAAAGGAGATGGGTTGCCCTGTTTTGAATCTTCACTCACAGGAAATTTCTGTTTGGGATTGCATTGGAGTAGCAGCCAATTGCAACTAGGAAGCTTGATGCTGAAAAATACGAAGCCCGGTCATTTATTATTGTACATATTGGGCGGCACGGTGGCACAGTGGTTAGCACTGCTGCCTCACAGTGCCAGAGATCCGGGTTCAATCCCCGCCTCAGGCGACTAACTGTGTGGAGTTTGCACGTTCTCCCCGTGTCTGCGTGGGTTTCCTCCGGGTGCTCCGGTTTCCTCCCACACTCCAAAGATGTGCAGGTTAGGTGAATTGGCCATGCTAAATTCCCCGTAGTGTTTGGTAATGGGTAGATGTAGGGGCATGGGTGGGTTGCGCTTCGGCGGGGCGGTGTGGACTTGTTGGGCTGAAGGGCCTGTTTCCACACTGTAAGCAATCTAATCTAATAAGTTTTATTTACTCATGATGCAATGAGTTCGTGTAACCAAGTACTTCCTGCGTTCCTGAACTTCACTCTGAACCGAGACAAAGTTGCTGCATAATTAAATGTTTGGTTTTGTGGGGTCTGATGATGTCATGTGATCACCTGCTACAATTTCTCACATTGAGACCTCTCATAGTCGGCTGTTTGTGGCAGGAGTATGGGGTCTGTTAAATTGTTGCTGAGAAGGGAGACCACGTATTTAATAGTCAAACATTTTCTGATGAACTTTTCTATCTAATTACAGCGGGACACTCCAAAGGATTTGATTTTGATGGAGATTTACACAGGGTTTCAAGCTGACAGGAATTCCCCATTGGGAAAGGCCATTGTCCCTGACAATTCCACTGGGTTGTGCTCCGATGGGGAATCAGCAGGATCCCGCACTGGGACAGGGACTCTCTATCAGGAATGTGATGGAATAGCCCCCCATTTGCCTGGATAGGGGCAGCTCCAACAACACTCAAGAGCTCAACACCAGCCAGGACAAAGTGGCCTCGGTTTGATTGGCACCACATCCACAAGCATCCACTCCCACCACTCCCAATGCACCATGACAGCAGTGTGTACCATCCACAGGATTTCTCCAGAAATTCACCTATGATCCTCAGCCAGCACCTTCCAAACCCCCAACCACTTCCATCTAGAAGGAAGGGCTGGAAGTAGCTGTGGGAGTGGCCATGACGTGGGCGGAGGTGACATCATCACTCAGCGTGGGGGTGGGAGCTGCATCAGCCGCATGGCTAATGGCGTTTCCGAGGCCAGGGGAATCTTCTGGAATGTTTGAGGAGCGCTGACCCCACTGAACCTGTGTCACTGACCCAGGGGAGAGCAGACTGACACCACTGTGTCTGTGTCACTGACCCAGGGGAGAGCAGACTGACCCCACTGTGTCTGTGTCACTGACCCAGGGGAGAGCAGACTGACCCCACTGTGTCTGTGTCACTGACCCAGGGGTGAGCAGACTGACCCCACTGTGTCTGTGTCACTGACCCAGGGGAGAGCAGACTGAACCCACTGTGTCTGTGTCACTGACCCAGGGGAGAGCAGACTGACCCCACTGTGTCTGTGTCACTGACCCAGGGGAGAGCAGACTGACCCCACTGTGTCTGTGTCACTGACCCAGGGGAGAGCAGACTGACCCCACTGTGTCTGTGTCACTGACCCAGGGGAGAGCAGACTGACCACACTGTGTCTCTGTCACTGACCCAGGGGAGAGCAGACTGACCACACTCTGTCTGTGTCACTGACCCAGGGGAGAGCAGACTGACCCCACTGTGTCTGTGCCACTGACCCAGGGGAGAGCAGACTGACCCCACTGTGTCTGTGTCACTGACCCAGGGGAGGGCAGACTGACCCCAGTGTATCTGTGTCACTGACCCAGGGGAGAGCAGACTGACCCCACTGTGTCTGTGTCACTGACCCAGGGGAGAGCAGACTGACCCCACTGTGTCTCTGTCACTGACCCAGGGGAGAGCAGACTGACCCCACTGTGTCTGTGTCACTGACCCAGGGGAGAGCAGACTGACCCCACTGTGTCTGTGTCACTGACCCAGGGGAGAGCAGACTGACCCCACTGTGTCTCTGTCACTGACCCAGGGGAGAGCAGACTGACGCTACTGTGTCTCTATCACTGACCCAGGGAAGAGCAGACTGACCCCACTGTGTCTCTGTCACTGACCCAGGGGAGAGCAGACTGACGCTACTGTGTCTCTGTCACTGACCCAGGGAAGAGCAGACTGACCCCACTGTGTCTGTGTCACTGACCCAGGGGAGAGCAGACTGACCCCACTGTGTCTCTGTCACTGACCCAGGGGAGAGCAGAGTGACCCCACTGTGTCTCTGTCACTGACCCAAGAGGAGAGCAGACTGACCCAGCAGTATCTCTGTCACTGACCCAGGGGAGAGCAGACTGACCCCACTGTGTCTCGGTCACTGACCCAGGGAAGCGCAGACTGACCCCACTGTGTCGGTGTCACTGACCCAGGGGAGAGCAGACTGACCCCACTGTGTCTCTGTCACTGACCCAGGGAAGAGCAGACTGACCCCACTGTGTCTCTTTCACTGACCCGGGGGGGAGCAGACTGACCCCACAGTGTCTGTGTCACTGACCCAGGGGCAGCAGACTGACCCCACTGTGTCTGTGTCACTGACCCAGGGGAGAGCAGACTGACCCCACTGTGTCTCTGTCACTGACCCAGGGGAGAGCAGACTGACCCCACTGTGTCTCTGTCACTGACCCAGGGGAGAGCAGACTGACCCCACTGTGTCTCTGTCACTGACCCAGGGGAGAGCAGACTGACGCTACTGTATCTCTGTCACTGATCCAGGGATGAGCAGACATACCCCACTGTGTCTGTGTCACTGACCCAGGGGAGAGCAGACTGACCCCACTGTGTCTCTGTCACTGACCCAGGGGAGAGCAGAGTGACCCCACTGTGTCTCTGTCACTGACACCAGAGGAGAGCAGACTGACCCCGCAGTATCTCTGTCACTGACCCAGGGGAGAGCAGACTGACCCCACTGTGTCTGGGTCACTGACCCAGGGAAGCGCAGACTGACCTCACTGTGTCTGTGTCACTGACCCAGGGGAGAGCAGACTGACCCCACTGTGTCTCTGTCACTGACGCAGGGGAGAGCAGACTGACCCTACTGTGTCTCTGTCACTGACCCAGGGGAGAGCAGACTGACCCCACTGTGTCTCTGTCACTGACCCAGGGGAGAGCAGACTGACCCTACTGTGTCTCTGTCACTGACCCGGGGAGAGCAGACTGACCCCACTGTGTCTCTGTCACTGATCCAGGGGAGAGCAGACTGACCCAACTGTGTCTCTGTCACTGACCCAGGGGGGAGCAGACTGACCCCACTGTGTCTGTGTCACTGACCCAGGGGGAGCAGACTGACCCCACTGTGTCCCTGTCACTGACCCAGGGGAGAGCAGACTGACCCCACTGTGTCTCTGTCACTGACCCAGGGGAGAGCAGACTGACCCCACTGTGTCTCTGTCACTGACCCAGGGGAGAGCAAACTGACCCCACTGTGACTCTGTCACTGACCCAGGGGGAGCAGACTGACCCCACTGTGTCCCTGTCACTGACCCAGGGGAGAGCAGACTGACCCCACTGTGTCTGTGTCACTGACCCAGGGGAGAGCAGACTGACCCCACTGTGTCTCTGTCACTGACCCAGGGGAGAGCAGACTGACCCCACTGTGTCTCTGTCACTGACCCGGGGGAAGCAGACTGACCCCACTGTGTCTGTGTCACTGACCCAGGGGAGAGCAGACTGACCACACTCTGTCTGTGCACTGACCCAGGGGAGAGCAGACTGACCCCACTGTGACTCTGTCACTGACCCAGGGGAGAGCAGAGTGACCCCACTGTGTCTCTGTCACTGACCCAGGGGAGAGCAGACTGATCCCACTGTGTCTCTGTCACTGACCCAGGGGAGAGCAGACTGACCCCACTGTGACTCTGTCACTGACCCAGGGGAGAGCAGACTGACCCCACTTTGACTCTGTCACTGACCCAGGGGAGATCAGACTGACCCCACTGTGTCTGTGTCACTGACCCAGGGGAGAGCAAAGTGACCCCACTTTTTCTCTGTCACTGGATTCTGTATGTTGTTGTCAGTACTAGAAAGGAGCAAAACTTGACTTTCTCTTGGTAAATAAGGCAGGGCAGGCAGATGCAAGACTGAGGTGTCAGCTGAGAACACTTTGGGGTCAGCGATCATAATTCAACTTGCTTCAAACTCATGACGGAAGAGGATGGATTGGATCTAAAAGTTAATGTTCTCAATTGGAGTAAGGCAATTTTCATGGTATTAGACAAGACTTTTCAAAAGTTGATTGGGGCAGATGTTTGCAGGCAAAAGGAGGGCTGGAAAATGGGAAGCCTTTGAAAATGGAGATAGTGAGTTTTCAGTGACAGTATGTTCCTGTTAGGATGAAGGGCAAGGCTTGGAAGTGTAGGGAGTGCTGGGTGATCAGGAATAATAGCATGCTTCCCTATCTACCTAACCTTCTCCAGGAGCTGCACTTCTGTAGGTTTCTGTGACATCACTCGGTCCCAAAACACCACCCTATCATTGTAACCGCTTCCAGACACTACAACCCCTTCCCTATCTCTGTAATCTCCTCCACCACCTCCACCCCTCCCTCTCTCTGTATCCTCCAGCCCCTTCACCACAAACTATCTCTGTCATGTCCAGTGCACATGTAGGAGACACGTCACGTGCACAAAGATTGCTCGTCAGTGACAGACTCTTTGTTTCATGCGAAGTTCTCAGGATCTGAGAGGAAGGGTCGATCACACCAACAGCCAGAGGACATTTCCCTGTGTCTTCCCACTGAAACTGGGCTGGAACAGAATTCCTGTAAATCCAATGAATTGGTCGCTTGACTCCAGGCCCGTTTGCTGAAACAGGATCCTTTAAAACTGAGAGTAACTGGCAATGCGAGAGTTAATGATGAGAAAACAGATTCATTCAGAATCGGAGAGTAAATGTGCATCCTGTAAACAGTGAAGGGGGACATGACAGAGTACCTCACTTTCTTATCTCTGTCACCATTTTCTTTTGTTTTGTTTGTTTTTAGATGACAGTCAGTGAGGATCATTTACACCCCAATCTTTTGTTTCTTCTCTTCTCCCATTCTCCCACCTCACCTCCACCCATGGTTTCTTGCACCATTTTGGTCAATATTATTACTCTGTCAATTCAGTCTCTCCTGCCCTCCAGCCCATCACAGCCTTTCCCTTCTGCTCTTCTTCCCACATTCCAGCTGAGACACAAGTAACAATTCAGGTAGTTCCCTCTCACACACACTCACATTATCACTGACAGAGACACAGAGATACAGAGACACAGAGGTTCATCACTCCCACAGGCTGCGACAGAGACACTGTTCAGTCCCACTCTGATCCCACCCTCCAGTGACATTTTTATTTGAACACTCAAACAGAACAAGAGAGAAAGAAATGACTTATATTTCTCTCCAAACTGGTCTGTAAATAAATCCCAGTTCCAATAATACATTATGGAGATTTACAATTTGAAAAGCTGTATTTATCCAGACACTGTGAACATTAAATAAACACAGAGACTGCTGGAAATTCTCAGTCACTTTCTCTGATGAAAGGTCATTGGCCAGAAACGTTCATTCTGTTTCTCTCTCTCTCTACAAATGCTGTCTGACATATAAAGTTTTTGCAGCATTTTCTGTTTTACATCATGTTCAGAAGGCACGCAAGTTATTCAATTCAAATGGATACTCCCATTAGAGGTCAGGTTCTTTATAATTGATATATCACACCGAAAATTATTTGTACACTGCAATATTAGAGATACAATTACAATCACAAATAGAGATAAGCATTAAATATATGAACATAATCCATCAGGCTTGGAAAGAAAAGCAGAGACCTGAATGCAGAGTGAATCTCACTCTCATTTACAATATCAAAGACTCAGAAAAAGATTCTACACATCACACTTACAGATTGTAATGTCCAAAGACACCACTGTCAACTCCATACACTTTAACTTGTCGACCAGTCTATCCTTTTCCATAGCTATTTTAAAACTTATCGAATAGCAGTTAGTGCTCCCCCATTAATACCTCCATCACTTGTCCTGCCTTATTTCCTGAGAGAAGGTTGGGTATTGCCCCTTCTCATGGAGGGCCGCCTTCATATTAATTGAGAAAGTTTTCCTGAATATACCGAGTAAATTCTCCAACCCATTCCCAGTCTATATTTGGAAGGTTAAAATCCCCTTTTCTTGTAACCCTGTCACTTCCATCCATACAACTTCACTGGATGATCCATCAGGAATATCCTCTCTGAGTACTGCCATGACGTTTTCCCTTATCAAAAACACCACTCCCCTCCTCTCTTGCCTCTCCTTCTCTCCTTCCTATAAACACTCCTTCAGTGCAGGTTTGCAATTGAACACAGACCTTGTGGTTCAGAGGTAGGGGCACAGCCACTGCACCACAAAAACCCTCACAAATCAGAATTAAACCACAGAGAGCATTCATAACACCTGACATAATAAGAGACACCAATGTTCGAGTGTCTGTATAATGGTGACCACTGGACCAAAACATAACATCTTCGATCACAAGGTGCAGGGAGCAACTCTCACCCAGATTTACAAAGTTTCAAGAGTTTAAATCCCTAATCAGGAATACCAACATGGCAAGAATCATTTTGAATAACTTATTGATAATTCCGGATGTTTTCAGCGTTGAGGTAATCTGTGTTTTCATGCTGCAGTCAATCTCTCTCCATCAAACACTGATGTCAAACACTGATCACCTGGGGATTGTGAGGTGCCACCACTCTTCACATTAGTGTTTCATTCAAATGTGAACAAACAGATCATGACAACGCACATTAAGGGTTCACATTAATATACATGTATTTGTGAAATTAAGTTTTAAAGACTGGAAAATTCTGATCAAATTAATTAATGAAATGAGAACTTTCATTCTGCGAGCAATATTGTTTTCCAATCAAACACTCCCATCTCTAAATCTCATTATGTTCCAAAGGTATCCTTCTCTCGAGAATGCCCACTCAATAACTCGTTCCCTCAGTGAGCTGGATAGCTGGTTTACAATGGAGAGGCACACCAACTGCATTGGCCTTATTCCCACATTAGCTGATGTTACCATGAAGGACTCTTCTTCTTACCCTGGCCTGAGCTATGGTGACCCTGAGGTTACACTCAGCACCAGTTGCCCCTCTCCGATGGGGGACTGGTGTGTGACCATGGCCTTGGAGAAACAGAGATGATACCAGAGGGTGGCATGTGTTTGACTGGGCTTAATGTTAAAGCTGTGTTTGACTGAGTGTGACATCAAGGAGCCTGAGCAAATCTGGAGCCAATGGAAATTGAGGAAAACTCTCTTCTGGTTGGAGTTGGACCTGGCACAAAGGAAGAAGGTTGTGATTGTTGGTGGTCAGTCATCACAACGAAGGAACATTTCTGTTGGAGATCCTCAGGAGAATGTCCTCAGCCCAACAATCTTCAATAGTTTATAAATGTACATCCCTCCATCTTAAGGATGTTAGCCAATGTTTGCACAATGTTCAACAGCATGTGTGACGACTCAGACACTGAAGCAGCCCTTGGCAAGTGCAGTAACACCTGGATAATATCCAGGACTTGGAAGAAAAGTGACAAAGAACATTCGTGCCACATAAATGCCAGACACTGATTATCTCCAACAACAGAGAATCAAACCATCATCCTTTGATATTCAATGGGGTTACCGTTGCTGAATCCTCTCCTGTCAACACTTTGGGGTTACCATTGACCAGAAACTGAATTGTACCAGTGATATAAATACAGTAAAAACAGAGCAGATAAGAGGCTCGGAATACTGCAGTGAATGACTCACCTCCTGATCCCCCACAGACTGTACACCATCTACAATACACCAGTCAAGATTGTGATGGAATACTCCCCACAGGCCTGGATGGGGGCAGCTCCAACAGTATTCCAGAAGCTTGGCACCCGCCAGGATAAAAGACCCCACTTGATTGCAACGACATCCACAAACATCCATGTTATTTTCCCCACTGACGCACAGGAGCAGCAATGTGCACCAGCGACAAGGTGCCGTGCAGAAATTCACAGAAGCTCCTTAGACAGCACTTTCCAAACCCACAACACATTCTCAACAACCACTAGGGATGAGCAATAATTGCCGGCCCAACCAGCGATGCCCAGGAATGGATTAGAATTCATTTAAAATGTTACCCAATCACAACCAACGGTGGGCACTGGGTTTTCTATTTTGTGAGTGTAAGCTGGTTGGGTCCAGGCTGTAACCTGTTTGTTATGAAGACCTGAAGAGAAATGCTGTCTGGAACAATCTGTCAGTCTTTCAGAGACATGGCCGACATACATAGCATCACACAGACACTGACATTCATATACCAGATTACTCACACGGGAGAGAGGTGGAAGCAATTTAAAATGTATTTGTATCTGGACTGAAGAATATTTGGAAACACAATTAAAATATTGTCATGAAAACAATTTGGTAAGGAAGCTATTTCCAAATTGGATATTTTCAAAGTGCTTGACCTTTATAATAGTTTGATCTGGGTGTGATAACCAGGCATGTTTGTGTACTTTGTCTTCAACAGATTTGAGTCTGAAAATTAAACCAAACAAATGGGTGGCCCTGTGATTATTGGACAATTAAAGTGGACACGGTTAGTATTGAAGAACAATCATTGGACACAAAACAATTTCTCTTCACAGATGCTGCTGAGCTTTTCCAGCAAGTTTTGCTTTTGTTTCTGATTTAAAGCATCTGCAGTTTTTTTTGAATATGGTCAAAAGATTTATGACCTTCAATAATTAGACTTTGCTGTTGAAGGTCAGGACAATCTTGAAATCAGTGACATTCTGACTTGAGTCACACACAAAGATGTCGGCTGGGATTATGCCGGACATCAATGTAAATGCACAGTTCTGTTTGGACCCTGAAGTTGTGGAGCTGACATACACTGGATATGGTTGATGAGGGATTCAATGTAAGACCCCATGTGCTGCAGTATTCCATCACCTTTGTAACACCTTCATTAAGGATCTGGGGCAGAATTACAGAGGCTTTATTGGTCAGTACATTGAGTGTAGGAGTGTGGTTGTACATGACATTGGTTAGGCCACTTTGGGAATACTATATTCAATTGTGGTCTCCCTGCTAGAGGAAAGATGTTGTTAAACTTGAAACGCTGCGGATGAAATGTATAAAAATGTCACTGGGGCTCCAGGGTTTGAGCTATTGGAGGCTGAGAAGTGACCTGTTGCTGAACAAAGAGACCTTGGAGTGCAGGTTCATAGCTCTCTGAAAGTGGAGTCGCAGGTAGATAGGATAGTGAGGAAAACGTTTAGTATGCTTTCATTTATTGGTCAGAATATTGAGTACATGGGTTGGGAGGTCATGTTGCAGCTGTACAGGACATTGGTGAGTGTTGGAATCCTGCGTACAATTCTGGTCTCCTTCCTATCGGAAAGATGTTGTGAAACTTGCAAGTGTTCAGAAAAAATTTACAAGAATGTTGCCTGATTTGAAAGATTTGAGCTATAGGGAAAGACTGAACAGGCTCGGGCTGTTTTCCCTGGAGCATTGGAGGCTGAGGTGTGACCTTCTAGAGATTTAGAAAATCATGAGAGGCATAGATAGGATAAATAGACAAAGTCTTTTCCCTGGGATGGGGGAGTCCAGAACTAGAGGGGATAGGCTTAGGGGAGAGGGGAAAGATATAAATGAGATTGAAGGGGCAAGATTTTCACGCAGAGCTGGAGTGAGCTGCCAGGGAAAATGGTGGAGACTAGCACAATTGCAACTTTTAAGAGGCATCTGGATGGGTATATGTATATTAAGGGTTTTGAAGGAAATGGGCTGGGTGCTGGCAGGTGGGACTAGATTGGGTTGGGATATCGGGTCGGCATGGACAAGTTGGACCGAAGGGTCTGTTTCTGTGCTGTACATCTTTATGACTCTCTGACTCGATGACCTCAGAGAGGTTTGCTCAATCATGAACAGCGTGGATAGGGTGAAGAGCCAAGGTCTTTTCTATGGGGAAGAGGAGTTCATACTGGTGCACACAGGGTTAAGGTGAGATGGGAACATTTAAGATGGACCTAAGGGGCAACTTTTCTCAAATAGAAGTCAGTGCGTGCATGGAATGAGCTGCAAGAGGAAGTGGTGGAGGCTGGTACAATGACAGCATTTGAAAGGCATCCGGATGGTTATATGAATAGGAAGGGTTCAGACGGAATGGGGCCGTGTGCTATCAAATGGGACTAGATCTGTTCAGGGTGAATGGGTTTAACGCAGCGGTCTGTGTCCATGCTATGACAATTTAACTCTCAGTCATCAGCATAGGGAAAACGGTGAGACATGGTTGTTGGTAGATCATTTGTCTGAATGTTGAAAAGTGTTTAGATCAACCCTGTGTCCAACCCTTGGACAGTCTGCCCCATGCACTTCCTACCTTTCATAGAGTCATAGTGTCATCGAGATGGACAGCATGGAAAATGACCATTGGGTCAACCCTTCCATGTTGGCCAGATACCCGACATTATTCGAATCCCATTCGCCAGCACTTGCCCCACATCCCTCTGAACTCTTCCTATTAATACCTTTTATATGTTGTGAATGTACCAGTCTCCACCACTTCCTCTGGCAGCTCATTCCATACACACATCACTGCAAGAATAAAACTGCACCTTAAGTCCCTTTTAAGTCTTTCCCCTGTCACCTCATACCCACAACTTCGAGTCTTGGAAAGAGATATTGGCTACTTCCCCTATCAATGCCCCTCATGATTTTATGAATCTCTTCAAGCTCACCCCTCAACCTTCAACGTACCACGGAAAATAGTGCCAGTCTATTCAGCCTCTCCCTACAGCTCAAACACTTCAAACCTACAACATTTTTGTAAAGCTTTTCTGAACCCTTTCAAGTTTTATAACCTTGATCCTATAGCAGGAATTGAATGCAGTATGTCACCAGTGAACTAACCAATCACCTTGACAGCCACAACATGATCTCCCAACTCCTATATTCAATGTACTGACAATAAAATCAAGCAACCCCTGCATTACAAACTAAAGAGAGTGGGAATCGGTTGTGTGAGGGAGAGAGAGTGGGAGCGGGCAGTGTGAGGGAGAGAGAGTGGGAGCGTGCAGTATGAGGGAGAGAGAGAGTGGGAGCAGGCAGTATGAGGGAGAGAGAGAGTGGGCGCCGGCAGTGTGAGGGAGAGAGAGAGTGGGCGCCGGCAGTGTGAGGGAGAGAGAGAGTGGGAGCGGGCAGTTTGAGGGAGAGAGAGAGTGGGAGCGGGCGGTGTGTGAGAGAGAGAGAGTGGGAGCTGGCAGTGTGACGGACAAAGAGAGAGTGGGAGCGGGCAGTGTGAGGGAGAGAGAGATTTGGAGCAGGCGCTGTGAGGGAGAGAAAGTGGGAGCTGGTAGTGTGAGGGAGAGAGAGTGGGAGACGGCAGTGTGAAGGAGAGAGAGAGTGGGAGCGGGCAGTGTGAGGGAGAGAGAGATAGTGGGAGCGTGCAGTGCGTGGGAGAGAGAGAGTGGGAGCGGGTATTGTGAGGGAGAGAGATAGTGGGATCCGGCAGTGTGAGGGAGAGAGAGTGGGAGTGGGCATTTTGAGGGAGAGAGAGAGTGGGAGCGCGCAGTACGAGGGAGAGAGTGAGTGCAAGTGTGCAGTGCGAGGGAGAGAGAGATTGCGAGTGGGCAGTGTGAGGGAGAGAGAAATAGTGGGAGCGTGCAGTGCAAGGGAGAGAGAGAGTGGGAGCGTGTAGTGTGAGGGAGAGAGATAGTGGGTGACGGCAGTGTGAGGGAGAGAGAGTGGGAGTGGACAGTGTGATGGAGAGAGAGTGGGAGGGGGTAGTGTGATGGAGAGAGAGAGAGTGGGAGCGGGCAGTGTGAGGGAGAGAGAGAGTGGAAGCGGGCGGTGTGTGAGAGAGAGAGAGAGTGGGAGCGGGCGGTGTGTGAGAGAGAGAGTGGGAGCTGGCAGTGTGAGGGACAGAGAGAGAGTGGGAGCGAGCAGTGTGAAGGAGAGAGAGAGTGGGATTCGGCAGTGTGAAGGAGAGGGAGATGGGAGAGGGCAATGTGATGGAGAGAGAGATTTGGAGCAGGCGGTGTGAGGGAGAGAGAGTGGGAGCTGGTAGTGTGAGGGAGAGAGAGTGGGAGACGGCAGTGTGAGGGAGAGAGAGAGTGGGAGTGGGCAGTGTGAAGGAGAGAGAGAGTGGGAGTGGGCAGTGTGAAGGAGAGAGAGAGTGGGAGCGGGCAGTGTGAAGGAGAGAGAGAGTGGAGTGGGCAGTGTGAGGGAGAGAGAGAGTGGGAGCCAGCAGTGTGAGGGAGAGAGAGTGGGAACGGACAGTGTGAGGAAGGGAGAGAGACGGAGCGGGCAGTGTGAGGGAGAGAGAAAGTGGCAACTGGCAGTGTGACGGGGAGAGAGAGTGGGACCGGGCAGTGTGAGGGAGTGAGAGTGAGAGCGGGCAGTGTGAGGGCGAGAGAGTAGAAGTGGGCAGTGTGAAGGAGAGGGAAGTGGGAGTGGACAGTGTGAGGGAGAGAGTGGGAGCGAGCAGTGTGAGGGAGAGTTTGTGAAAGTGGGCAGAGTGAGGGAGAGAGAGAGGGAGCAGGCAGTGTGAGGGAGAGAGAGGGTGGGCGCCGGCAATGTGAGGGAGAGAGTGGGCACCGGTAGTGTGAAGGAGAGAGAGTGGGAGCGGGCAGTTTGAGGGAGTGAGAGAGTGGGCGCTGGCAGTGTGAAGGAGAGAGAGAGAGTGGGAGCCAGCAGTTTGAGGGAGAGAGAGAGTGGGACTGGGCAGAGTGAGGGAGAGAGAGAGTGGGAGCGGGCAGTGTGAAGGAGAGAGAGAGAGTGGGGGCAGGCAGTGTGAGGCAGAGGGAGTGGGGGCCGGCAGTGTGAGGGAGAGAGAGAGTGGGACTGGGCAGAGTGAGGGAGAGAGAGAGTGGGAGCGGGCAGTGTGAGGGAGAGAGAGTGGGAGTGGGCAGTGTGAGGGAGAGAGAGTGGGAGGGCGCAGTGTGAAGGAGAGAGAGAGTGGGAGTGGGCAGCGCAAGGGAGAGAGTGGAAGCGGGCAGTGTGTGGGAGAGAGAGAGTGGGAGCGCACAGTACGAGGGAGAGAGAGAGTGCGAGTGGGCAGTGCGACGGAGAGAGAGAGTGGCAGCGGGCAGTGTGAGTGAGAGGGAGGGTATGAGCGGGTCGTGTGAGGGAGAGAGAGAGAGTGGGAGCGTGCAGTGCGAGGGAGAGAGAGAGTGGGAGCGTGTAGTGTGAGGGAGAGAGATTGTGGGAGCGGGCGGTGTGTGAGAGAGAGAGAGAGTGGGAGCTGGCAGTGTGAGGGAGAGAGAGAGTGGGATTCGGCAGTGTGAAGGAGAGGGAGATGGGAGAGGGCAGTGTGAGGGAGAGAGAGATTTGGAGCAGCCGGTGTGAAGGAGAGAGAGAATGGGAGCAGGCAGTACGAGGGAGAGAGAGTGCAAGTGGGCAGTGCGAGGGAGAGAGAGAGTGGCAGCGGGCAATGTGGGGGAGAGGGAGAGTACGAGCGGGCAGTGTGAGGTACAGAGTTGGAGCCGGCAGTGTGAGGGAGAGAGAATGGGAGTCGGCAGTGTGAGGGAGGGAGAGTGGGAGCGGGCAGTGTGAGGGAGAGAGAGGGTGGGAGCGGGCAGTGTGAGGGAGAGAGAGTGGGAATTGGCAGTGTGAAGGAGAGAGAGAGTGGGAGCGGGCAGTGTGAGGGAGAGAGAGTGGGAGCGGGCAGTGTGAGGGAGAGAGAGTGGGAGCGGGCAGTGTGAAGGAGAGAGAGAGTGGGAGTTGGCAGTGTGAGGGAGAGACAGAGTGGGAGCAGGCAGTGTGAGGGAGAGAGAGAGTGGGAGCAGGCAGTGTGAAGGAGAGAGAGAGTGGGAGAAGGCAGTGTGAAGGAGAGAGAGAGTGGGAGCAGGCAGTGTGAAGGAGAGAGTGGGAGAAGGCAGTGTGAAGGAGAGAGAGAGTGGGAGCCGGCAGTGTGAGGGAGAGAGAGAGTGGGAGTTGGCAGTGAGAGGGAGAGAGAGAGTGGGAGCAGGCCATTTGATTGAGAGAGCGTGGAAACCGGCAGTGTGAGGGAAAGAGAGAGTTGGATCCGAGAGTATGTGGGAGAGACAGTGGGAGCCGGCAGTGTGAGGGAGAGAGAGAGTGGGGGCGGGCAGTTTGAGGGAGAGAGAGAGTGGGAGTGGCAGGGTGACGGAGAGAGAGTGGGAGCGGGCGGTGTCTGAGAGAGAGAGAGAGTGGGAGCGGGCAGTGTGAGGGAGAGAGAGTGGGAGCGGGCAGTGTGAGGGAGAGAGAGTGGGATTCGGCAGTGTGAAGGAGAGGGAGATGGGAGAGGGCAGTGTGATGGAGAGAGAGATCTGGAGCGGGCAGTGTGAGGGAGAGAGAGTGGGATCGGGAAGAGTGAGGGATTGAGTTGGAGCAGGTAGTGTGATGGAGTGAGAGAGTGGGATCCAGCAGTGTGAGAGAGAGAGAGAGTGGGAGCGGGCAGTGTGAGGGAGAGAGAGAGTGGGATTCGGCAGTGTGAGAGAGAGAGAGAGTGGGAGCGGGCACTGTGAGGGAGAGAGAGAGTGGGAGCGCGCAATACGAGGGAGAGAGAGAGTGGGAGCGGGCAGTGTGAGGGAGAGAGAGAGTGGGAGCCAGCAGTGTGAGGGAGAGAGAGAGTGGATGCCGGCAGTGTGAAAGAGAGAGAGAGTGGGGCAGACAGTGTGAGGGAGAGAAAGAGTGGGAGCGGCAGGGTGACGGAGAGAGAGTGGGAGCCAGCAGTGTGAGGGAGAGAGAGAGTGGGAGCGGGCAGTGTGAGGGAGGGAGAGTGGGAGCCGGCAGTGTGAGGGAGAGAGAGAGGGAGTGGGCAGTGTGAGGGAGAGAGTGGGAGTGGGCAGTGGTAGAGAGAGAGAGAGTGGGGCCGGCAGTGTGAGGGAGAGAGAGAGTGGGAGAGGGCAGTGTGAGGGAGAGACAGAGTGGGAGAGGGCAATGTGAGGGAGAGAGAGTTGGAGTGGGCAATGTGAGGTAGAGAGCGAGTAGGAGAGGGCAGTATGAAGGAGAGAGAGAGTGGGAGCGGGCAGTGTGAGGAAGAGAGAGAGTGGGAGCGGGCAGTGTGAGGAAGAGAGAGAGGGAGCGGGCAGTACGAGGGAGAGAGAGAGTGGGAGCGGGCAGTGTGAAAGAGAGAGAGAGTGGGGCGGACAGTGTGAGGGAGAGAAAGAGTGGGAGCGGCAGGGTGACGGAGAGAGAGTGGGAGTGGGCAGTGTGAGGGAGAGAGACTGGGAACGGGCAGTGTGAGGGAAAGAGACTGGGAACGGGCAGTGTGAGGGAGAGAGACTGGGAACGGGCAGTGTGAGGGAGAGAGACTAGGAACGGGCAGTGTGAGGGAGAAAGACTAGGAACGGGCAGTGTGAGGGAAAGAGACTAGGAACGGGCAGTGTGAGGGAGAGAGACTGGGAACGGGCAGTGTGAGGGAGAGAGACTGGGAACGGGCAGTGTGAGGGAGAGAGACTGGGAACGGGTAGTGTGAGGGAGAGAGACTAGGAACGGGCAGTGTGAGGGAGAGAGACTGGGAACGGGCAGTGTGAGGGAGAGAGACTAGGAACGGGCAGTGTGAGGGAGAGAGACTAGGAACGGGCAGTGTGAGGGAGAAAGACTAGGAACGGGCAGTGTGAGGGAGAGAGAGTGGGAACGGGCAGTGTGAGGGAGAGAGACTAGGAACGGGCAGTGTGAGGGAGAGAGACTAGGAACGGGCAGTGTGAGGGAGAGAGAGTGGGAACGGGCAGTGTGAGGGAGAGAGACTAGGAACGGGCAGTGTGAGGGAGAGAGAGTGGGAACGGGCAGTGTGAGGGAGAGAGAGTGGGAACGGGCAGTGTGAGGGAGAGAGACTAGGAACGGGCAGTATGAGGGAGAGAGACTGGGAACGGGCAGTGTGAGGGAGAGAGACTAGGAACGGGCAGTGTGAGGGAGAGAGAGTGGGAACGGGCAGTGTGAGGGAGAGAGACTAGGAACCGGCCGTGTGAGGGAGAGAGACTAGGAGCGGGCAGTGTGAGGGAGAGAGAAAGTGGCAACCGGCAGTGTGACGGTTAGAGAGAGTGGGAGCTGGCAGTGAGAGGGAGAGAGTGGGAGCGGGCAGTATGAGAGAGAGAGAGTGGGAGCCAGCAGTATGAGGTAGAGCGAGTGGGAGTGGGCAGAGTGAGAGAGAGAGAGTGGGAGCGGGCACTGTGAGGGAGAGAGAGAGGGAGCGGGCAGTGTGAGGGAGAGAGAGAGTGGGATCCTGCAGTGTGAGGGAGATAGAGTGGGAGTGGGCAGTGAGAGAGAGAGTTGAAGCGCGCAGTGTGAGGGAGAGAGTGTGAAAGTGGGCAGTGTGAGGGAGAGAGAGAGGGAGCAGGCAGTGAGAGGGAGAGAGAGTGGGAGCAGACCATTTGAGCGAGAGAGTGGGGGAGGCGGCTGTGTGGGGGAGAGAGAGAGTGGGCGCTGGCAGTGTGAGGGAGAGAGAGAGAGAGAGTGGGAGTGTGCAGTGTGAGGGAGAGGGAGAGAGAGTGAGAGCGGACATTGTGAGCGGTAGAGAGAGTGTGAGCGGGCAGTGTGAGTGCGAAAGTGTGAAAATTGGCAGTGTGAGTGAGAGAGTGAGCGGGCAGCGCGAGGTAGACAGAGTGTGAGCGGGTAATGTGAGGGAGAGAGAGTGGGAGTGGGCAGATTGAGAGAGAGAGTGGGAGCAGGCAGTGTGAGGGAGAGAGAGAGGGAGCGGGCAGTGTGAGGGAGAGAGAGTGGGAGCAGGCAGTTTGAGGGAGAGAGTGTGAATGTGGGCAGTGTGAGGGAGAGAGAGAGGGAGTGGGTAGTGTGAGGGAGAGAGAGTGGGAGCGGGCAGTTTGAGGGAGAGAGTGTGAACGTGGGCAGTGTGAGGGAGAGAGAGTGGGAGCGGACATTGTGAGGGAGAGAGAGAGGGAGTGGGCAGTGTGAGGGAGAGAGAGTGGGAGCAGGCAGTTTGAGGGAGAGAGTGTGAACGTGGGCAGTGTGAGGGAGAGAGAGAGGGAGTGGGCAGTGTGAGGGAGAGACAGTGGAAGCTAGCCATTTGAGGGAGAGAATGTGGAAGACGGCAGTGTGAGGGAGAGAGAGAGTAGGAGAGGGCAGTATGAAGGAGAGAGAGAGTGGGAGGCGGCAGTGTGAGGGAGAGAGAGAGTGGGAGGCGACAGTGTGAGGGAGAGAGAGTGGGATCGGGAAGAGTGAGGGATAGAGTTGGAGCCGGTAGTGTGATGGAGTGAGAGAGTGGGAGCGGGCAGTGTGAGGGAGAGAGAGAGTGGGAGCGGGCAGTTTGAGGGAGAGAGTGGGCGCCGGCAGAGTGAGGGAGAGAGAGAGTGGGAGCGGGCAGTGTGAGGGAGGGAGAGTGGGAGCCGGCAGTGTGAGGGAGAGAGAGAGGGAGTGGGCAGTGTGAGGGAGAGAGTGGGAGTGGGCAGTGGTAGAGAGAGAGAGAGTGGGGCCGGCAGTGTGAGGGAGGGAGAGAGTGGGAGAGGGCAGTGTGAGGGAGAGACAGAGTGGGAGAGGGCAATGTGAGGGAGAGAGAGTGGGAGTGGGCAATGTGAGGTAGAGAGCGAATAGGAGAGGGCAGTATGAAGGAGAGAGAGAGTGGGAGCGGGTAGTGTGAGGAAGAGAGAGAGTGGGAGCGGGCAGTGTGAGGAAGAGAGAGAGGGAGCGGGCAGTACGAGGGAGAGAGAGAGTGGGAGCGGGCAGTGTGAGGAAGAGAGAGAGGGAGCGGGCAGTACGAAGGAGAGAGAGAGTGGGAGCGGGCAGTGTGAAAGAGAGAGAGAGTGGGGCGGACAGTGTGAGGGAGAGAAAGAGTGGGAGCGGCAGGGTGACGGAGAGAGAGTGGGAGTGGGCAGTGTGAGGGAGAGAGACTGGGAACGGGCAGTGTGAGGGAGAGAGACTGGGAACGGGCAGTGTGAGGGAGAGAGACTGGGAACGGGCAGTGTGAGGGAGAGAGACTGGGAACGGGCAGTGTGAGGGAGAGAGAGTTGGAACGGGCAGTGTGAGGGAGAGAGACTAGGAACGGGCAGTGTGAGGGAGAGAGACTAGGAACGGGCAGTGTGACGGAGAGAGACTGGGAACGGGCAGTGTGAGGGAGAGAGACTGGGAACGGACAGTGTGAGGGAGAGAGACTAGGAACGGGCAGTGTGAGGGAGAGAGACTAGGAACGGGCAGTGTGAGGGAGAAAGACTAGGAACGGGCAGTGTGAGGGAGAGAGAGTGGGAACGGGCAGTGTGAGGGAGAGAGACTAGGAACGGGCAGTGTGAAGGTGAGAGACTAGGAACGGGCAGTGTGAGGGAGAGAGACTAGGAACAGGCAGTGTGAGGGAGAGAGACTAGGAACGGGCAGTGTGAGGGAGAGAGACTAGGAACGGGCAGTGTGAGGGAGAGAGAGTGGGAACGGGCAGTGTGAGGGAGAGAGACTGGGAACGGGCAGTGTGAGGGAGAGAGACTAGGAACGGGCAGTGTGAGGGAGACAGACTAGGAACGGGCAGTGTGAGGGAGAGAGACTAGGAACGGGCAGTGTGAGGGAGAGAGAGTGGGAACGGGCAGTGTGAGGGAGAGAGACTAGGAACGGGCAGTGTGAGGGAGAGAGACTAGGAACGGGCAGTATGAGGGAGAGAGACTGGGAACGGGCAGTGTGAGGGAGAGAGACTAGGAACGGGCAGTGTGAGGGAGAGAGAGTGGGAACGGGCAGTGTGAGGGAGAGAGACTTGGAACGGGCAGTGTGAGGGAGAGAGACTAGGAACGGGCAGTGTGAGGGAGAGAGACTAGGAACGGGCAGTGTGAGGGAGAGAGACTAGGAACGGGCAGTATGAGGGAGAGAGACTGGGAACGGGCAGTGTGAGGGAGAGAGACTAGGAACGGGCAGTGTGAGGGAGAGAGAGTGGGAACGGGCAGTGTGAGGGAGAGAGACTTGGAACGGGCAGTGTGAGGGAGAGAGACTAGGAACGGGCAGTGTGAGGGAGAGAGACTAGGAACGGGCAGTGTGAGGGAGAGAGAAAGTGGCAACCGGCAGTGTGACGGGTAGAGAGAGTGGGAGCTGGCAGTGAGAGGGAGAGAGTGGGAGCGGGCAGTATGAGAGAGAGAGAGTGGGAGCCAGCAGTATGAGGTAGAGCGAGTGGGAGTGGGCAGAGTGAGAGAGAGAGAGTGGGAGCGGGCACTGTGAGGGAGAGAGAGAGGGAGCGGGCAGTGTGAGGGAGAGAGAGAGTGGGATCCGGCAGTGTGAGGGAGATAGAGTGGGAGTGGGCAGTGAGAGAGAGAGTTGAAGCGCGCAGTGTGAGGGAGAGAGTGTGAAAGTGGGCAGTGTGAGGGAGAGAGAGAGGGAGCAGGCAGTGAGAGGGAGAGAGAGTGGGAGCAGACCATTTGAGCGAGAGAGTGGGGGAGGCGGCTGTGTGGGGGAGAGAGAGAGTGGGCGCTGGCAGTGTGAGGGAGAGAGAGAGAGAGAGTGGGAGTGTGCAGTGTGAGGGAGAGGGAGAGAGAGTGAGAGCGGACATTGTGAGCGGTAGAGAGAGTGTGAGCGGGCAGTGTGAGTGAGAGAGAGTGGGAGCGGACAGTGTGAGAGAGAGTGTGAAAATGGGCAGTGTGAGTGAGAGAGTGAGCGGGCAGCGCGAGGTAGAGAGAGTGTGAGCGGGTAATGTGAGGGAGAGAGAGTGGGAGTGGGCAGATTGAGAGAGAGAGTGGGAACAGGCAGTGTGAGGGAGAGAGAGAGGGAGCGGGCAGTGTGAGGGAGAGAGAGTGGGAGCAGGCAGTTTGAGGGAGAGAGTGTGAACGTGGGCAGTGTGAGGGAGAGAGAGAGGGAGAGTGGGCGCAGGCAGTGTGAGGGAGAGAGAGTGAGAGCGGGCAGTGTGAGGGAGAGAGAGTGGGAGTTGGCAGTGTGAGGGAGAGAGAGAGTGGGAGCAGGCAGTGTGAGGGAGAGAGAGAGTGGGAGCGGGCAGTGTGAGGGAGAACGAGTGGGAGTGGGCAGAATGAGAGAGAGAGTGGGAGCGGGCAGTGTGAGGGAGAGAGAGGGAGAGAGAGAGAGAGAGAGAGAACGGGCAGTGTGAGTGAGAGAGAGTGGGAATGTGCAGTGTGAGAGAGAGGGAGAGAGAGTGGGAGCGGGCAGTGTGAGGGAGAGAGAGAGTGGGAGCGGGCAGTGTGTGAGAGAGAGAGAGAGAGAGAGAGTGGGAGTGGGCAGTGTTAGGGAGAGAAAGTGGGGCCGGCAGTGTGCGGGAGAGAGAGAGTGGGAGTTGGCAGAGTGAGAGAGAGAGTGGGAGCGGGCAGTTTGAGGGAGAGAGTGTGAAAGTGCGCAGTGTGAGTGAGAGAGAGTGGGAATGGGTAATGTGAGGGAGAGAGAGTGGAAGCCGGCAGTTTGAGGGAGAGAGAGAGTGGGAGCGCACAGTGTGAGGGAGAGAAAGAGTGGGAGCGGGCAGTGTGAGGGAGAGAGAGAGTTGGAGAGGGCAGTATGAGGGAGAGAGAGTGGGAGCCGGCAGTGTGAGGGAGAGAGAGTGGGAGCGAGTAATGTGAGGGAGAGGGAGAGTGGGAGCGAGCAGTGTGAGGGAGAGAGAGAGTGGGAGCGGGCAGTGTGAGGGAGAGAGAGAGTGGGAGCGGGCAGTGTGAGGGAGAGAGAGTGGGAGTGGGCAGTGTGAGGGAGAGAGAGTGGGAGGGCGCAGTGTGAAGGAGAGAGAGAGTGGGAGTGGGCAGCGCAAGGGAGAGAGTGGAAGCGGGCAGTGTGTGGGAGAGAGAGAGTGGGAGCGCACAGTACGAGGGAGAGAGAGAGTGCGAGTGGGCAGTGCGACGGAGAGAGAGAGTGGCAGCGGGCAGTGTGAGTGAGAGGGAGGGTATGAGCGGGTCGTGTGAGGGAGAGAGAGATAGTGGGAGCGTGCAGTGCGAGGGAGAGAGAGAGTGGGAGCGTGTAGTGTGAGGGAGAGAGATTGTGGGAGCGGGCGGTGTGTGTGAGAGAGAGAGAGTGGGAGCTGGCAGTGTGAGGGAGAGAGAGAGTGGGATTCGGCAGTGTGCAGGAGAGGGAGATGGGAGAGGGCAGTGTGAGGGAGAGAGAGATTTGGAGCAGCCGGTGTGAAGGAGAGAGAGAATGGGAGCAGGCAGTACGAGGGAGAGAGAGTGCAAGTGGGCAGTGCGAGGGAGAGAGAGAGTGGCAGCGGGCAATGTGGGGGAGAGGGAGAGTACGAGCGGGCAGTGTGAGGTACAGAGTTGGAGCCGGCAGTGTGAGGGAGAGAGAATGGGAGTCGGCAGTGTGAGGGAGGGAGAGTGGGAGCGGGCAGTGTGAGGGAGAGAGAGGGTGGGAGCGGGCAGTGTGAGGGAGAGAGAGTGGGAATTGGCAGTGTGAAGGAGAGAGAGAGTGGGAGCGGGCAGTGTGAGGGAGAGAGAGTGGGAGCGGGCAGTGTGAGGGAGAGAGAGTGGGAGCGGGCAGTGTGAAGGAGAGAGAGAGTGGGAGTTGGCAGTGTGAGGGAGAGACAGAGTGGGAGCAGGCAGTGTGAGGGAGAGAGAGAGTGGGAGCAGGCAGTGTGAAGGAGAGAGAGAGTGGGAGAAGGCAGTGTGAAGGAGAGAGAGAGTGGGAGCAGGCAGTGTGAAGGAGAGAGAGAGTGGGAGAAGGCAGTGTGAAGGAGAGAGAGAGTGGGAGCCGGCAGTGTGAGGGAGAGAGAGAGTGGGAGTTGGCAGTGAGAGGGAGAGAGAGAGTGGGAGCAGGCCATTTGATTGAGAGAGCGTGGAAACCGGCAGTGTGAGGGAAAGAGAGAGTTGGATCCGAGAGTATGTGGGAGAGACAGTGGAAGCCAGCAGTGTGAGGGAGAGAGAGAGTGGGGGCGGGCAGTTTGAGGGAGAGAGAGAGTGGGAGTGGTAGGGTGACGGAGAGAGAGTGGGAGCGGGCGGTGTCTGAGAGAGAGAGAGAGTGGGAGCGGGCAGTGTGAGGGAGAGAGAGTGGGAGCGGGCAGTGTGAGGGAGAGAGAGTGGGATTCGGCAGTGTGAAGGAGAGGGAGATGGGAGAGGGCAGTGTGATGGAGAGAGAGATCTGGAGCGGGCAGTGTGAGGGAGAGAGAGTGGGATCGGGAAGAGTGAGGGATTGAGTTGGAGCAGGTAGTGTGATGGAGTGAGAGAGTGGGATCCAGCAGTGTGAGAGAGAGAGAGAGTGGGAGCGGGCAGTGTGAGGGAGAGAGAGAGTGGGATTCGGCAGTGTGAGAGAGAGAGAGAGTGGGAGCGGGCACAGTGAGGGAGAGAGAGAGTGGGAGCGCGCAATACGAGGGAGAGAGAGAGTGGGAGCGGGCAGTGTGAGGGAGAGAGAGAGTGGGAGCCAGCAGTGTGAGGGAGAGAGAGAGTGGATGCCGGCAGTGTGAAAGAGAGAGAGAGTGGGGCAGACAGTGTGAGGGAGAGAAAGAGTGGGAGCGGCAGGGTGACGGAGAGAGAGTGGGAGCCAGCAGTGCGAGGGAGAGAGAGAGTGGGAGCGGGCAGTGTGAGGGAGGGAGAGTGGGAGCCGGCAGTGTGAGGGAGAGAGAGAGGGAGTGGGCAGTGTGAGGGAGAGAGTGGGAGTGGGCAGTGGTAGAGAGAGAGAGAGTGGGGCCGGCAGTGTGAGGGAGAGAGAGAGTGGGAGAGGGCAGTGTGAGGGAGAGACAGAGTGGGAGAGGGCAATGTGAGGGAGAGAGAGTGGGAGTGGGCAATGTGAGGTAGAGAGCGAGTAGGAGAGTGCAGTATGAAGGAGAGAGAGAGTGGGAGCGGGCAGTGTGAGGAAGAGAGAGAGTGGGAGCGGGCAGTGTGAGGAAGAGAGAGAGGGAGCGGGCAGTACGAGGGAGAGAGAGAGTGGGAGCGGGCAGTGTGAAAGAGAGAGAGAGTGGGGCGGACAGTGTGAGGGAGAGAAAGAGTGGGAGCGGCAGGGTGACGGAGAGAGAGTGGGAGTGGGCAGTGTGAGGGAGAGAGACTGGGAACGGGCAGTGTGAGGGAAAGAGACTGGGAACGGGCAGTGTGAGCGAGAGAGACTGGGAACGGGCAGTGTGAGGGAGAGAGACTAGGAACGGGCAGTGTGAGGGAGAAAGACTAGGAACGGGCAGTGTGAGGTAAAGAGACTAGGAACGGGCAGTGTGAGGGAGAGAGACTGGGAACGGGCAGTTGAGGGAGAGAGACTGGGAACGGGCAGTGTGAGGGAGAGAGACTGGGAACGGGTAGTGTGAGGGAGAGAGACTAGGAACGGGCAGTGTGAGGGAGAGAGAGTGGGAACGGGCAGTGTGAGGGAGAGAGACTAGGAACGGGCAGTGTGAGGGAGAGAGACTAGGAACGGGCAGTGTGAGGGAGAAAGACTAGGAACGGGCAGTGTGAGGGAGAGAGAGTGGGAACGGGCCGTGTGAGGGAGAGAGACTAGGAACGGGCAGTGTGAGGGAGAGAGACTAGGAACGGGCAGTGTGAGGGAGAGAGACTAGGAACGGGCAGTGTGAGGGAGAGAGAGTGGGAACGGGCAGTGTGAGGGAGAGAGACTAGGAACGGGCAGTGTGAGGGAGAGAGAGTGGGAACGGGCAGTGTGAGGGAGAGAGAGTGGGAACGGGCAGTGTGAGGGAGAGAGACTAGGAACGGGCAGTATGAGGGAGAGAGACTGGGAACGGGCAGTGTGAGGGAGAGAGACTAGGAACGGGCAGTGTGAGGGAGAGAGAGTGGGAACGGGCAGTGTGAGGGAGAGAGACTTGGAACGGGCAGTGTGAGGGAGAGAGACTAGGAACCGGCCGTGTGAGGGAGAGAGACTAGGAGCGGGCAGTGTGAGGGAGAGAGAAAGTGGCAACCGGCAGTGTGACGGTTAGAGAGAGTGGGAGCTGGCAGTGAGAGGGAGAGAGTGGGAGCGGGCAGTATGAGAGAGAGAGAGTGGGAGCCAGCAGTATGAGGTAGAGCGAGTGGGAGTGGGCAGAGTGAGAGAGAGAGAGTGGGAGCGGGCACTGTGAGGGAGAGAGAGAGGGAGCGGGCAGTGTGAGGGAGAGAGAGAGTGGGAACCTGCAGTGTGAGGGAGATAGAGTGGGAGTGGGCAGTGAGAGAGAGAGTTGAAGCGCGCAGTGTGAGGGAGAGAGTGTGAAAGTGGGCAGTGTGAGGGAGAGAGAGAGGGAGCAGGCAGTGAGAGGGAGAGAGAGTGGGAGCAGACCATTTGAGCGAGAGAGTGGGGGAGGCGGCTGTGTGGGGGAGAGAGAGAGTGGGCGCTGGCAGTGTGAGGGAGAGAGAGAGAGAGAGTGGGAGTGTGCAGTGTGAGGGAGAGGGAGAGAGAGTGAGAGCGGACATTGTGAGCGGTAGAGAGAGTGTGAGCGGGCAGTGTGAGTGCGAAAGTGTGAAAATTGGCAGTGTGAGTGAGAGAGTGAGCGGGCAGCGCGAGGTAGAGAGAGTGTGAGCGGGTAATGTGAGGGAGAGAGAGTGGGAGTGGGCAGATTGAGAGAGAGAGTGGGAGCAGGCAGTGTGAGGGAGAGAGAGAGGGAGCGGGCAGTGTGAGGGAGAGAGAGTGGGAGCAGGCAGTTTGAGGGAGAGAGTGTGAACGTGGGCAGTGTGAGGGAGAGAGAGAGGGAGTGGGTAGTGTGAGGGAGAGAGAGTGGGAGCGGGCAGTTTGAGGGAGAGAGTGTGAACGTGGGCAGTGTGAGGGAGAGAGAGTGGGAGCGGACATTGTGAGGGAGAGAGAGAGGGAGTGGGCAGTGTGAGGGAGAGAGAGTGGGAGCAGGCAGTTTGAGGGAGAGAGTGTGAACGTGGGCAGTGTGAGGGAGAGAGAGAGGGAGTGGGCAGTGTGAGGGAGAGAGAGTGGAAGCTAGCCATTTGAGGGAGAGAATGTGGAAGACGGCAGTGTGAGGGAGAGAGAGAGTAGGAGAGGGCAGTATGAAGGAGAGAGAGAGTGGGAGGCGGCAGTGTGAGGGAGAGAGAGAGTGGGAGGCGACAGTGTGAGGGAGAGAGAGTGGGATCGGGAAGAGTGAGGGATAGAGTTGGAGCCGGTAGTGTGATGGAGTGAGAGAGTGGGAGCGGGCAGTGTGAGGGAGAGAGAGAGTGGGAGCGGGCAGTTTGAGGGAGAGAGTGGGCGCCGGCAGAGTGAGGGAGAGAGAGAGTGGGAGCGGGCAGTGTGAGGGAGGGAGAGTGGGAGCCGGCAGTGTGAGGGAGAGAGAGAGGGAGTGGGCAGTGTGAGGGAGAGAGTGGGAGTGGGCAGTGGTAGAGAGAGAGAGAGTGGGGCCGGCAGTGTGAGGGAGAGAGAGAGTGGGAGAGGGCAGTGTGAGGGAGAGACAGAGTGGGAGAGGGCAATGTGAGGGAGAGAGAGTGGGAGTGGGCAATGTGAGGAAGAGAGCGAGTAGGAGAGGGCAGTATGAAGGACAGAGAGAGTGGGAGTGGAAAGTGTGAGGAAGAGAGAGAGTGGGAGCGGGCAGTGTGAGGAAGAGAGAGAGGGAGCGGGCAGTACGAGGGAGAGAGAGAGTGGGAGCGGGCAGTGTGAGGAAGAGAGAGAGGGAGCGGGCAGTACGAAGGAGAGAGAGAGTGGGAGCGGGCAGTGTGAAAGAGAGAGAGAGTGGGGCGGACAGTGTGAGGGAGAGAAAGAGTGGGAGCGGCAGGGTGACGGAGAGAGAGTGGGAGTGGGCAGTGTGAGGGAGAGAGACTGGGAACGGGCAGTGTGAGGGAGAGAGACTGGGAACGGGCAGTGTGAGGGAGAGAGACTGGGAACGGGCAGTGTGAGGGAGAGAGACTGGGAACGGGCAGTGTGAGGGAGAGAGAGTTGGAACGGGCAGTGTGAGGGAGAGAGACTAGGAACGGGCAGTGTGAGGGAGAGAGACTAGGAACGGGCAGTGTGACGGAGAGAGACTGGGAACGGGCAGTGTGAGGGAGAGAGACTGGGAACGGACAGTGTGAGGGAGAGAGACTAGGAACGGGCAGTGTGAGGGAGAGAGACTAGGAACGGGCAGTGTGAGGGAGAAAGACTAGGAACGGGCAGTGTGAGGGAGAGAGAGTGGGAACGGGCAGTGTGAGGGAGAGAGACTAGGAACGGGCAGTGTGAGGGAGAGAGACTAGGAACGGGCAGTGTGAGGGAGAGAGACTAGGAACAGGCAGTGTGAGGGAGAGAGACTAGGAACGGGCAGTGTGAGGGAGAGAGACTAGGAACGGGCAGTGTGAGGGAGAGAGAGTGGGAACGGGCAGTGTGAGGGAGAGAGACTAGGAACGGGCAGTGTGAGGGAGAGAGTCTAGGAACGGGCAGTGTGAGGGAGAGAGACTAGGAACGGGCAGTGTGAGGGAGAGAGACTAGGAACGGGCAGTGTGAGGGAGAGAGAGTGGGAACGGGCAGTGTCAGGAAGAGAGACTAGGAACGGGCAGTGTGAGGGAGAGAGACTAGGAACGGGCAGTATGAGGGAGAGAGACTGGGAACGGGCAGTGTGAGGGAGAGAGACTAGGAACGGGCAGTGTGAGGGAGAGAGAGTGGGAACGGGCAGTGTGAGGGAGAGAGACTTGGAACGGGCAGTGTGAGGGAGAGAGACTAGGAACGGGCAGTGTGAGGGAGAGAGACTAGGAACGGGCAGTGTGAGGGAGAGAGAAAGTGGCAACTGGCAGTGTGACGGGTAGAGAGAGTGGGAGCTGGCAGTGAGAGGGAGAGAGTGGGAGCGGGCAGTATGAGAGAGAGAGAGTGGGAGCCAGCAGTATGAGGTAGAGCGAGTGGGAGTGGGCAGAGTGAGAGAGAGAGAGTGGGAGCGGGCACTGTGAGGGAGAGAGAGAGGGAGCGGGCAGTGTGAGGGAGAGAGAGAGTGGGATCCGGCAGTGTGAGGGAGATAGATTGGGAGTGGGCAGTGAGAGAGAGAGTTGAAGCGCGCAGTGTGAGGGAGAGAGTGTGAAAGTGGGCAGTGTGAGGGAGAGAGAGAGGGAGCAGGCAGTGAGAGGGAGAGAGAGTGGGAGCAGACCATTTGAGCGAGAGAGTGGGGGAGGCGGCTGTGTGGGGGAGAGAGAGAGTGGGCGCTGGCAGTGTGAGGGAGAGAGAGAGAGAGAGAGTGGGAGTGTGCAGTGTGAGGGAGAGGGAGAGAGAGTGAGAGCGGACATTGTGAGCGGTAGAGAGAGTGTGAGCGGGCAGTGTGAGTGAGAGAGAGTGGGAGCGGACAGTGTGAGAGAGAGTGTGAAAATGGGCAGTGTGAGTGAGAGAGTGAGCGGGCAGCGCGAGGTAGAGAGAATGTGAGCGGGTAATGTGAGGGAGAGAGAGTGGGAGTGGGCAGATTGAGAGAGAGAGTGGGAGCAGGCAGTGTGAGGGAGAGAGAGAGGGAGCGGGCAGTGTGAGGGAGAGAGAGTGGGAGCAGGCAGTTTGAGGGAGAGAGTGTGAACGTGGGCAGTGTGAGGGAGAGAGAGAGGGAGAGTGGGCGCAGGCAGTGTGAGGGAGAGAGAGTGAGAGCGGGCAGTGTGAGGGAGAGAGAGTGGGAGTTGGCAGTGTGAGGGAGAGAGAGAGTGGGAGCAGGAAGTGTGAGGGAGAGAGAGAGTGGGAGCGGGCAGTGTGAGGGAGAACGAGTGGGAGTGGGCAGAGTGAGAGAGAGAGTGGGAGCGGGCAGTGTGAGGGAGAGAGAGGGAGAGAGAGAGAGAGAGAGAGAACGGGCAGTGTGAGTGAGAGAGAGTGGGAATGTGCAGTGTGAGAGAGAGGGAGAGAGAGTGGGAGCGGGCAGTGTGAGGGAGAGAGAGAGTGGGAGCGGGCAGTGTGAGAGAGAGAGAGAGAGAGAGAGAGTGGGAGTGGGCAGTGTTAGGGAGAGAAAGTGGGGCCGGCAGTGTGCGGGAGAGAGAGAGTGGGAGTTGGCAGAGTGAGAGAGAGAGTGGGAGCGGGCAGTTTGAGGGAGAGAGTGTGAAAGTGCGCAGTGTGAGTGAGAGAGAGTGGGAATGGGTAATGTGAGGGAGAGAGAGTGGAAGCCGGCAGTTTGAGGGAGAGAGAGAGTGGGAGCGCACAGTGTGAGGGAGAGAAAGAGTGGGAGCGGGCAGTGTGAGGGAGAGAGAGAGTTGGAGAGGGCAGTATGAGGGAGAGAGAGAGTGGGAGCCGGCAGTGTGAGGGAGAGAGAGTGGGAGCGAGTAATGTGAGGGAGAGGGAGAGTGGGAGCGAGCAGTGTGAGGGAGAGAGAGAGTGGGAGCGGGCAGTGTGAGGGAGAGAGAGAGTGGGAGCGGGCAGTGTGAGGGAGAGAGAGTGGGAGTGGGCAGTGTGAGGGAGAGAGAGTGGGAGCGGGCAGTGTGAGGGAGAACGAGTGGGAGTGGGCAGAGTGAGAGAGAGAGTGGGAGCGGGCAGTGCGAAGGAGAGAGTGTGAAAGTGGGCAGTGTGAGGGAGAGAGAGATGAGAGCAGGCCATTTGAGGGCGAGAGAGTGGGAGCCGGCAGTGTGAGGGAGTGCGAGGGTGGGTGCTGGTTGTGTGAGGGAGAGAGAGAGTGGGATTTGGCAGTGTGAGCGAGAGAGAGAGGGAGCGGACAGTATGAGGGAGAGAGAGAGTTGTTGCGGGCAGTATGAGGAAGAGAGAGTGGGAGTGGGCAGTGTGAGGGAGAGAGAGTGGGAGTGGGCAGTGTGAGGGAGAGAGAGTGGGAGTGGGCAGTGTGAGGGAGAGAGAGAGTGGGAGAGGGCAGTGTGAGCGAGAGAGAGAGTGGGAGTGGGCAGTGTGAGGGAGGGAGAGTGGGAGCGGGCAGTGTGAGCGAGAGAGAGAGTGGGAGCGGGCAGTGTGAGGTCGGGAGAGTGGGAGTGGGCAGTGTGAGGGAGAGAGAGAGTGGGAACGGGCAGTGTGAGGTAGGGAGAGTGGGAGTGGGCAGTATGAGGGAGAGAGAGAGTGGGAGCGGGCAGTGTGAGGGAGAGAGAGAGTGGGAGCGGGCAGTGTGAGGTAGGGAGAGTGGGAGTGGGCAGTGTGAGGGAGAGAGAGAATGGGAGCAGGCCGTGTGTGGGAGTGAGTGAGCCAGTTATCCAAGATAGCGGAACAGGCACCTTCGGCCCCTTTTGCTCCAGGCTGGCCATATTCCTTTCTCTCTCTCTCCTGGTAGTATATATTTTCCTTCATTTCTGGAGTTTTGTCGAGAGACAACAATGGTGATGCATTGTGGGAAGTGTGCCAGTGGCCGTGGGTCCTGAGTGCTGTCAGATGACCATCTGGGATGTGGATGTGGCTGTGGGCCTGAGCCTAACATGGTCAGAGCAAGCCCCCAGTGGGACCATTCGGTGCAGCCATTTTGGCGCGAGCAATTTGGTGCGGCCTGTTTGGCGTAGCCTATTTTGCTGCAGACCGATTCAAGCAAAGAACTGTTTTGATGCAGATATACAGTTTCCAGCAGTTTGTAGTTATTATTAAAATAAAATATAACCCATTAATGAAGGTAGAAAGAGATACCGTCATTTCAAAGATAAAAGTATGAGCTGCTGAAACTGTAGAGGGAAGTTTACAAGTGATTAACGAGTGCCTAGAATACATGTCGGAAGCTTGCCAAGGAACGATGCATAATAACAGAGCAATGAAGACAATGATTAGTTGGACAAGGAAAGAAATTGCTGCTTACCCAGTAATTCCAAGAAATTTAGAAGAACGTGTAATTCCAGATAGCTTTAAAACATATTCTGTTAATGAATATAATGAAGAACATTTTTTACTATCTTTACAGCAGTAGCACCACCTGCAGAATTCTTATATTTGGAAGAAAAAGGAATGTCGCGTTTCTGAAACAATCAAAAATGTTACATGTTGATGGAACATTCAAAATTTCCCCAGCTCTATTTTCACAAGTTTATGTTATTTTAGGGGAAATACATAAAGGTGTGTTCCCATTGTTGTGTGCTTTACTCCCAAATAAGTTACAACCAACAGATGATAAATTATTTGAAATGGTCCTGGAAATACAGCCTGAATGCCACCCTAACATTATCAACTGTGACTTTGAACTTGCAAATTTCAAACGTTCAGCAGCATTTTCCTCCTGCAGAAATCCGGGGATGTTTTTTTCACCGGGCTCAAAATATGAGAAAACATCTTGCCAGTTTGGGACACTTGAGTAAGTATAACATTGACTTGGAGTTTTCTTTGAGAGCTAAAACGATAATTAGTCTTGGATTTATTCTGATTGAAAACATTGAACATTTGGCGAATGCCCTTCCAGATGAACTGCAGCCGCTGCTGGGCTGGTTCGAGGATAACTATGTAGGTAGAAGATTACACAGAGGAAATGGTAGGTGTCCACCGCTTTTTCCAGTTGGATTGTGGAATTTATATAAAAGAACTTTAAACAATGTGGACAGAAGAAACAATCATGCAGAAGCTGCCGACAGGAGATTATAATGTGAACTTGGAGTGAAACATCCAGTTATTCGGAAATTTAATGACAGTTTATGAAAAGTTCAGAGAGGAAGGGACATTTACTCTGAGCATCTTGTAGCAGGGCACGATATTCCGTTGAAATTAAATAAATTCAGGGAAGCAGATGCTAGAATACAAACACTCGGAAGAAGATTTAGTGAGAGAAATGATGTTGAGTATTTACGAGGGATCGCCCATAATTTTGAATAAACGTCATATTTTAGATTTTTCGTCATTAACTTGTTTCTTTCATATTTTTTCTTTTTAACATTTTTTGGAAAGAGAATAACATTACTTTATTTTTATTGTTTTCATTAATGCTTTAACTAAGCCTGAAAAGGAATAAATATGAGCTGCGCTGATATAGTTTTGCACCTAAATGGGTCTGCGGTAAACGGGCTGCACCAAACAGGCCGCGCCAAATCGCTCGGCGCCAAAATGGCTGCACCGAATGGTCCTAAACCTGAGCAATCCCCAAGTGTCGATGAGGGAGATACCCCCCACCCCAACCCCCAGCATCTGCAGCATCGAGAGCAGGGAGATGGAGGTTTCCCAAACAGCGGGCCCAAGCAAAGGGGATCAAGCCTTCACAGGGAGTGCACTTCAGAAACACTGGGCAACTTTTACTGTTATTACTTTATTGTTCCACTTAACACTATAAAGGACTGTAATGTTAACATTTAACATTATTTCTTGATTTTTCTACTTATACTAACAAACACAGTAATGCTTACCCTCTAACTTAGTTTTTGTATTACTACACGTACCGTGTTTGATGACATTGTGCACATTTCACTGTACTCCTGTATCCCTGTACTTGAGAATATGTAACAATAAAGTTTACATCTGAATCTAAATACTAAACACCTTCTTCACTCCCCTGTCCACCCATTTTCAAAGATCTATGAACCAGCAGTCCAAGGTCTCTTTGTTTAGTAACACTCCCCAGGACCTTACCATTAAGTGCATATGTCCTACCCTGAGTTGCCTTCCCAAAATGCAGCACCTCACATTTATCGAAATTAAACTCCATCTACCATTCCTCAGCCCAGTAACCCATCTGATCAAGGTCCAGTGGTACTCTGTGGGAATTTTTGCTGTCCACTACATATCCAATTTTGGTGTCATCTGCAAAATTACTGACTCTACCTCCAATGTTCACATTCAAATCATTTATATAAATGACAATAAGCGATGTCCCAGCATCGATCACCATCGGTTACAGGTCTCCAGTCTGGAAAGCAACCTCCATCACCACCCTCTGCCTCCTTCCTTCGATCTCCAAATGGCTCGTTCTCCTTAAGTTCCATGTGACCTCATCTTGCTCACCAATCTATCATGTCGAACTTTGTTGAATGCCTTACTGAAGTACATATCGATCACTTTCACCACACTGCCTTCATCAATCCTGATTTGGAGGTGCCGGTGTTGGACTGGGGTGTACAAAGTTAAAAATCACACAGCACCAGGTGATAGTCCAACAGGTTTATTTGGAAGCACTAGCTTTTGGAGCACTGCTCCTTCATCAGGTGGTCGTGGAATATAAGATCACAAGATACAGAATCTATTGCAAAAATTTAGTGTGATGCAACTGAAATTATATATTGAAAAAGACCTGGATTGTTTGTTATGTTTCTCATCTTTTAGAATGACCATGCTATTTTCAGTTGTTTCATATGAAAATCCCAGAAATTATTTTAAAGTTACATTCTCAAGTGAACTTTCCCAGTAGATGCCATGTCAGCTCAGGTAATGTATTGAAGGTGTGAGGTACCCTGTGTGAGGCTGTCTGGGCCCCAATGTTCAAACTGATTCTTTTTCTGAAAAAAAAAGGATTTTCAGAATCTCACATGGTTTTTGAGCAAAATAAAATGTAATTCTGCAAGTACAAATTCACCCCACAAACGTGTGTGTGTGTGTGTGTGTGTGTGTGTGTGTGTGTGGTGGGGAGGGGGGGGAGAGTGGGTGTTTGAGTGTCTGTGAGAGAGTGTGCACATGTGTCTGAGTGTGAGTGTTAAAGCTGTATAAGTCTTTGAGAGGGTGTGTGTAGGTGCGAGTGTGGGTGTGTATGTATGAGTGTATGAGAGAGAGCTTGTGTGTGAGGGAGGGTCTGCGTGAGTGTATGGGTCTGTAGGAGTGTGTGTGTGTGTGTGTGTGTGTGTGTGTGTGTGTAGTGCAGTGGAGTCACCTGGAGTGTGACATGACCCCAAAGTCTCAGTTGAGGCCATCCCCATGAGTACCAAACATGGCTACCAGCCTCTGCTCGCCCACTTTGTGTTGTAGCCTGTCCTGAAGTCCATCTTGGAGGATGATCAGCCAAAGGTCTGAGGTTGAATGTCCTGGACTGCTGAAGTGTTCTCCGACTGGGAAGGAACACTCCTGTCTGTTGATTGTTGTGTGGTGTCTATTCATCCATTGCCATAGCCTCTGCTCGGTCTTGCCAATGTACCATGCCTCGGAGCATCTTTACCTGCAGCGGAGGAGATAGACACGTTGGCCGAGTCACATGATTACCTGCCATGTACCTGGTGGGTGGTGTCCCACAGGTAATGGTGGTATCCGTTTCAGCATTCTGATACGCCTTACAGCGTTCACTGTGATAAGATTGTATGGTGTTGTCTTGAAATCCGGGCAGTTTGCTGAGAACAATGATTTGTTTGAGGTTTGATGGTTGTTTAAAGGTGAGAAGTGGAGGGGAAGAGAAGGTCTTGATGAGGTGCTCATCCCCATTGATGATGTGTTGCAGGCTGCGAAGAACATGGTGTAGTCTTTCAGCTCCCGAGAAGTACTGGACAATGAAGGGTACCCTGTCGGTTATAGCTCACGTCTGTCTCCTGAGGAGATCATTACGGTTTGTTGCTGTGGCACGTCGGAACTGGCAGGCGATGAGTTAAGCATCATACCCTTTTATGAGGGCATCCTGGAGTACTTATGAACAAATCCTGTGTGTATGTAGGGCTTGTCCATAGGGGATGGCTGTTTTAATATGTTTCGGGTGGAAGCTAGAGAAGTGTAGCATTTGGAAGTTATCCATGGGTTTGCAGTACAGTGAGGTGCTGAGATGTCCATCTGTGATGGAGATTCTTGTGTCCAAGAATGAGACAGATACTAAAGAGTAGTCTGTGGTGAGTTTGATGATGGGATGAAATCATTGATCTCACTGTGTAGTTGTTTCAGTGACTCCTCACCATGGGGGCAGTGGAAGGAAATGTCGGCAATATACCTGCTGTATAGTGATGGTTGGAGGTCCTGTGTAGAGAAGTCTTATTCAAACCTGAACTCAAGGATGCCCTCATAAGAACGGGATACGATGCTCAACTCATCGACCACCAGTTCCAATGTGCCACAGCAAGAAACCATAATGACCTCCTCAGGAGACAGACACAGGCTGCAACCGACAGGGTACCCTTCATTGTCCAGTACTTCCTGGGAGCTGAAAGACTAAACCATGTTCTTCACAGCCTGCAACACATTATCAATCAGGATGAGCACCTCGCCAAGACCTTCCCCACACCTTCACCACTAACTTCCCCAACTTCCCAATCTTCATGTTTTTCTCCATGGAAAACACAGAGGAGAAATATTCATTGCGAACCTCACCCATCTCCTGTGGTTCTACACACACATGTCTCTCGTTATTCTTTCTCCTTTTTACTGAAAGAATCTCTTTGGAGGTTTTGGTGGTTGTTTAAAGGTGAGAAGTGGAGGTGTCTATTAACTGTGCCCTCACCAGCATCTTGTACAGCTGCAACAGAATCTCACTGCTTTTAAACTCAATCCCTTTAGCAATGAAGGACAACATTCCATTTGCCATTTTAATGGCCTGTTCCACCTGCAGACCAATCTTCTGTGATTCATGCACAAGGACACCCAGGTCCCTCTGCATAGCAACATGCTGCGAATTTTTAACTATTCAAGTGTGGCGACCTCTCAGTCCGACATGGAGATCTCTCAGCCCATCATGGAGATCTCTTAGCTCAGTGTGGTAATCTCTCAGACCAGCGCGGAGATCTCACAACCCAGCATGGTAATCTCTCAACCCAGCATGGACATCTCTGACTGGCATGTTGATCTCTCAGCCCAGTGTGGTAATCTGTCAGCCCAGTGTGGTAATCTGTCAGCCCAGCATGGGGATCTCTCAGACTAGCATGGCGATCTCTCGGTCCAGCATGGTGATCTCTAATCCTGGCGTGGCATCACTCAGCCTGGCACGGTGATCTCTTGGGGGCATGGTGGTTTTTCAGGCTGGCGTGGAAATCTCTCAGTCCGGTGCGGTGATCTCTCAGCCTGGTGTGGTGATCTGTTAGCCTGGCCTGAGGATCTCTTAGCTCGGCACAGTGATCTCTCAGCCTGGCATAGCCATCTCTCAGTCTGGTGTGGTGATCTCTCAGCCCAGCATCGTGATCACTTAGCCCGGTCTGAGGATCTCTTAGCCCAGCATGGTGTTATCTCAGCCCGGCCCACCAATCTCTCAGCCAGGTGTGGGGATCTCTCAGCCCAGCCCACGGATCTCTCGGCCCAGTGTGACTATCTCTCGGCCCAGTGTGACTATCTCTCAGCCCGGTGTGGGGATCTCTCAGCCCAGCCCACGGATCTCTCGGCCCAGAGTGACTATCTCTCGGCCCAGAGTGACTATTTCTCGGCCCAGTGTGACTATCTCTTAGCCCGGTGTGGAGATCTCTCAGCCTGACACGATGATCTCTCAGACCAGCATGTGCAGTCTCTTGGCCAGCTGTGGCCTTAGCGTGGGCCTCTGATCTCACCAAGGCTACGCACTTAAGAAAGGCTGTAATGTTTGAACTTGCACTTTATTTATTTATTTTCCATTGAAAACTGGGAAGGTCTGCAACATGTAGCTTTGAACCTCACTTCATTTTTTAAAAATTCATTTTGTGGGACTTGAGCATCACTGGCTGGCCAGCACTGATAGCCCATCCCTATTTGCCCTTGAGAAGGTGGTGGTGAGCTGCCTTCTTGAATCACTGCAGTCTACTTGCTGTGTGTTGACCCACAATGCCGGTAAGGAGGGAATTCCAGGATTCTGACCCAACGACTCTGAAGGAATGGTGGTATATTTCCAAGTCAGGGTGGTGAGTGGCTTGGAGGGGAACTTGCTGGTGATGATCCCAGATACTTGCTGCCCTTGTCCTTCTAGATGGAAGCAGTCATGGGTTTGTGAAGGTGCTGCCTAAAGATCTTTGGTGAATTGCTGTGGAGCATCTTGCAGATAGACACACTGCTGCTACTGAGCACCGGTGGTGGAGGGATGTAATGTTTGTAGATGTGGTGCCAATCAAGTGGGTTGCTTGGTTCTGGATGGTGTCAAGCTTCTTGAGTGTTGTTGGAGCTGCACCCATCCAGGCAAGTGGGAAGGATTCCATCACACTCCTGACATCATATATTTTATGCAGCACTATTATTACTGTAAACATAAAAAAAGTTTAATTTTTAAGTTTGTTCTTTCTTTCTACCTTCTTCTTAGGATTCTATACAAAGTATTTGTCCCTAAGATAGTACATTGTGTGGTGACATTATACACTTCTCACTGTATTCCTGTACCTTTGTACTGAGTACAGGTGACAATAAAATCAAAATCAAATTACAGACAAAAGAAAGAAGAGTTGGAATAACTATTGGAAAACTTAGCAGGATAATGGGTTATTTATCTCATAAATAGCAATTGCTCCAATAGCGTAAGATCCCATAAACACATCCTTGACGCAGGCAAATTCAGTAAAATAGATTGTCTCAAATGCAATTCTGGACAAGGACTGTAATAGAGTTGTTCAAGATTACATTTACTTTCAGTATTCTGGAAACAGTTCAATATTTATTTATCCCTTTAAATCTTTCCTATTCATGTCCCTGTCCAAATGTCTCCGAAATGTTGGCAGCCCATTCCATACCCACCCCGCCTCTGCATGAAAATGTTGTTCCTCAGGTCCCTTTTAAATCTTTCTCCTCTCACCTTAAACCTGTGCCATCTGGTTTTGGACTCCCCTGCCCTGGGGAAAAGACCTTGGCTATTCATCTTGTCTCTGGCCCCTCATGATTTTATAAAGCTCTGTACAAGAAGCTGTGTAAAAGATGCTGCATAAGATATTGTTGCATTTTGCCAGTGATGATACAGAAGCAGGGTAGAAGATGAAAGCCTGATTACCAGGAAACAGAGAATCAGAATAAAGGTTTCAGTTTCAGACTGGTAACTAGTGGAGTGTCACAGGGATCAATGCTGAGACCTCAACTATTTATAATCACATTAAACTACTGGGTTGAGTAAATGGGAAGGAAAAGGAACCTGGAATATAATGTGGCTGTGGCATGAGGTTGTTTGATTGACAGGAATAATAGAGAGCAGAACATGATTTAAAAGGATACAGACGACAGAATTCTGTAGGAGGGGGAATCAGCCTGTTCTTGTACAGGAATCTAAAAGAGTAGTATACAGGTACATCAAAGAGTTTGGTCATCAGATGGAATATTGACCTTTAATGTAAGGGAGTAATGTATAAAAGGAGGGAGATCTTACAACCGCACAGTCACTGTTCAGACCACACATTGAGTATTGCATTCTGTTTTGGTTTCCTTTACTAAAAGGATATACTTGTATTGGAAACAGTTCAGAGAAGTCTCAGTTCCCGGAGGAAGGGATCCTTGTTTCAAATACCTAGTGACACTGGATTAAAAATGTTAACTCTCTTATCCCCCCACAGATGCTGCCTGACCTGCTGCGTTTCTCCGGTAGTTTTTTTCTTGTGTTTTCCAACACGTTTCTATATCGAATAGTAAATATCCTGGAGTGAGTTACAGACTGGAATCTAATCAAGGGGTTCGGAGTAGTGATCTGACTGGAAAGACACTGGAGTTCTGAAAATATGATTGCACAGATATTTTTATCTCAATAGTATCCAGGGGAGGGGTCTTTTTAAAAGTAAAACTCAATAATCAAACTTCCGTGTGCACTAGTCTGGGAAAGCCACATCTGGGACTGTATCCTCCAAGGTGGGTCTGTATCTCAGTGACCTGGAGTTGTTTCATAGCATCCCTGTTACAGTGTTTTAAATGCAGGAAGAGCTCACTGAACAGAGAAGAACAAAGAACAATAGAACACAGGAACAGGCCCTTCGGCCCTCCAAGCCTGTGCTGACACATGTTACCCTTCCATACTAAAACCGTCTTCATTTCCAGGATCCGTATCCCTCTATTCCCTTCCTATTTGTGTATTTGTCCAGGTATTCCCTTGAATGCTACTAATGTGTCTCCTTCCACCACCTCCTCTGGCTGTACATTCCAGGCACTCACCACCCTTTGTGTGAAAAATGGGCCTTGCACATCTCTTTTAAACTTCCCTCCTTGTGGTTTGAACCTGTGTCCCTTGTAATTGACCCCTCCACCCTGGGAAAAAGCCTCATATTTCCACTTCATCCAATGTCATTCACAATCTTATAAACTTCTACTGGGTCAGCCCTCAATGCCCTGCATTCCAGTGAAAACAAATCCAGTCTATCTAACCTTTCTTCAAAATCCCCCAAACCAAGGCAACACCCTGGGAAACCTGTTCTGTACCCCCTCCAAAGCATCTATATCCTTCTCGTAGTGTGGTGATCAGAATTGGACACAATATTCCAAGTGCAGCCAAACTGAAGTTCTATAAAGCTTTAGCATAACTTACCTGACATAGAAATCATAGAATGCCTACAGTGTGGAAACAGGCCATTTGGCCCAACATGACCACACCGATCCTGTGAAGAGTATCCCACCCTGACCCACTCCCCTCCCCTATTACTCTATATTTCCCCTGACTAATGCATCTAACCTACATAACCCTGAACACCATGGGCAATTTAGCTTGACCACTTCACCTAACCTGCACATCTTTGTACGATCCATATACTCAATGCCCCTTCCGATGAAGGTAAACTTGCCATAGGCTTTTTTAACCCCCTTATCCACCAGCACTGCTACTTCAGTGATCTGTGGACCTGCACACCCAGATCCCTCTGCATGTTAATGCACCGAAGGGTTCTGCCATTCACTGTATAATTTCCAACTGTACTTGACCTTCCCAAATGTATCACCTCACATTTGTCTGGATTAAGCTCCATCTGCCATTTTTCTGTCCATGCCTCCAACTGATCTATATACTGTTGTACCCTCTGACAATCCTCTTCAATATCTACAACTCCATCAATCTTTGTATCATCCCAATCTTTTTATCGTCTACAAACTTAGACCAGCCACGTATTCCTCCAAATTATTTATAAAGACCATGAACAGTAGAGATCCCAGCTCTGATCCCTGTGAACACCACTAGTCACAGCACTCCATTCTGAAAAGCTTCCTCCATCACACCCCTCTGTCTCCTATGATTGAGTCAGTTCTAAATAGGAAACTCCATCTTACCAGCTCACCCCTAATACCATGTGACTTCACCTTTTGTACCAGTCTGCCATGAGGGACCTTGTCAAAGGTTTTACTGAAGTCCATGTAGACAACATCAATTGGTTTTCCCTCGTCAATCATCTTCATCATCTCCTTAAAAAACGTGGTCAAGTTAGGAAGGCACGACCGCTCCCGTACAAAATAATAATAAACAAGTGTCACTAATAAATCCATTTTCTTCGAAATGCATAGAGATCTTGTCCGTCTGAATCGTTTCCAATCATTTCCCTAACACTGACATAAGGCTCACAGGTCTGTAATTCCCAGGATTATCCCTGCTACCCTTCTTAAACAATGGGACAACATCAGCTAGTCTCCAGGCCTCTGGGACCTCACCTGTGGCCAGAGAGAATACAGAGATGTCTGTCAATGATGCAGCAATTTGTTCTCTTGTCTCCCTCAATATTCTGGGATCGATCCCATCAGGACCCAGGGACTTATTTACCTCAATACTTTTTAAGACACACAGAATGTTTCCGTGTCCATGTTTAACCTGATGTCATGAGGCTTCATGGGGTCTGCCATCAATGCTGAGCACTTCCAGAGCACAGCCCTCTTGACTGTATCCCATAGAGCTGTTCCCTCTGCTGGCTCTGTCCTGCCAGTGGGACAGGACCTGCCCTGAGATGGTCACTGTGTTGTCTGGGACATTGTCTGTAAAGTGGGATTCTGTGAGTGTGACTATGTTCGATTGTTGCTGGATTAGTCTGTGAGGAATATGCTGCAGGGCGATTTTATTTGTTTTCTATAATAAAGAGTTAACATGTCTTGATTTCTTTCAATTTTAAAATCAAGCCAGACCAAACTATCTTTTTCAGTTGAAGACAATTTAACTATTTTTCACTTCAATAAGCCGAGAACACAATTCAATTCAATAACTGCAGTAACCAGCTGGGTCACCTTCCCAACACACTGCCCGACCAAATACATTGAAAACGGCTTCGGAAAGGCCTGAATTCAAATATAGTGCTGCTGCACCTCACTGTCCCTCCAATAAAGAGTGAGTCAATGATGGGATCTGAAATCTGTCCAGAGAGCTTCCAAACTGAATCCAGGCAGTTATTCAAATATCCCCTCACTCCAGACAATTCAGAACTATCTCAGAGAGGGTGCAGAATATTCCCAAAGGGGAGAGGGACCAGCAGGATGTTGCTGTACACATTGGAACCCATGATACAGGATGGGAAAAGGATGAGGTTCTGGGGAGAGAAAATAGGAATTTAGGCAGGAACTTAAAAAGTCATTTCCGAGGGTAGTTGTAGGAGGGGGATGAGGGTGTGAGTCCTTTTAGGGTAGAGAGTATGAGAAAGAATATCAGGCTTATATGATTTAAGCAAATCAGAAATTATAAATGTACTTATTAAAAGCAGAGGGGTGAGTAAACGGATTCCCGAGGCTGGGTTTTGAGATTTCACTCCCTATTGTCGGTCTCCTCCCTCATTCATTCCATTTCACGGAGGCTCGATTTGACAGTAACTTTCTTAAAGGGGACAGACACCCCATTCAATCTGTATCTAACAGGTCCGTGCTGATGGAGACAACTTGTTTGGCTTGTAGCTTTAAGGAATGCTGAGTGACAAGAGAAAATGAGATTTAGCTCAAGAATAAGCAAGAAGCATATGTCAGATGTAGACAGCATGGATCGAGAGAATCCCTAGAAGAGTATAAAGTCAGTAGAAGTATACATAAGAGGGAAATCAGAAAGTCAAAAAATGGGACATAAGATCGAGTTGGCAAACAGGGTTAAGGAGAATCCAAAGGGATTAAATTAAGGAGAAAAAGGTAATTCAGGAGAGAATAGGTCCCTTTAAAGATCAGCAAGACCACCTGTGGAACTACAGGAGATATGGGTGATGCTAAACAAATGTTTTACATAAGTGTTTCTTGTCAAGAAGAAGATGGAATCAAGAGAATTTGGGGAAATAAGTAGTGACATCTTGATAAATGTCCTCATGACAGAGGAGGAGGTGCAGGACATCTTAAAACATATAAAGGTTGGTAAATCCACAGAAACTGTTCAGGTGTACCTTGAACTCTGTGGGAATCTAGAGAAGTGATTGCTCTGCCCCTTGCTGAGATATTTGTATCATCTGTAGTCACAGGTGAGGTTCCAGAAGACTAGAGGTTGGCTAATGTGGTGCCATTATTCAAGAAATGTGGTAAGGAGAGACAAGAGAACTATAGACCGATGAGTCTGACATTGCTGGTGGGCAGCATGTTGAGGGGGGATCCTGAGGGACTGGATTTACATATATTTGGAAAGGCAAGGGCAGATTAGGGATAGTCAACATGGGCATTGTGTGTGGGAACTCATGTTTCACTAACTTAATGGAGTTTTTTGAAGAAGTAACAAAGAGGATTGATGAAGTCAGAGTGGTGAACATAATCTATAAGTACTTCGGTAAGGCGTTCAACAAAGATCTGCATGGTAGATTGGTGAGCAAGATTAGGTCACATGGAACACAAGGAGAACTAGCCAGTTGGATACAGAAGGTTGGAGATGAAGGGTGGTGATAGAAGGTTGCTTCTCCAGAAGACTGGAGACCTGTGACCACCAGTGTGACACAGCGATTGAAGCTGGGTCCACCATGTTTTGTCATTTATAAAAATGATTTGGATGTGAACATGGGAGGGATAATTAGTAAGTTTGCGATGACACCAAAATTGGAGGTGTAGTGAACAGCGGAGAAGATTCCCTCAGAGTACAACAGGACCTTGATCAGATGGGTTGCTGGGCTGGGGAGTGGCAGATAGAGTTAAATTTAGATAAATGTGTGGTGTTGCATTTTGGAAAGGCAAGTCAGGGTGGGACATATGCAGTTAATGGTAAAGTACTGGGGAGTGTTGCTAAACAGAGCCCTTGGAGCGCTGGTTCATAGATGTTTGAAAATGGAGTCACAGGTAGACGGGGTAATGAAGAAGGTGTTTGGTATTTAGATATAGACTTAAGCTTTATTGTCACATGTACAGTGAAATGTGTACAATCTGATCAAGCACGGTGCCATCTCAGGTACGAAGGTACCTTACTACAAGACGTAGGTGCACGTAGAAACGCAAAAAACTGAGAAGGAAAGCATTGCTGTGTTTCTTTTATTGGTCAGTGCATTGAGTATGGGAGTTGGGACATCATGTTGTGGCTGTGAAGGACATTGGTTAGCCCACTATTGGAATGCTGCTTTCGAATCTGGTCTTCCTCCTATAGGAAGGATGTTGTGAAATGTAAAATGCTTCAGAAAACATTTACAAGGATGTTGCCTGGGTTGCAGGGTTTGAGTTATAGGGAGAGGCTGAATAGGCTGGGGCTATTTTCCCTGAAACGTCAGAGGCTGAGGGGTGACCTTATAGGGATTTATAAAATCAGGTGTGGCAGGGATAGAGTAAATAGACTATGTCTATATTCCAAGTGATAGGAGTCCAAAACTAGAGGTCATAGGTTCAAGGTTCGAGGGGAAAGATTTAAAAGGGACCTAAGGTGCAGTTTTCTTCTTGCAGAGAGTGATGTGTGTAAGGAATGAGCTGCCAGAGGAAGTGGTGAAAGCAAGCTTTATTACAACATTTAAAAGGCACCTGGATGGGTATATTAATAGGAAGGGTTTAGAGGGATGTGGGCCAAGTGCTGGTGAACGGAACTAGATTAATTTAGGATATTTGTTCAGCATGAATGAGTTGAACTGTAGGGTCTTTTTCCATGCTGTACATCTCTATGATTTTATAACAACTCGGAAATACATGGGGTAGACTGACTAAGTACTGGCACAGGGCTGACCTAAACATTTTTCAACATTTAGTCAAATGACCTGCCAATAACCATGCCTCATGGTTTTCTCTATACTGATGACTTAGAGTCATAAACGTGTACAACGCCGAAACAGACCCTTCCATTAAAGCCATCCTCCCAGAACAGATCTGGTCCCATTTGTCAGCATTTGGCCCTTATCACTCTAAACACTCCTTATTCAAATATCCATCCAGATGCTTTCGAAGATGCTATAATTGGGGAAGAGTTCCCTGGAGGATGAATGCCTCATATTCTGCTTTGGGAGCCTGCAGCCACTCGGGTTAAAATGTGGATTTCAACAGTTTCCTCATTTACCCTCCCCCGATATTATCCCAGTCCCAAGCCTCCAACTCAGCACCGCCCTCCTGACCTGTCCATCACCTTTCCCATCTGTCTGCTCCACCCCACAGCCCCCTGACCTTTACACCTTCTCCCTCACCTTCACCAACCTATCGCTTTCCCAGGTCAGGCAGCATCTGAGGAGTCAGAGAATGTTGATTCTCCTACTCCTCAGATGCTGCCTGACCTGCTAAGCTTTTCTAGCACCCCACTCTCAACTCTGATCTCCAGCATCTGCAGTCTTCACTTTCTCCATGCTGTTAGGCAGAGTCATGCTACTGTGTACCACAGGAGAGTCATGACTGGTCGAGTCCCATAGAGACAAATGTAACCCATTGGGTCATTGTTTCTGGAAGGTTTATTCTTCTCGAACAAGTCTGCAGGGTTAGTGGTTTGACCAGACCCTCCCACCTACCATTTTCTGTTGTCTCCATGATGTAGGTTAGAAGTGGATGGAAGGCAGACTGTTTGTTGACTTCACATCACACATTCTGGAATAAAATGATGCTGTGATTTTGTAAAATGTCAGATTGCGAAGGAGTTGGGGAACAGATAGCTGGGCCTTTCACTGAGATATTCGTATAATTGACAGCTAAGGCTGAGGTGCCAGAAGACTGGACAGTGGCTACCATTGTGCTATTATTTAAGAAAGGTGGTAGGGTAAAGCTGGGGAACTATAGATCTGTGAGTCTGCTGTCAGTGGTGGGTATGTTTTGAGAAAAAAGAAGTTAAAAAGGTACATGAAGAGGGACAGGTTGTTTATACATGGAGCTTAAGGAGAGGCCTGGATATGGATGGCTCTGGAGAGTTTTTTTTGTATCTGGACAATATTACTGAGGGCCTGCAAGAGACATTGAGGTGAGATGACTACTAGATTTCGAGGGGTGTAATTACAGCACGATCATTCAGATCGATAACTGCCCATCAGGAAGGATATGAAGGTGGTTTTCGAAATCTCCTATGGCTATTCCTCTCTCAAACAGATATTCTGTTTTGGGTGTCATTCAATGGGAAAAATAGGAGGGGTTGTCAGATCTTGGGCACTAAGAGTGAATCTTATGTTAAATAGGTTTGTCAAGATTTAAAAGATTAATATTTTTTGGGAACTCACCTGCGAGGGGCACAGACAGGAGATTCTGCAGTAGTGAGTGTGAATCTAGGATAGTACGTTGCTTTTCTGGTGCCAGGGTGAAGGATGTCTCAAAATGTTTGATGCAGATTGTCAAAGGGAAGAGTGAGAAGCCGGAAGTTGTTGTGCACATCGGTAAGAATGACATTGTTCAAGAAAGGGTTGAAGAATTACAGGGTGAGTGTAAGAGGTTAGGTAGATGGTTAATAAACAGAATATGAAAAGTAGTAATCTCTAGTTTACTTCTGGTGCCAAGTTCTAACGAGGAAAGGAATAAGAGGATAGGGCAGATAAATCAGTGGTTGAAGAGGTGCTGCAATGTGCAGGGATTCAGTTACTTGGATCGTTAGGATCTCTTCTCAGACAGAAGAGATTTCAAAAGGATGGGGTTCACCTGAACTATAAGGGGACCAATGTCCTGGTGCGGAGATTTGCCAGTTCAATATTAGGAGCTTGTAAACATTTAGAGAGGTGGGTGGGGGCTTCCTAAGTAACATTGAAAATGGAAAGAAAGATGGCAATGGTTCTGAATCAGAAAACAGCAAGATATTTAGAAAAGACAAACAAGAACAAGTCAGAAAAGGGAAACTCTGAACACTTAAACTGTATTTATTTCAATGTAAGAGGCCTTATTGATAAGGCTGATGGACTTAGGACATGTAAGGGAACTTGGGACTGGGATGTCATCGCTATTACAGAACTTGACTGAGGAATGGAGAAGAGTCGACAAGTGTGGTGCTGGAAAAGCACTGCCGGTCAGGCAGCATCCAAGGAGCAGGAGAGTAGCTCTTCACCAGAAATGAGGGGATGACCCAAGGGAAAGATAAATGGGAGGGATCTCGGTCTGGGAGCAATGTAGCTGGGAATGTGATAGGACGATGGAGGAGGGGGGTAATGGTGATAGGTCAGAAAGGAGGGTAGAGTGGGATAGGTGGGAAGGAAGATGGATAGGTAGGACAGTTCAAGAGGGGTGTGCCAAGTTGGAATGTTGGATCTTGGATAAGGTGGCGGGGGGAATGAAGAAACCGAGGAAATGGTTTGAGGGGCCCAAGGTAGAAGATGAGGCTTTCTACCTCCAGGTGGTTAGAGTTTGGCAAACACTTTAACTCCTCCCCCACCCTGACTCCTACTCTGCCAAGGATATACCAGTACCGGACCCCCTCCACCGCCAAACTCCAGCCACCCGAAATCTGGAGGAAGAATACATTATCTTCCGCCTTGGGACCATCCAACCACACGGGATCAATGTAGATTCCACCAGCTTCTTCATTTCACCTCCCCCCTCCTTATCATCGAGCCAAACATCCAACCAGGCACCACCCTCGGGAACTGTCCTACCAGTCCATCTTCGAATGGTAAGGGATTTAAATTTTCTAAACATTGATTCAGATTGCCAGAGTGTTAAACAGTTTTGATGGTGAAGGATTTGTTAAATTGCAAGAAAATTTCCTTTGTCAAGATATAAATGTTCCTTCTAGAGAAGGATCAAAACTGAACTTCTCTTGGGAAATAAGACAGACCAAGTGACTGAGTGTTAGTCAGGGAACACTTTGGGACCAGTGATCATAAAACTATCAGTTTTAAAATTGTTATGGAAAGGAACAGGTCTTCCATAAAAGTTAAAGTTCTTAATTAGAGTAAGGCAAATTTTAAAAATATGAAACAAGAACTTTCAAAAGTTGATTGGAATAGACTGGTCACAGGTAAAAGGAACGAGGAGGAAGTGAGGATGCAAATGCTGGAGATCAGAGTCACGAGTGTGGTGTTGGAAAAACATAGCAGGTTTCCTACTCGTGGGATGCTGCCTGACTTGCTGTGCTTTTCCAGCACCACACTCTCGACTCTGTTCGCAGGTAAAAGGATGACTGACAAGTGGGAGGTCTTCAAAAGTGTGATGACAAGAGTTCAGAAACATTCTGTTCCTGTTAGGGTGAAAGGCAAGGCTGATAAGATTAGGGAACAATGGATGAATAAAAATGCTGAAGTTCAAGTCAAGAATGAAAAAAACTATCAGAGAGATAATTGGGATGAACTGAATGTCTTGAAGAGTATAAAGAGTGAAGAGACATCCTTAAGAAGGAAATGAGGAAGGCAACGAGGGGACAGGAGATAGTCTTGGCAAATAAGGGAAAGATAATCCAAAGAGATTCTGGAAATACATTAAGAATGAGGGAGCAACTGGAGAGAGATAGGACCCCTTAAAGATCAACCAGGTTGTCTTTGTGTTGAACCTCAAGAGATGGGAGGGATATAAATGAATAATTCTGTTTTACTGTTGGGAAGGAATTGGGTGCGAAAGAAATCAGGGAAACAAATACTGATGTTTTGGAAACAGTTTACAGTACAGAAGAGGAAGTGCTGGAGATCTTAAAAAACATAAAGGCAGATAAACCTCCAGAACCTGATCAAGTGTGTCCCAGGACACTGTGGGAAGTTAGAGAGAAAATTGCAGGGCCCCTAGCAGAAATATTTGTATCATCAATAAACACAGGTGAAGAATTGGAGGACTGGGGTGTGTCTAATATGCCATTGTTTAAGAAGGGATGTGAGGAGAAGCCTGGGAACGATCGACCCGTGAGTCTCACTTTGGTGGTGGGTACGTTTTTGGAGATGAATCTGAAAGATAGGATTTACACAGAGTGGAGAGGAAAGGATTGATTCGAGGTGGTCAATATGGTTTTGTGTGAGGAAAATCATGTCTGACACACTTAGTTAGGTTTGTTTTCTGGAAGTAACAAAAAACAATGAGGAAAGAGTGATTGATGGTGTTTGCTTGGCCTTTAGCAAAGACTTTGACAAGCTTAGACTAATTAGTAAAGTTAGATCACATGGGATTCAGGGTGGGCTTGCCAATTGGATATGTAGAATATAGAACATAGAACAATACTGCGCAGAACAGGCCCTTCGGCCCACGGTGTTGTGCCGAACATTTGTCCTAGCTTAAGCACTTATCCATGTACCTATCCAATTGCCGCTTAAAGGTCACCGATGATTCTGACTCTGCCACTCCCATAAGCAGTGCTGTCATGGCCCCCACCACTCTCTGGGTAAAGAACCTACCCCTGATATCGCCCCATACCTTCCACCCTTCACCTTAAATTTATGTCCCCCTGTAACACCCTGTTGTACCCGGGGAAAAAAGTCTCTGACTGTCTACTCTATCTATTCCCCTGATCATCTTATAAACCTCTATCTAGTCACCCCTCATCCTTCGCCGTTCCAATGAGAAAAGGCCGAGAACTCTCAACCTATCCTCGTACGACCTATTCTCCATTCCAGGCAACATCCTGGTAAATCTCCTCTGCACCCTCTCCAAAGCTTCCACATCTTTCCTAAAATGAGGCGACCAGAACTGCACACAGTACTCCAAACGTGGCCTTACCAAGGTCCTGTACAGCTGTAACATCACATCACGACTCTTGAATTCAATCCCTCTGCTGATGAACGCTAATAAACCATAGGCCTTCTTACAAGGTCTATCCACCTGAGTGGCAACTTTCAAAGATCTATGTACATAGACCCCAAGATCCCTCTGCTCCTCCACCTTACTAAGAACCCTACTGTTAACCCTGGATTCCGCATTCTTATTTGTCCTTCAAAAATGGACAACCTCACACTTGACAGGGTTGAACTCCATCTGCCACTCCTCAGCCCAGCTCTGTATCATATCTAAGTCCCTTTGCAGCCGACAACAGCCCTCCTCACTATCCACAACTCCACCAATCTTCCTATCATCTGCAAATTTACTGACCCACCCTTCGACTCCCTCTTCCAAGTCATTAATAAAAATTACAAACAGCAGAGGATCCAGAACTGATCCCTGCAGAACTCCACTTGTAACTGGGCAACAGGCAGAATATTTACCATCTACCACCACTCTCTGACTTCGACCGGTTAGCCAGTTCTCTGTCCAACTGTCCAAACTTACCACTATCCCATGCCTCCTGACTTTCTGCATAAACCTACCATGGGGAACCTTATCAAATGCCTTACTATAATCCATGTAATTGGCTTTACGGTAGGAGACAGCAGGTGATGGTGGATCATTGTTTTTCAGACCGGAGGACTGTGACCAATGGTGTTCCACAGGGAGTGGTACTAGCTCCACTTCTGTTTGTCATTGAAATGAATGATTTCGATGACAATATCCGAGGCATGGTTAGTAAGTTTGTGGATGACACCAAAATTGGTGAAACAGACAATGAAGAATGTTACCCGAGATTACAAGGAGATCTTGATCAATTGGGCTAAAGGGCTGAGGGATGGCAGATGGAATTTAATTTGGATGAATGTGAGGAATTGTTGTGGTAATACAACCAAGAACAGGACTTACTGGTAGGGCCCTGGGTAGTGTTGCAGAGCGGAAAGAGCTCGGGGTTCAGGGACATATTTCTTTGATGTTTGCATCATAGGTAGACAGGGGAGTTAAGGAGGTATTTAGCACACTTGCTTTCATTACTCCTAAACTCAAAGGTCTGTGCACTGTCAGAACTGTCATTATTTTGAAGTTCTACAGGGCATTGGTGAGGCCTCTTCTGGTTTAATATATGCAATTCTCATTATTTTGTGATAGGAAGGATATTTTGAAACTGGAGAGGGTTCAGTAAAGATTTACCAAGATGTTGCCAGGAATGGAGGGTTTCAGATAAAAACATGGACTGGAAAGGTGAGGACTTTTTTCACTGTTGTATTGGAGGTTGAGGAGTGACCTTATTGATGTTTAAAAAACCTTGAGGTACATCGATAAGGTGAATGACAAGGGTCTTTTCCCTCGGGTGGGGAGATCAAACCAAAGGGGTATATTTTTAAGGTGAGAGGAGAAAGATTGAAAAACGACATGAGGGGCAAAATCTTTAGTAGTTTCGGTTTAGAATGAACTGCCAGAGGAAGTGCTGGATGCAGATACAGTTACAATGATTAAAATACATTTGGATAAGTTCATGAATAGGAAAGGTTTGGAGGGATATGGGACAAGCACAGGCAGGTGGGAATAGTTTAGTTTTGGAACATGGTCGGTGTGGCCTGGTTGGTCCGAAGGGTCTGTCTCCGTGCTGGATGACTCTATGACTCCATGACATTACGGTACACAGTCAAAAGACAAGATAGTCTCTGCACATGCTCACTTTGTCCTCCAGACCAGGGGCTGGGACACAACACGGGGGAAGGGTATTGTTGACGAATGGAGATACTGAGGGGCTTTTATCTGCAGTGGGTGTGAAATAGAGAAACTACAGAGGGACAGTTCAGGATAAATGGAGCTGCACAAGGGAGAGCAATTAAACAGGGGCCATGGAGGGGGACAGGGGCTAAATTTGCAGTGGGGGGCGGGGGGTTGTCCAAAATTGAACGGGGGGGGGCGCAGATTCAGGATTGAAAGACAGAAATCAAGAAGAGAGGGGAAGACAGAGAGAGAGTGAGAGAAGAAGAAAGAGAGCAAGAGAGTGGGAAAGAACATAGACAAAGGAAGAAGGAAGAGAGAAAAAGATGAAAGGAGAGTCTGTCAGGAGAGAGAGAGAGAAAGATAATGTGAGAGAGAAAGGTTGAGAGGGAGAGAGATATATGAAGTGATACAGACAGTGAGTGAGAATCAGAGGCAAAGAGAGAGACAGAGAGAGGGAAAAGAGGAAAAATCAGACAGGTACAAACAGGAGATAAGGAAAGATGTGGCGAGATTAAAGAGTTGATATTCACCATTCTGGTTCGTCTGAGCTCTCTTGATGGTCTCTCATACTTCCTCCCTCCCATTTGGGACAGACTCTGCTCCAGGGGCTGGCTTTAGGAGGGGCTGGTTCAGGGAGGGGGTGAGGTTAAAGGATCAAAACTGGGATTGAGATTCAAATACTCCCCACACTCTCTCACACACAGACAGACAGAAACACACCGATACTCACCCCCTGCTTAGTGCACACGGTGAAAGTGACAATGGCTGCCAGAACCTGTTTGAAATATCCGCAGCTCTCTCACTCAGAGCCCCTTCTCTGCCCAAGTCCCAGCTTCCTGTACACAAGGCATACCTCCTCCAGGGATGGAGCACAGCCAGAGCCATCTCAGTGGTTTAGAGGGGGGAGGGAGGGAGGAGGTGTGAGAGAATGCAGCAGGGAAACAGTTTCATCCAGTCTGCCTTTGTCTACTCCCGCGTTGCATTTTATTATCTTGGAATGAAAGCCAAATGTATTTTCAAAATGATCCAAATCCTTTTGTCTTTGGGGTTTCCTATTGATTATTGTAAAAAATCCCAACTTGCGATTGCCAAGAATCTAACCCAGGTCACCTGTTTGGAAGACAGCTACACTAACCACGAGAGCACCATCACCGTGCACTTTACCACAACACAGTCCCCAAACATAGTTAAAAAGAGCTTTATCATGACAAATTAAACAGAGGTAATGTTGATTCACTGAATGTGATATTGGGTCAGGTGACAATAACTTCTATGAAGAGGTAGATTTGAAGAAGCATCTGAAATCGGAGAGCTAGCTGGGTCATTGGGTGGGTGCAGGGAGGGAGTCCAGAAATCCCTCTGGTTGGGCTTCGATTCCCCTGGCAACGCTTCAGCTGGTTCATCGAAAGGAACAAATAAAGAACCGGGATGATATCAGAGAAATAGTTTAGTACAGACTGCCTTTGACTTCCTCTGCTTCCAGAGATGGTAATGTGGGATATAGGTAAAGTAGTGTTACTTCTGCACTCATAATTACTTATGCAAGGTAAATGAACTCACACCAGTGTGTAATTGTTTCAACCAAGAGCTGAGTCAACAAGAATGAAAACTATGTGAAGGAAATAGATAATTGTTTTTATATTAGCTAAAATGTGCATACAAGAATGAAATGTGCCTGCAAACAATGGTAGATGTTCCAGACAAATAGATAAGGTGCTGTGAGGGGAGGGGGTTCAGCTTGATATACCTGTACAAACAGTAGTTATAATCATCTATTTCCCGATTCTGCAAAAACAAGAACAAACCACAATCAAGAAGTCATGAGGTCATAAGGTCATAACAAGTGAGGGAAACAGAAGATAGTGAAGGAGGATATACCTAACAATGACCTACAGCAGGATGTGGTCAAACAGCCTTGTGAGGCCAGAAATAAGCACTTTGTCACAGACAAGGCCGGATAAGGCAAGAGATAAACAAGAGTCATGGGCACCGGTCTTAGAGAGGTGGGAGATGTAAACATGGGAGGAGAGAATAGGAACAAATTACATAAATATTGTGTACTAGTTGAATTCCGTGTGTGTGTGTGACTGCCGTTGTACACAGTTTACACCACACCCATCTTGCAAGAGTGAAATAAATGACACTACTGATTCAGATCTTGTCTCCGATTGAAATTATTGAAGTGATTGAGCTTCGTTTCTCACAATTGGGGGCCGTCCGGGATATTCTTCCATTGCTGGGGGGAGTGGCTGGTCCTGGACATTGGGAAGACACGTCCCGTTCCCAATTGAGGGGTCTCATGTCCCGGTTTGGTCCGCTCCCTTGGGCGACTGGTACGAATCTCACAAGAGAGACATCTGAATCAGACAGTGAAAGGAGGTTGATAGGAAATACGGCAAAAAGGGGCCAGGCAACTCTGTGCACAGACCAAGGTAAGAAAATTGACTTTTAAGTACTGCCTTGGTGGTTGGGATTGAGTTCTAGTAGTTCATAAGGGACAAACAAAGGAACTCAATATGGGCTGTGCCGTGGGTAAGGAAAAAAGCCTCCGGGAAAACAAAGGAAAAAGGCAATGGAAATGGAGATGGAGTCCCTTCCAACATACCTGCAGAAAGTCCGTTGGGCAGGATGTTGTGGAATTGGAAAAATATTACTTGTACAAGGGAAAAAGATAGGAAAAAGATGATTAAATATTGTTGCTTTGTATGGACTAAGGAATCTATTCTTCGTCCCGACGTCTTCTGGCCAAAGTACGGGTCAGACGAAGACTGGGTTTGTAAATATTTGAATTTATATGTCAATGAAAAACAGCCTGACAGACAGTAGGAATCAGATCATGCTTCAAGTTGGAAGGACTGGTAGCTGGAGGGCTACTGAGAGTACACTTTGTAACTAAATCATGGCCAGACATCCAGAAAAATATTCAAAAGATAAAGGGGTGAAGCGAAGAGCACCCAGAGGTGTTGTTGCGGGAAGCTCATAAAGTGTCTGTGAGATATGGTGTGTAAGAGAGAGAGAACGAAAAGTGCTGTACAGCTGGGAGAAAGTTTAACCCTTTGTGATTCGGTTTGAATGCACATTTGTTTGTTGGTGACTGAATGTTTGTGCTTTCTTCCCTGGACTGTTTTGAATCTGATTTTTATTATGGAAACTTAACATGATTTCTTTTAAGGTTGAGGATTCTGTCGGGATTATGAAATAAAATGATAACTCCTGTTCTTTTTACAGGTCGTGACTGCCTTACTATCAGTTTCGAACTAATCTCTTTTATCTTTACATAAAAGCGACTTATGGAGGACAGTTGAAGTTTCAGTTCAACATGAGATTGTAATATTAAAAAAAATCCGAAGGTTAATATCTGTGACCTTGGATTCGGCCATTGTTCATGCATAAGAATTTTTTTTTAACTTGAATAGACAAATCCTTTTAAGGCAGCTCCAATTATTTCACGACCTATAGCATTGTAATTGAGCAATGATTGGTCAGGACTATCTATGAAAACTAATTTTGGATTTAAATTAAGGGACTAAAACTGGGTAATTATAGTCGATTTCAAAGTTGGGAACGGTATGCATTTTAAATTTTAAATATTGAATACTGAATAAATGAATTTATGATATATAAATATATATTTACAAGTTAGGAACAGGCTTTAAAGTTAGACAAGCATAAATTGATGAATTGGTATTTGAAGTTATAGGGAGCACAAATAATGCAATATCTCTTAAAAAAACACATTTTCAACATGCAAACAAAACATTGGGTGATGAAGGACGGCCATTAGGTGGCCCTAAGGCTGTTCAGTTGGTTAAATCGGGTCAGCAATTGGTCTGGTAATGTAACATGAGAAGGAGAAACAAAAGACAAAAATAATGATAGCCACGGTTGATGAGATACTAAAGAAAAGGGACAAAACTAAAAGGAGAAAGAAACTGTTTTGGTCATTGAGGAGATGTTAAGGGGTCTGGTGGACAGGAACAAGGGTCGAAGTGGAAATCCCCACAGATTATGTTATTACTGTGAAAGGACGGGTCACTTTAAGAGAGAGTGTCCAGATTTGAAAAAGGAAGTAAAGACAGTACCATTTATGAACCTTGATGAAAAATAGGGGTGTCAGGAGTTCCTGCCCCCGGGGACCCAACAGGAACGCTTGATAAATTTAAAGGTGACACTTTATGAAGAGGACATAGTTTTCCTAGTCGATACGGGGGCAGTAAGGTCATCCTTAAAATTTAAGCCCAAGACAGTGGGAACGAAAGAGTTAATTGGATTATGGTGACAGTTTTGTGATGAGAGGCACGAAGAATCAGTTTTGCGCTCATGACAAAATACTGCCACCAAATTGGGATTAAATTAACTGCAAATGGTGCTATGAAATCTGTTGAGGTTCTTAAAAATGAATGTGCTCGAGCAAAACAATTACAGAAACAGATTGAGAAGTCACAAGTGGGACTATTTCTATAGGATTGTATATTAAGTCTTTTGGTGCTTCAACACGATTTTTAGAATGCAGGGGAAGCTTAGGGTTATGATACAAGCTCTCTTAGTATTGGGATTTTGTGAAACATCATTTTCATATGTGTTATTAATGGTTCTTGAGTCTGATAGTCCGCAAGTAATAGACCTGATGCACGTAGCTTTGTAAATTGTGGGGATGTAGATAATCAGAGACAGTACAGTAGCTCAGAGTCCTTTGGGGATGGTACTTGATATAATGGTCTTGTCACAGTACACCGGCCCCCCTTCCGATCAGGTCTCGATTGTCCCGATAAAGAGCATAACCCAATGTACCTAACGATAAAGAAAACCACATGGCACAATGCAATTCTTGGGGGGGGGCACCTGTCAGGTACAATTAAATGAAACATTTGGGATAGAAATGAAAACAAACGAGAAGGATTTCTTCGGCTGTTGTTTTTGAATTAGCGTCGGGCAGGGAAAACGGACAGAACTACTGGATAATAAGATACAACCTTTCACCCCTCCCGATGTCCCTAAAGTAGTACAAATTATCGAGGTGAAGGACTTGAAACAGACCATTGAAATAGAAACTGGATATGGGGATGCAAATGCCTGGGTAGAATGGGTAAAGTATACTGTAAAAAGTCTGAACAAAAGCAATTGCTCTGCATGTGCCTCCAGTAGGCCAGTGGCCCAGCCCTTTCCACTCGGGTGGAAGTGAGACAGGAAGGGCATGAAATATACGATAGCACTGTACCAGGATGAGACTGCATGGAATGATAGGAATTGTACCTCCCTATCTCTGATGTTCCCTCCCTTGGAGAAGAAAGATTTAAAAGCAGCCGCCCACCACCACATTTTCAGCTGCAGTTGGAAATCACACGTCATGTGTGCGTAGACGAGGTACAAATCGGTCGAGAGATTTGGGGGAGCTGAAATTATGTACAGAGATTAAGAATGTTACCGAAATGGACAAAGGAGGGAACTACTTAGCACTAAAGGTTCCCGGAGAGGATCTGTGGTAGTCCTGTAGAGGCAAAATATTGAGATCCACCCTACCTCCAGATTGGAGAGGGATATGTGCAACTGTACAATTGGCAATTCCACTTACCATGGCATTTGAGAAGGAAAAGATAGTAGAGAAAAACAGAAGGAGTAAGAGATCACTGTAAGACACCTCTTTTGATGGCAGGATTTATCTAAACTCTATATGAGTCCCTGGTGCGGGGGGGGGGGGGGGGGGGGGGGGGCGGGGGGGGTGGGGTGGCGGGGTGAGCTGATGAGTTCAAGGCTCGCAACCAGATTGCAGCAGGCTTAGAGTCAGCTCTCTTCTGGTGGGTAACAATTAATAAAAATATAGATTGGATAAATTACATTTTCTATAATCAGCAGTGATTTATAAATTATACAAGAGATGCGGTTAAAGGAATATCAGAACAGCTTGATGCGACAAGTAGGATGGCATGGGAACACAGAATGGCCCTTGATGTGATTCTAGCGGAAAAAGGGTGTGTGTGTGTGTGTGTGATGTTAGGAGGAAGCTGTTGTACCTTTATTCCTAATAATACTACGCCTGATGGTTCAATTACTCAGGCCGTAAGAGGATTGACTACCTTAGTAGAGGAACTGGCTGAGAATTCAGGGGTAGACACATCTCTCACGGGATGGCTTGAATCATGGTTTGGAAATGGAAGGGGGTGGTGATTTCCATCCTTACTTCCCTGAGAGTAGTAGCAGGGGTATTGATAGCCATTGGCTGTTGCATCATACGAGGTCTCACCCAAATACTGATTGAGACGGCCTTAATGAAACAAATGCCCCTAAAGAGCAATCAGACAGAAGGGATTCATTGTTAAACAATGAAGGAATAAGTGACCTCAGTGAGATTTCCAAAATAAATGAAATTTTGGGTAAGATGCTCGTCAATTTGGAAGCGACATAAGAAAAATGCAGAAGGTAACAAATGGTAATTAACGAAAAGGGGGAAATTGTGGGGATATAGGTAAAGTAGTGTTACTTCTGCAATCATAAATACTTACGCAAGGTAAATGAACTCACACCAGTGTATAGTTGTTTCAGCCAAGAGCTGAGTCAACAAGAATGGAAATTATGTGAAGGAAATAAATAATTGTTTTTGTATTAGCTAAAATGTGCATACAAGAATGCAATGTGCCTGCAAAACAATGGTAGGTGTTCCAGACAAATAGATAAGGTGCTGTGAGGGGAGGGGGTTAAGCTAGATATGCCTGTACAAACAGTAGTTATAAGCATCTGTTTCCACAATCAAGAAGTTATGAAGTCATAAGGTCATAACAAGTGAGGGAAACAGAAGATAGTGAAGGAGGATATACCTAACGATGGACCACAGCAGGATGTGGTCAAACAGCCTTGTGAGGCCAGAAATAAGCACTTTGTCACAGACAAGGCCGGATAAGGCAAGAGATAAACAAGAGTCATGGGCGCCGGTCTTAGATAAGTGGGAGATGTAAACAGGAGGAGCAAAGGGAGGAGAGAATAGGAACAAATTACATAAATATTGTGTACTAGTTGAATTCCGTGTGTGTGTGTGACTGCCTGTATACACAGTAGACACCACACCCATCTTGCAAGAGCGAAATAAATGACACCACTGATTCAGATCTTGTCTCGGACTGAAATTATTGGAGTGAGCTTCGTTTCTCACAGTAAGAATTCACGTGGAGGAACAGAAAGTTCAGGAAGTGAGAAGGGCAGTAGGATTAGCAGATGAGTACGTGTTGGCACATAAGACAAGCTGCTGGCCAAAATTTTGTCCAGTGAGGGATAGAAGTTGGGAGAAAGGGAGTTCCTACAGTATGAAAGGACATATGTAAGAATCAGATGGGGAGGACTAATGCTATTGTCTATGAAGTAGACGTAGGGAATACTGCTCCGATAAAACTGCTCCCCTATCAGCTTAATCCTCTCAAAGCCAGATAGGTCTAGAAGGAGGTGAAGGTTATGCTTGACGAGGACATCATCGAACCAAGCCAGAACGAGTGGAGTTCGGTGAGTGTCTTAGTTCCTAACCAGATGGGACTCAATGATTCTGCATGGAGTGTCGAAGGTCAACGCCAACTCATATCGAATTCCCTGATTGGAGGACTGCATTGAGAAATTCGGACAAGTCAGTTACACCACCAGGTTGGACTTAATGCCTGCTTACTGGCAGGTACCTTTATCAGAGTTGGTGAAATAAATTTCTATGTTTGTAACTCCAAATGGGCTCTATCAGTTTAAAGTGAATGAAGAATGTGCCCACCACATTTCAAATCTCATGAACAAAGTTGTAACTGGGTTAACAAACTGTGCAGTCTATTTGGACGATGGAGTGATCTTTAGTAATTCCTGGAAAGATCATATGGTACAGTTGGCAGAGCTCTTTGAACGACATTGTGAAAGATGTTGTGAAACTTGAAAGGGTTCAGAGAAGATTTACAAGTATGTTGCCAGGGTTGGAGGATTTGAGCTGTCGGGAGAAGTTAAATATGCTAGGGCTGTTTTACCAGGAGCGTCGGAGGCTGAGTGGTAACCTTATAGAGGTTTATAAAATCAGGAGAGGCGTGGTTAGAATCAATAGACAAAGTATTTTCCCTAGCTTCGGGGTGTCCAGAACTAGAGAGCACAGGTTTAGGGTGAGAAGGGAAAGATAAAGAAGAGACCTAAGGGACAACTTTTTTCACACAGAGGGTGGCAAGTGTATGGAATGAGCTGCCAGAGGACGTGGTGGAGGCTGGTACAATTGCAACATTTAAAAGGCATCTGGATGGGTAGAAGAATAGGAAGGGTTTGGAGGGATGTGGGACTAGATTGGGTTGGGATATCTGGTCAGCGTGGACGAGTTAGAGCAATGGGTCTGTTTCCATGGTGTACATCTCTATGACTCTTTGACTATGAGAGGCAAAACTGGTGATAGACTGAAATAAAATGGAACTTGCAAAAACAGAGGTGACATTCTTGGGACGTAACATCGGTCATGGAAGGTGATCCCACAGAACGCAAAGACGAAAGCCATCTAGGAATTTCCACAACCAACCTTGAAGAAAGAGGTGCTTCAATTCTTTAGACTCAGCGGATTCTATCGGAAGTTTGTTCCAAACTTTAGCAGTGTAGTGGTACTGTTAACCGATTTACTGATGAAGAACACAAAGTTTCAGTGGTCAGAACCATGCCAAGAGGCATTCAACCATTTCAAATCGATATTACCCACCAAACCAGTTTTAGCTACAACAAATGTTTCAAAACCTTTTAAAGTCGCCATCGATGCTAGTGACAGTGGAGTTGGAGCTCCTCCAGGAAGATGAGGATGGGATTGAACTGCCAGTTGGTTACTTTTCGAAGAAGATCAACATCCACCAGAGAAAACACTCCACAATCGAAAAGGAACTACTGAGTTTGGTACTGGCCTTCCAACATGTTAATGTGGATGTCATGAACAATGTGTCGGAGACGGCTGTATACACTGACCACAATCCACTTACATTCTTGGAATGTTTTAAAGATAGGAATCTGAGACTATTTCATTGGAGACTTTTAATTTAAAAATCATACATGTTGTGGTCAGAAGTATGTAATCACAGATGCATTATCCCCCAAATGGAATACCTGCCTACCAACCCCGCCCCCTCCCAGCAGAAGCCCCCTCTGGTTGAGTGTGTGCTCTCTTCCCCCACAGTAAAAAAAAAACTGTCTCGTTTTGTAGCTCAAGCAAATGACACGGCGACCTCGGGGAATGTAAAAGTTAACTATTCAAAAACTGTGAAGCAAAAATGAGTAAACATGTACATGTAATAAAAATATTTACTGTATGTAGTTAAACAATTAAATTCTACATTCTTTGGTACTATTAGTGCAACCTCTCAAAAAAAATAAAATCTTGAGTAAGGAAACATGTACTTCTTGGTGGATGAGGTCAAATGTAAAAAGAAATCAAATCCAAGTCTGTAAACACAGCATATCTTAAAAATGTATTGCTGGAAAAGCGCAGCAGATCAGGCAGCATCAAAGGAGAAGGAGAATCGATGTTTCGGGCAGAAGCCCTTCTTCTTCTTCTCCTTTGATGCTGCCTGACCTACTGCACTTTTCTAGCAACACATTTTCAGCTCTGATCTCCAGCATCTGCAGTCCTCCCTTTCTCCTAGTTGATTTTAAACACAGCATACCGTCCATTTTAATCTCCCCAGTGGGAAATGCAGTCTTTGTCCATAGGAGCATAAAACTAATGTCTAACTGACCTAGTTAGGCCCAAACATCAAACCGGCTCTGGAACTGCATTTTTGAAACGTTTTTATTCACAAGGTCCAGAGCCCGACCCAAGCCATCAAACCTATGTGTTAGCCTGCTCGGCAAGATGATATGTAATATCTCTGGATAACAAAGGCCAAATTTAATGTGAGGACATGAGTGAGGCTCCTTCTTTACCTTGGCAAAAGCCGCATGCTGCTTAGCAACAGTCGGGTGAAATCAGGAAAAATATATCGTCTCTTTCCATTACACACAAGGAGAGAAGCTACTCCAGCACAGCACAGAATGTGATTTCTCATTTGAAACTGGTTCACCCTGACAACCATCGGGCGAGGTAACTCACCTTCTTTCAGGTTAGCACGCAGCATACAAGGAGCCTCGTCCAACACGGGTTTAGCCTCAAGTCTGAGCAAGTCCTGTAAAAGTCAGGCTATAAATTCTGTTGAATGAAAATCCTTCGATTCTTTGGGTAAACCCACAAGTCGAATATTATTCCTGGAGCAGGCCTCCAAGTCTTCACATTTCTTCGTCAGAGACTCAATCATAGCAGATAACATTAGCTTGGAGGTTAGTTATCTGGTTATCATGCTCATGAGCCAAATGTTCCAGGTTCAAAAGACTCCTGCATTGCGAAGAAACGTTTTCCTCCAACAGCTTCAGAGTAGCTGTTACCTCCTGGTTCAGAAATATAAAGAAGGAACCAGGTCAGACTTATGTTGAGTTTGAAGGAATTGAACATAATCATTTTGATAGATGGATGTGAGCCTTAAAGATTGATAAGACCTATGAGGCTCTGAGAGATTACTCTGCTGGAGGAGTTTAAAAACTCACTTCCAGAGATGGTAAGAATTCAGGAGGAGGAATAGAAAGTTCAGGAAGTGAGAAGGGCAGCAGGATTAGCAGATGAGTACGTGTTGGTGCAGGAGAGAAGCTTCAGGGCAAATGTGAGGGATAGAGGTTGGGAGAAGGGGAGCTCCTACATGAGGAAACAAAAAGTAGAGAACACGTAAATATTTCCCACAGGTTCGAAAACAAGCCCAAGATGGTGGAAAGGAGGTGAAAGGCTTCAGGTGTTCCCACGGTGGGAAAGTGACACATGTAAAGTGCTGGTTGTTGAAGAAAGGCACTGTGGGAAAAGAAGCTAAGCCAGTGGCATTAGTGAAGGTGGTAAAGGAAACCCCAATAAGAGCCGAGGAGCTGCAGGAGAGGCAGGGGCTGGGTATGGGGTTAGTACCTGATCTCTACAAAGAATTCGCCTCTGTGGGTGAAGTTTACTCTGAAAGAACAGGGGGAGAAGGACAAGAAATTATAATTTTGAGAAACACAGTATCTAACCAGTCTCTAATTGTAAGAGTTGAGTGAAATTGCACTGTTCCTGATCTGTTACCCGAGAGTTTGGTAATTTGTGGGATAGACGGACAGAAATTTAGCATTCCCTTACGTAAGATCAGGTTGGAGTGCCAACTCAAGGCTGGGAGAATAACAGTCAGAGTTTGACAGAGTGTTAGTTCCAGGAATTCAGTTTGTTCTTGTGAATGATTTGGCAGGATCCAAGATGGGAGTGACATCCCTTCTTGTGGTGAAGCCCAAGGAAGATCACCAAACTGAGGAATTAAAAGGAAAATATCCTGATAACTTCCCAGACTGAGTAGTAACAAGATCTCACTAACATAAGTCACAGCACAAAGCAAAAACTGAAGAGAAGGATGAAGGAGTTGAGGTTCAGTTAGCAGACACCCTGTTTGACGTAATGGTGCAGGAAAAACCTGAACAGGCAGAGGGTCAGAAGGGGGCAGAGGGTCAGACAGAAGTGAAAGGACTTGCAACAGAAAGATAAGATGATAAAAGATACATAAGTGGATGTGTTCTCCGAAAAGGAGGCAAAGAGTATTCCGGAGGGTTATTATCTGAAGGATAGAATCCAAAGACGGAAATGGAGACCACGGCAGGTTAGTACAGAGGAGAAATGGGCCGAAGTTCACCAGATTGTGTTGCTGGTCGCACACAGACAGGAGATGTTATGGGTAGCACTTGAACTACCTGTAGGAGGTCACCTAGGGGTACGAAAGATTCAGGCTAAAGGTACAAAAACATTTTTATTGGACTGGAATTAACAAGGATGTGGTTAACTTTTGTCGTACGTGTCATACATGCCAAATGGTCGGTAAGCCACCGGCGGTAATAAAACCAGCACCTTTATTGCTAATTCCCTTTTGTGTGGGTTGTAATTGATTGTGTAGGTCCCCTCCCGAGAACTCAAATTGAGAACCAGTACTTATTGACCATAATGGATGTGACTACCAGATTTCTGGAGGCAATTCCATTACAGAGTATGAAGGCAAAAAATGTGGGAGAAGAGTTAGTAGCTTTGTTCACATGGTATGGGCTCCCCAGAGAGATTCAGTCCGACCAAGGATCGAATTTTACTGTTAGGCTGTTTCAAGAGGTTACGGATAGCTGAGGTATACAGCACTTTAAATCCAGTGAATATGATCTTGAATCCCAAGGAGATTTAGAAAGGTGGCATCAGTCCTTGAAGACCATGTTGACAACATACTGTCAGGATTACCCGAAGGATTGGGATAAAGGTTTCCCATTCATATTGTTTGCCTTTAGACATGCCCCAAATAAATTTTCTCAAATTACTCCCTTCTAGCTAACATTCCACATGAAGTGAGACGCTGTTTGAAATGAATCAAAGAGAAATTAACAGGACCAAAGTCATCGATCTCACACTTAGATGATGTATCAGAGGTGATGAAGAGAGTAAATCGACTAGGTGAGTTAGCTAACCAGCGCATAAAGAGGGCACAGCGTAGAATGAAGCAGGTGGCAAATGAAAAACTCTGAGACTCAAACATTTTCCCAAGGGGATGATGTGTTAGTATTGTTACAAGCAATAGGCGATCACTTCAAAACCAGGTTTAGGGGACCTATCAGATTGAGAAAAAGTTAAGTCAGGTGATCTATCTAGTAAAGATGGCAGATGGAAGAAAAACTGTACTGGGGATGTCATGTGAACATGTTGGAACCTCATTATGGTAGAGAGAAAGACCAGGAGAAATGGGTGTTAGTTACTGCCCCACAGAGCGAGGAATCAAATCCAGATATTGTGAATTTTGATGTGCCTCAAAATATGTTAAAAATGAACAAGTCCTTGAGAAGTTGTACATGTTAGTAAGCTGTCAGTCTCAGGAGCATAGAACACAGTTGAAAGGTTTATTATTACAGTTTGAAGACATATGTGAGAATCAGATGGGGAGGACGAATGCTGGTGTACTTGAAGTGGACATAGGGAATACTGTTCTGATAAAACAACACCCCTATCAGCTTCATCTTTTCAAAGCCAGACAGGTCCAGATGGAGATAGAGGCCATGCTTGACAAGGACAGCATTGAATTGAGACAGAGTGAGTGGAGTTTGCTGATCGTCTCAGTTCCCAGACCAATGGGACTCAATGATTTTTTGTAGATTATTGGAAGGTGAACACCGTTACAAAATCAGAATCATATCAGACAAGCCAGTTACATCACAAAGTTAGACTTACTGCGTGGTTACCTTTGTCAGAGAAGGTGATAGAAATTTCTGTGTTTGTAACCCCAAATGGGCTACATCAATTCAAGGCGAGGCCTTTTGGAATGAATAATGCACCCAACACATTTCAAAGACTCCTGAACAAAGTTGTGGCTGGGTTAACAGACTGTGCAGTCTATGGGGACGATGTAGTGATCTTTAGTAAGTCCTGGAAAGGTCACATGGTACAGTTGGCAGAACTCTGAACAACTATTAGAAGCAAAACTGGTAACAAACTTCAACAAAACTGAATTTGCAAAAGCAGAGGTGACATTCTTGGGATGTAACATCAGTCATGGAAGGTTGACCCCCATGGGATGCAAAAACGAAGGCCATCAAGGAATTTCCACAACCAACCTCGAACAAAGAGGTGCATCAATTCTCGGGACTAAGCGGGTTCTACCAGAAGTTTGTTCTGAACATCAGGAGTGTAGTGGCACTGTTTACTGATTTGCTGAAGAATAACACAACGTTTTGGTGGGCAGAACAATGCTAGCAGGTATTTGGCCATTTCAAAGCAATAGTAACCATCACACCAGTTTTAGCTGCACCAAACCTTTCAAAGTTGCCATCGATGCTTGTGACACAGGAATTGGAGATGTACTGCTACAGGAAGATAAGGATGGGATTGAACTGCCAGGTGGTTACTTTTCAAAGAAACTCAACACCCACCAGAGAAAATATTCTATGTTCGAAAAAGAACTATTGAGTTTGGAATTGACCTTACAACACTTTAATGTGTTCATCACAAACAATGTGTCAGAGATGGTTGTGCACACGGATCACAATCCGCTTTTATTCTTGGAAAGCACTGAAGACAAGGATATGAGACTATTTCATTGGAGTTTTATGTGACAGACTTTTGATTTAAAAATCATACATGTTGCAGGTCATAAGAATGTAATCACAGATGCGGTATCGCAGATTTAATTAATAATGTATTGGTATCTATTCAATGTTTCATATATATGGGAAGAAGTTAATATGAACTTCGATCAAAGAAATAGAGAAATAAAATGAAGCCATCTTTTCATTATGATGGTTCATTTTCTTCTTAAAGGGGGAGGTGTTATGAAGGGTAGGTGTGTCCTGTACCTTTAAAAGAGAGAGTAAGCTAGCAAGGCCTGACTGAAAGCACAGAGTGTCCTGAACAATTTAAAAATGTAACACTTGATTGAAACAAATAACTGGAGTTGCATTGCCATGGAACAAAAACAAATTCAAATTCGACCAATCAGTTTATATTCTGCCCCAGATACCAAAATCAAATCAAATTTGAATTTAGTGTTTTGATAACATCACACCAATGAAATGATCCAATGTTTTGGGGTTTAAAATCAGACATTTTGAACAGTTAGGGGGAGCACTGTCACAAACACCAACAAGAATAGACTGCTAATCGAATCGTTCTCTGAAAGGTACCTGTCCATGAAAAGCTGTGCAGGAGAAGACTGAGGAAAAGCCAACCTCGAAAAATCTGCAGAGGAAAGTCTACAAAAGAGAATCGACACAGCTGACTGGTTTTGAAATGTGACTTTTTTTTTGTAAACTTCATCGAGTTTTTGTAATCAGCCCAGTATTGTGGAGTGGGCGGTAAAAGACAGGTTTAAGAAAAAGGAGTTGTAAATAGTTGTCTAATGTTCTCTGTTGAACTTAAAGAATAAAATAGTGAATTTTTATTTGAAGTAGCGAAAACTGGGATGATCCTTTGCCTCTTGCAATTTAACGGGTTACAGCAAGAGGTGAACATGTCTGTCTGCTGGGTTTAAATTAACAGAGGGGTTTATTCCGTGTTATAACACCCTGCTGACTCCATCTGTGGGAAGTGCACCCAACTGCAGCTCCTTGAAAAACACTTTAGGGATCTAGAGCTGGAGCGAGATGAATTTTGGGTCATTCCGGAGGTGGGGGGCGGTGGGGTGGGGGGGGGGGCGGGAGGCGTGTGGGGTTACAGGGAGGTGGTTGCAACTCAGGTACAAAAAAAGGGCAGATTATTTACAGTCAGGGGATGGAAAGGGAACTATCAGGCAGTGCAGGGATCCTCTGCAGCCGTTCCCTTCAATAGTCTGTCCCTGTTGCTCAGAAGGGAGGGGGAAGATGAGCAGAGCATTAGTCATTGGGGACTCCTTAGTTAGGGGGAAAGGCAGGAGGTACTGTTAGAATGAGAGAGACTCACAGTTGGCATGTTACCTCCCAGATGCCAGGGTTCAGGATGTCTCGGATCATGTTTTCGGAATCATAGAATCATAAATTTCCTACAGTGTGGAAACAGGCCCTTCTGTCCAACACGTCCACACCAATCCTCTGAAGAGTAACCCACCCAGACCCATTCCCCTACCCTATTATCCTATATTTCTCCTGACTAATGCACCTAACCTACACATCCCTGAAAACTATGGCCAAATTAGCATGGCCAAGTCACCTAACCTATACATGTTTGGATTGTGGGAGGAAACTGGAGCACCTGGAGGAAATCCATGCAGACACAGAGAGAATGTACAAACTCCACACAGACCGTCGCCCAAGGCTGGAATCAAACCCAGGTCCCGGGTGCTGTGAGGTGACAGTGCTGACCACAAAGTCACTGTGCCGCCCATAAGGACTCCCTTGAGGGTGACGGGTAGCAGCCCCAAGGTGCGGTCCACATCGGCACTAACGACATTTAAGGCAGAAATTCAGGGAGATAGGGTAGAAGTTTGGAGCTAGAACAAAGAGAGTTGTTATCTCTGGTTTGTTGCCCGTGCCAAGTCTGGCGAGGTGAGGTATTGGGAGAGAGAGAAGTTGAATATGTGGCTAATGATACAGGAGGCAGGGTTTCGGATACCCAGATAATTGGGGCTCATTCTGGGGTAGGTGGGGCCTCTACAAACAGGATGGTGTACACCTGAACGAGAGGGGTTCCAATATACTTGGGGGAGGGGGAATTTGATATTACTCTTCGGGGGGGTTCAAATGAATTCAGCCGGGGGATGGAAACCGAAATTGTAGTTACAATGTCCAGGAGGGGGAGAGTAGTGAGGTCAGAAATATGGTTTCAAAGTCGCAAGAAGCCACCAGCCAGCAGGAAAATGGTTTCAATGTCAAGAGCATCCGGAATAAGGTGGTGAACTTGCAGGATGGATTGGTACCTGGGATTTCGATGTCGTGGCCATTTTGGAGACATGGATAGAACAGGAACAGGAACGGTTGTTGCAGGATCTGGGGTTCAGATGTTTCAGTAACAACAGAGAAGATGGTAAAAGAGGGGGAGGCGTGGCGATGTTAGTCAAGGACAGTATTATAGTGGCAGAAAGGACATTTGAGGACTCATCTACTGGGGTAGAATGGGCTGAGGTTAGAAACAGGAAAGGAGAGGTCACCATGTTGGGTGTTGTCTATGGGCCTCCTAATAGTTCCAGAGATGTCAAGGAAAGGAAAGATGTCGAGGAAAGATGATTCTGGAGAGGAGTCAGAGCAACAGGGTAGTTATTATGGGGGACTTCAACTTCCCAAATATTAACTGGATATACTATAGTTTGAGTACTTCAGATGGATCAGTTTTTTTCGAATGTGTGCAGGAGGGTTTCCTGACACAGTATGTAGACAGGCCAACAAGGGGCGATGCCACAGTGGACTTGGTACTGGGTAATGAACCCGGCCAGGCGTTAGATTTGGAGGTAGGTGAGCACTTTGATAGTGACCACAATTCATTTATGTTTACTTTAGCAATGGAAAGGGATAGGTATATATTACAGGGCAAGAGTTATTGCTGGTAGAAAGACAATTATGATGTGATTAGGCAAGGTTTAGGATGCATAGAATGGGGAAGGAAACTGCAGGGAATGGGCACAATTGAAATGTGGAGCACATTCAAAGAATAGCTACTGCATGTCCTTGATAACTACATATCTATCAGGCAGGAAGGAAGTGGCTGAGTCAGGAAGCTGTAGTTTACAAAGGAATTTGAATCTCTTGTCAAGCGGAAGAAGGAGGCTCATGTTAGGATGAGACGGGAAAGCTCAGTTAGGATGCTTGAGAGTTACAAGTTAGCCAGGAAAGACCTAAAGAGAGAACTAAGAAGAGCCAGGAGGGGACACAGGAGAAGTCATTGGCAGATAGGATCAAGGAAAGCCCTCAAGCTTTCTACAGATATGTCTGGAATAAAAGAATGACTACAGTAAGATTAGGACCAATCAAAGACAGTAGTGGGAAGTTGTGCATGGGGTCTGAGGATATAGAAGAAGCACTAAATGAATATTTTTCACCGGTTTTCGCTCTGGAAAAAGATGACACTGAGATACAGGGTACTAGACTAGACAGGACTGCGGTTCACAAGGAGGAGAGGTTAGCAAGTCTGGAAAGTGTGAAAATAGTTAAGTCCCCTGGGCTGGATGGGATTTATCTTAGGATTCTCTGGGAAGCCAGCAAGAAGATTGTAGAACCTTTAGCTTTGATCTTTATATCATCAATGTCGACAGGAATAGTGCCATAAGTCTGGAGGACAGCAAATGTCGTCCCCTTTTTCAATAAGGGAAGTAGGGACAACCCTGGTAATTATAGATCAGTGAGCCTTATTTCACTGTGGGTAAAGTGTTCAAAAAGTTTACAAGAGATAGGACTTATAATCATTTGGAAAGGAATCAGTTAATTAGGGATAATCAACACGGTTTTGTGAGAGGCAAGTCATTGCTACTTCTCCTTCATTGAGTCATAGAGTCATAGAAATGTACAGCATGGAAACAGACCCTTCGCTTCAACTCGTCCATGCCGACTAGATATCCCAATTTAGTCTAGTCCCACCTGCCAGCACCTGGCTCATATCCCTCCAAACCCTTCGTATTCATATACCCATCCAGATGCCTTTTCAATGTTGTAATTGTACCAGCCACTACCACTTCCTTTGGCAGCTCATTCCATACACGTACCACCCTCTGAGTGAAAAGGTTGTCTCTTAGGTCTCTTTTATATCTTTCCCCTCTCAGCCTAAACCTATGCCCTCGAGTTCTGGACTCCCCCACTCCAGAGAAAAGACCTTGTCTACTTAACCGATCCATGCCCCTCATGATTTTATAAACCTCTATCAGGCCATCCCTCAGCATTCGACACTCCAGGGAAAACAGCCCGAGCCTATTCAACCTCTCCCTATACCTCAAATCCTCCAACCCTGGCAATATCCTTGTAAAGTTTTTCTGAACCCTTTCCAGTACAACATCTTTCCAAAAGGAAGGAGACCAGAATTGCACCCAATATTCCTAAAGTGGCCTAACCAATAACCTGTACAGCTGCAACATGGCCTCCCAACCCTTGTACTCAATACTCTTGACCAATAAAGGGAAGCAGAACAAACGCTGCCTTCACTATCCTATCTACCTGTGACTCCACATTCAAGGAGCTAGAAACCTGCACTCCAAGGTCTTTTTGTTCAGCAACACTCCCTCGGACCTTACTATTAAGTGTATAAGTCCTGCTAAGATTTCTGGCTGTAACACTTGCTCCATTTGTGAGGTGTTTTAGGTGTTTGAGGTGATTTCCTCAAATTCCAGGAGGAGCAATTACTGTTTTATTTGCTGTTGTATTGTTATGGAACTTTGGAGAGTTATTGATTAGATTCCCTACAGTGTGGAAATAGGCCCTTCAGCCCAACCAGTCCACACCGACCCTCCGAAGAGTAACCCACTCAGTCCCATTTCCCTCTGGCGAATGCACCTAACATTATGGGCATTTTAGCATGGCCCATTCACCTGACTTGCACATCTTTGGACCTGTGGGAGGAAACCGGAGCACCCGGAGGAAACCCACGCAGACACGGGGAGAATGTGCATACTCCACACAGACAGTCGCCTGAGGCTGGAATCAAACTTACGACACTGGTGCTGTGAGGCAGCAGTGCTAACCACTGAGGCACCGTGCCTCACAAACTGAGAAAGTGACCAAACTGATGGAGGAAGGTAAAGCTGTTGATGTGGTGGATACGGATTTCAGTCAGACGTTTGATAAGGTTCCCCAGGGTAGGCTATTTCAAAAAAATATGGAAGCATGGGATTGAGGGTGATTTAGTGGGTTGGATCAGAAATTGGTGAGCTGAAAGAAGACAGAGGGTGGTGGTTGATGGTAAATGTTCATCCTGGAATTCAGTTACTAATGGTGTACTGCAAGGACCTGTGTTGGGTCCATTGCTGTTTGTCATTTTATAAATGACCTGGAAGAGGGCACAGAAGGATGCATTAGTAAATTTGCGGATACCACTAACGTCGATGGAGTTGTGGACAGTGCTGAACAATGTTGCAGGTTACAGAGGGACATAGATAAACTGCAGAGCTGGGCTGAGAGGTGTCAAATGGAGTTTAATGTGGGAATGTGTGAGGTGATTTACTTTGGAAGGAGTAACAGGAATAAAGAGCACTGGCCTAATGATTAGATTATTGGGAGTGTAGATGAGCAGAGATCTCAGTGTCCATAGACAAAGACCCCTGAAAGTTGCCACCCACGTTGATAAGGTTTAAAGAAGGCATATGGTGTGTGAGGTTTTATTGGTAGAGGGATTGGGTTTTGAAGCCACAAGGTCATGTTGCAGCTGTACAAAACTCTGGTGCGACTGCATTTGGAGTACTGTGTACAATTTTGGTCACTGCATTATAGGAAGGATGTGAAACCTTTGGAAAGGTTTCAGACAAGATTTACTAGGATTGCCTGATATGGAGGGAAGGTCTTATGAGGAAAGGCTGGGGGACTTGAGGCTGTTTTCATTAGAGACAAGAAGGTTGAGAGGCGACCTAATTGAGACATATAAGATAATCAGAGAGTTAGATAAGGTAGACAGTGAGAGCCTTTTACCTCAGATGGCATTGGCTCATACGAGGGGACATAACTTTAAATTGAAGGGTGATAGATATAGGACAGATGTCCGAGGTAGTTTCTTTACTCAGAGACTAGTAGGGGCATGGAAAGGCCTGCCTGCAACAATAGTATACTCACCACCATCGAGGGCTGAAGGACCTGTCTTGCGCTGTAATGTTCTGTGTTCTATGTTCACCGTGAGGAATTGAATGGAAACTAAGTTCGCTATTGTTGAATATAAATGTGCAATCAAAAGACACAGAGTCCTGACACTATGTTATTTCCTCTTTTAAACTTCTCATGTATTTTGTTAGTTTGCCCAGATGTGTGGGTCAGAGAATTCAGTGAGGACAGGGGCCTGTCGTTGCATTTCCCTCTCTGGCCTGCAGTGAACGATTACATTCCTGCCTCAGGTAACTGTCTGTGTGGGGTTTGCACATTCTCCCTGTGTCTGCGTGGGTTCCATCAGGATGCTTCAGTTTCCTCCCACAATCTAAAGATGTGCGGGTCAGGTGAATTGGTAATGCTAAATTGCCCACAGTGTTAGGTGCATTAGTCAGCGGTAAATATAGGGGAATGGGTCTGGGTGGGTTACTCTTCAGGGGGTCAGTGTGGATTTGTTGGGCCAAATGGCCTGCTTCCATACTCTGAGCAATCTCATCTCATCTCATCTAATACTCACCTTCCTCCATATCATTTATTTTTCTCCCCACTTCACTCACTGTGAACAGATTACTTGATATGAATGTCGCTTTTGTGCATTGCTAATTCATCTTTTGGTTTTGCTTTTGTTGACCCACTTCCGACTAATTGTTGCTCAGTACTAACAGCACTTTATACGAGGGGACATAACTTTAAATTGAGGGGTGATAGATATAGGACAGATGTCTCTTTCCCCCTCCAGTCTCTGTCATTTTGCCCCTCAGATGGAGTCAGTCCTTGCCCATGAGGAAAGGAGTGTTATCATGTTGCTGCTCCTCCTTCTCCTTTCGGTCCATTCCTCACGTGGACTCCTCGTTCCGTTATCTGCTGCATCCAACGTTGGCTCTGAGTTACTTGGATTGATTCACCAATTGAATTATTGTTCTAACTGGATATGTCACGGCATACTTTAACTGGTCTCTGAAATGTTTCTGTGTCACCACATAAATAAGGGCATTTGTGCAGCAACTTAAGTTCCTCAGCATATATCCAATCTGAGCAAAGAGACGAAAAGAAACAGAATCCAAGGAATAGCCAGCATTAAAGAAATATAAAATATGCAACAACCAGAGAAGTATGAAGCTGGCAGATATGGCAAAGAGTAAAATCACAGAATTCTTCCTGCTCTTTACCTCTGGATCATTCTCTGTTTTTCTCTGACCTCTCAGTTCCTTCCGCACCTTAATAGCCTCAAAGATATGTCTGACAGTCAGAATGTTGTAAAAGAGAATAAAAGTGAATGGGAACATTGGTGTTAAAAAAGTCTGAAAATATTTAAAACTGATCCACCGAGGGTCATGATAATATCTATACCTTTTATAACAGTACCATGGAACATTGTTGATCATCTTTCGAGGGTAATGCACAAAGTAGTTGGGAATATTCTTTAAACAAAAGAAGATGCAGATTGTTGTTAGAACCCTGGTTGCAGTTTTCCCTGTGCAATACTTAGTTTTCATCTCATGTAAACAAATGGCAACAAATCGATCAAAGGAAAAAGCAATGGTGAACCACGCAGAACAATCAATGGTCAAGCGGTTGAGGACATAGAGAACACTACAAACAGGAGTGATTTGCAGGAAACATAGTGGATAATAATAACGGTTAAATCGGTGAAGGACGATACAAACAACAATGAACAGTAGATCCGAAATTGTCATGGCCACCAGATAGCGAGTGGTGCATGTAGAAAGGCCACATTTGCCCCAAGCTAAGTTTACAATCACCACTAGACTTACTGTAAGAGAAAAAAAAAAGTTATTACTCAAAGATTCTTTGTGCCTGAGCCTAGACTGTAGGTAATTTCACAAAGATAATTGTTGTTCCATGTTATATGAAGTTTAAAGAATCTGAACCACATCAGCAAACACTGTCTAAATTAATCATTTGCTCTTTTAAAGGACATCGGGAAGAATATGGGCAGCAGATTACTCACAGAAACACAGTCAAGTACCTAAGGTGGTTTTAGTTCAGCAGCTGCTTTACTGGTTAGTCTAACTGGCTGACATTTCCCATAAGTCCCCAGCATCCACACAAAGACACCTGGGATCAGGAAAACAAAGAATAGCAAAAACCTAACATGGACATTGATCGCAAAATTTCTGTATTCGGTTTTGGAGTCTCCACAGTTCAGTTTGCCTCCAGAATTCTATATCTACACTGTATGAACTGCAGGACAGGGCATTGAATCAGACCACAGTGTCCAGGAAGGATGGGCTCTATATGATGGATGAACAAATGAGAAGGCATTGAATCTCTCCCTTGTGCACAGGATTGAACATCCTGACCATCGGAACCATGAAGGTGTTCAGCAGCAAATCCAGTCACATTGTACCAGGTTGGATACACAATCAGGAAGACTTCAACATTTGACCCAACTCCTCCAGCTGTCCACGTTTGTACAACATAGCCCTCAGTGAATAAAACCTGAATTCATGCAACTTTGGTCACTGTAACTGTCCTGAAGAACAGCCCTGCTTGAAACTTCTACTTTCTTCCTCCTGAGATGCTGCCTGACCTGCTGTGCTTTTCCAGCACCATGTTCTATCTGCAGCCCCCATTGTCTCCTCATTCCTAATGACCTGCTGAACCCACCCATTGCCCTGATGTATCTGCACTCCCATTTGGAGCGAGTTGCCTGAACAAGACCCACCAACACAATCCCTTTCCATCAAGGAATGGGAAACACCAGGTTTCACTGAGAGGTGGGTTGTCACAAAACCCATCTGACCGATAGCAGGCTGTGAACTACCACAGAGAGAGGGTGGTCTTCCGAAACCCTTTCTAGGTACGTGGTGCTGGAAGAGCACAGCAGTTCAGGCAGCATCCAAGTAGCTTCGAAATCAACGTTTCGGGCAAAAGGCCTTCATCAGGAATAAAGGCAATGAGCCTGAAGCGTGGAGAGATAAGCTAGAGGAGGGTGGGGGTGGGGAGAAAGTATCATAGAGTACAATGGGTGAGTGGGGGAGGGGATGAAGGTGATAGGTCAGGGAGGAGAGGGTGGAGTGGATAGGTGGAAAAGGAGATAGGCAGGTAGGACAGGTCTGGACAAGTCATGGGGACAGTGCTGAGCTGGAAGTTTAGAACTAGGGTGGGGTGGGGGAAGGGGAAAATGAGGAGACTGTTGAAGTCCACATTGATGCCCTGGGGTTGAAGTGTTCCGAGTCGGAAGATGAGGCATTCTTCCTCCAGGCGTCTGGCGGTGAGGGAGCGGTGGTGAAGGAGGCCCAGGACCTCCATGTCCTCGGCAGAGTGGGAGGGGGAGTTGAAATGTTGGGCCATGGGGTGGTGTGGTTGATTGGTACGGGTGTCTCGGAGATGTTCCCTAAAGTGCTCTTGGAGGAGGCACCCAGTCTCCTCAATGTAGAGGAGACCACATCGGGAGCAACGGATACAATAAATGATATTGGTGGATGTGCAAGTAAAACTTTGATGGATTTGGAAGTCTCCTTTAGGGCCTCGGATGGAGGTGAGGGAGAAGGTATGGGTGCAGGTGTTACAGTTCCTGCGGTGGCAGGGGAAAGTGCCAGGATTTGAGGGTAGATTGTAGGGGGACGTGGACCTGACCAGGTAATCACTGAGGGAACGGTCTTTGCGGAAGGCAGAAAGGGGTGGGGAGGGAAATATATCCCTGGTGGTGGGGTCTGTTTGGAGGTGGCGGAAATGTCGGCGGATGATTTGGTTGATGCGAAGGTTGGTAGGGTGGAAGGTGAGCACCAGGGGCATTCTGTCCTTGTTACGGTTGGAGGGGTGGGGTTTGAGGGCGGAGACGCGGGATGGAGACGAGATGCATTGGAGGGCATCTTTAACCACGTGGGAAGGGAAATTGCGGTCTCTAAAGAAGGAGGCCATCTGGTGTGTTCTGTGGTGGAACTGGTCCTCCTGGGAGCAGTACGGCGGAGGCAGAGGAATTGGGAATACGGGATGGCATTTTTGCAAGAAGTAGGGTGGGAAGAGGTGTAATCCAGGTAGCTGTGGGAGTCGGTGGGTTTGTAAAAAATGTCAGTGTCAAGTCGGTCATCATTAATGGAGATGGAGAGGTCCAGGAAGGGGAGGGAGGTGTCAGAGATGGTCCAGGTAAATTTAAGGTCAGGGTGAAATGTGTTGGTGAAGTTGATGAATTGCTCGACCTCCTCGCGGGAGCACGAGGTGGCGCCAATGCAGTCATCAATGTAGCGGAGGAAGAGGTGGGGAGTGTTGCCAGTGTAACTACGGAAGATCGACTGTTCTACGTAAACAACAAAGAGACAGGCATATCTGGGGCCCATACGTGTGCCTATGGCTACCCCTTTGGTCTGGAAGAAGTGGGAGGATTCAAAGCAGAAATTGTTCAGGGTGAGGACCAGTTCGGCCAAACGAATGAGAGTATTGGTGGAAGGGTACTGTTGGGGACGTCTGGAGAGGAAGAAACAGAGGGTTTGGAGGCCCTGATCCTTGCGGATGGAGGTGTAGAGGGATTGGATATCCATGGTGAAGATGAAGCATTGGGGGCCGGGGAAATGGAAGTCTTGGAGTTGGTGGAGGGTGTGGGTGGTGTCTCGAACGTATGTGGGGAGTTCCTGGACTAGGGGGGATAGGACAGTGTCAAGGTAGGTAGAGATGAGTTCAGTGGGGCAGGAGCATGCTGAGACAATGGGTTGGCCAGGGTGGTCAGGCTTGTGGATCTTGGGAAGGAGGTCGAACCTGGCAGTGCGGGGTTCCCGGACTATGAGGTTGGAAGCTGTGGGTGGTTGATCTCCTGAGGTGATGAGGTTCTGTATGGTCTGGGAGATGATGGTTTGGTGATGGGGGAGGTGGGGTCATGTTTGAGGGGGCAGTAAGAAGAGGTATCCTCGAGTTGACGTTTGGCTTCAGTGGTGTAGAGGTCAGTGCGCCAGACTACCCCTGCGCCCTCTTTATCCGCTGGCTTGATGGTGAGGTCAGGATTGGAGGGCTGCGCGTTGTGAGGGTGAGAGGTTGGAGTGGGGGAGGGAGGTAGACAGGTTGAGGCGGTTAATGTCCCGACGGCAGGTGGAAATGAAGATTTCGAGGACAGGTAATAGGCCAGCGCGGGGTGTCCAGGTGGATGCAGTGTGTTGGAGGTGGGCGAAGGCTACTTGGATGCTGCCTGAACTGCTGTGCTCTTCCAGCACCACTAATCCAGAGTCTGGTTTCCAGCATCTGCAGTCATTGTTTTTACCTCGAAACACTTTCTAGACCAGCCAGAGCCCGGTGCTCAGCCAAAATCCATCAAGGTGGTCTCCCATTCTGCACAGTATAGGGAAACACACAAGGCTGAGGACTCTCCTAACTGACAAACTATTCACTTCAAACTCAGTCAGTGAGGACACTATTATCTGACAGCGGGATTTGCCTTCCTGAATGGAAATATATTGTTATCAGTTGTTGATAGAGCATAGAAAATTACAGCGCAGTACAGGCCCTTCGGCCCTCGATGTTGTGCCGCCCTGTCATACGAATCTGAAGCCCATCCCACCGACACTATTCCATGTACGTCCATATGCCTGCCAATGACGACTTAAATGCACTTAAACTTGGCGAATCTACTACCATTGCAGGCAAAGCATTCCATACCCTTACTAATCTCTGAGTAAAGAAACTAATTCTGACATCTGTCTTCTACCTATCTCCCCTCACTTTAAACTTGTGTCCCCATGTGTTTGCCGTTCCCATACTTGGAAAAAGGCTCTCTCTGGCCACCCTATTTAACTCTCTGATTACCTTGTATGTCTCTATTAAGTCACCTCTCAACCACCTTCTCTCTAACGAGAACAGCCTCAAGGCCCTCAGCCTTTCTTTGTCAGATATTCCTTCCATACCAGGCAACATCCTAGTAAATCTCATCTGCACCCTTTCCAAAGCTTCCACATCCTTCTTATAATGCGGTGACCAGAACTGTACACAATACTCCAAGTGTGGCCGTACCAGAGCTTTGTACAGCTGCAGCATAACCTCCTGGTTCCGGAACTCAATCACTCTATTAATAAAGGTCAAAACACCGTACGCCTTCTTAACAACCCTGTCAATCTGGGTGGCAACTTTCAGGGATCTGTGTACATGGACACCAAGATCTCTCTGCTCATCTGCACTCCCAAGAATCTTACCATTAGCCCAGTACTTTGCATTCCGATTACTCCATCCACACTTGTCCACATTAAACTCCATTTGCCACCTCTCAGCCCAGCTCTGCATCCTAACAATGTCTCTCTGCAACCTCCTCCATCCTTCTTCACTATCCACAACTCCACCGACCTTAGAGTCATCTGAAAATTTACTAACCCACCCTTCTAATCCCTCATCCAGGTCATTTATGAAAATGATAAACAGCAGTGGACCTTACACTGACCCTTGCAGTACGCTGCTCGTAACTGCACACCAAGATGAACATGTTCCATCAACTACAAAACTCTGTTTTCTTTCAGCAAACCAATTACTGATTCAAACTGCTATAGAACATAGAACATTGAACATAGAACATAGAAAAATACAGCGCAGTACAGGCCCTTCGGCCCTTGATGTTGCGCCGACCGAAGCCTACCTAACCTACACTAGCCCAATAACCTCTATATGCTTATCCAATGCCCGCTTGAATGACCATAAAGAGGGAGAGTCCACCACTGATACTGGCAGGGCATTCCATGAATTCACAACCCGCTGAGTAAAAAATCTACCCCTAACATCTGTCCTATACCAACATCCCCTTAATTTAAAGCTGTGTCCCCTAGTAACAGCTGACTCCATACGCGGAAGAAGGTTCTCACTGTCAACCCTATCGAAACCCCGAATCATCTTGTTCACCTCTATCAAATCTCCCCTAAACCTTCTTTTCTCCAATGAGAACAGCCCCAAGTGCCTCAGCCTTTCCTCATACGATCTTCCTACCAAGCCAGGCAACATCCTGGTAAACCTCCTCTGCACCTGTTCCAGTGCCTCCACATCCTTCCTATAGTATGGCGACCAGAACTGTATACAATACTCCAGATAAGGCCGCACCAGAGTCTTATACAACTGCAACATGACCTCAGGACTCGGGATCTCAAATCCTCTACCAATAAAGCCCAGTACGCCATATGCCTTCTTCACAGCACTATTTACCTGGGTGGCAACTTTCAAAGATCTGTGTACATGGACACCAAGATCCCTCTGATCATCGACACTACCAAGCTATATCTCCCACAATCCGATTCCTCCGCATTCTGAATAATAGCCTACCGAGGGGAACCTTCTCGAACGCCTTGCTGAAATCTATATACACCACATCAACTGGTTTACTCTCATCTATCTGTTTGGTCACTTTGTCAAAAAAGTCAATAAGATTCGTTAGGCACGACTTACCCTTCACAAAACCGTGCTGACTGTCTTGATCAGATTATTCTTTTCTAGATGGTTGTAAATCCTATCTCTTATAACCTTTTCCAACACTTTACCAACAACTGAAGTGAGACTCACTGGTCAGTAATTACCAGAGTTGTCTCTACTATCCTTTTTGAACAAGGGAACCACATTTGTTATCCTCCAGTCCACAGGCACTATTCCTGTAGACAATGATGATTTGAAGATCAATGTCAAAGGCTCGGCAATCTCTTCCCTTGCTTCCCAGAGGATCCTAGGATAGATCCCATTTGGCCCAGGGGACTTATCTATTTTCACACTCTGCAGTATTTCTAATACCTCTTCCTTGTGAACCCCAATCTCCTCTAATCTTGATGCAAGTATCTCTGTATCTTCCTCACCAACGTTTTCATTTTCTATAGTGAACACTGTCAAACAATATTTATTTAGTGCTTCCCCATCTCCTCTGACTCCACACACAACTTCCCACTATTATGCTTGATTGGCCCTAATTTAACTCCCGTCATTCTTTTATTCCTGACATACCTGTGGAAAGCCTTAAGGATAACCCTGATCCTATCCACCAACAACTTCTCATGTCTCCTCCTGGCCCTTCTGAGCTCTCTTTTTAGGTCTTTCCTGACTTCCTTGTAACCCTCAAGTGCCCTAACTGGGTTTTCACATTTTGTCCTAACATAAGCCTTCCTCTTCTTCTTGATCAGGGATTCCACTTCCTTAGTAAACCACAGCTCAAGTGCGATATATCTTCCTCCCTGACTGACAGGTACATACTTATCTTTTCCTCGAATAAGCTCCACATTTCTGATGCGCTCATCCACTGCAGTTTCCTTCCCCATTCTACGCTTCCTAAATCTTTCCTAATTGTATCGTAATTTCCCTTCCTCCAGCTGTAACTCTTCCTCGGTGGCGTACACCTATCCCTTTCCATCACTAAAGTAAATCTGACAGAATTGTGATCGCTGTCTCCAAAGTGCTCACCTACTTTCAAATCTAACACCTGGCCAGGCTCGTTACCCAGTAGGTTAGGCCTGTCTACATACTGTGTCAGGAAGCCCTCCTGCACACACTGGACAAAAACTGACCCATCTATAGTACTCGTACTGTAGTGATCCCAGTTAATATTTGGATAGTTGAAGTCCCCCATGACAACTACCCTGCCTCTCTCACTCCTATCGAGAATCATCTTTGCTATCATTTCCTCTACATCTCTGGGACTATTCGGAGGCCTTTCGAAAACTCCCAGCTTGGTGACTTCTCATTTCCTGTTTCTAACCTCAGCCCATACTACATCAGTTAACGAGTCCCCAAACATCCTTTCTTACAACTGTAATATTGTCCCTGATTAACAATGCCACACCTCCCCCTCTTTTACCATCTTCTCTGTTCTTACTGAAACATCTGAATCCTGGAAGCTGCAACAGCCATTCCTGTCCCTGCTATATCCATGTCTCTGTAATGGCCACAACATCGAAGTCCCAGGTACCAACCCACGCTGCCAGTTCACCCACTTTATTTCGAATGCTCCTCGCATTGAAGTACACACACTTCAATCCAGGTTCCCTACTCTCATCCTCTTCTGTACCTGTCTTACAATTTTGGTTCCCATCCCCTGCTGTATTAATTTAAATCCACCTTAATCACTTTAGCGAATTTCCCATCCAGGACATTGGTACCCCTCTGGTTTAGATGAAGACCATCCTGCTTGTAGAGGTCCCACCAACCCCAGAAAGAGCTCCAATTATTAAAAACCCGAAACCCTCCCTCCTGCACCATCCCTGTAGCCACGTGCTCAACTCCTTTCTCTCCCTATTCCTCACCTCACTAGCACGTGGCACGGGCAGCAAACCAGAGAAAACAACGCTGTTTGTCATAGCTCTAAGCTTCCATCCTAGCTCCCTGATGTTCCATCTCTCTTCCGATCTATGTCAATGGTGCCAATGTGGACCACGATTGGGCTGCTCTCCCTCCCCCCGCTCCCCGGAAGGATCCCAAAAACACGATCAGAGACATCACGGACCCTGGCAACCGGGAGGCAACACACCAACCGTGAGTCTCTCTTGTCCCCACAGAACCTTCTATCTGTCCCCCTAACTATCGAGTCCCCAATGACTACTGCTCTGCTCCTCTTCCCCCTTCCCTTCTGAGTAGCAGGTGCCCCACAGCTTTCCGCTGGTAAGTCATCCCCCCCAACAGTATCCAAAATGGTATACTTATTGTTGAGGGGAATGACCACAGGAATAAGGATGATTCAGTGCAGAGTTTTGTATGAGCTAAGTTGTTCCAAGACTTACCAGGAACACCAACCACAGCGAGGATGGTGTCAAACACCTGATCCACCCTTTCTCTGAGAAGATGCATTTCGTTGTTTCTTTCCCTTCCTGCTGCTGGCAACCTGTCGGAATTGGAGAATTCTCTCGGAGATGGAGCTAACACAGTTCCAGAGACTTTGTTTTATATTGTGTGGTATCTCCACTGGGAAACCATGATTACATCTTCAAATTTTTTTATCATTTTGAACAAACAATTAATGACAACACATTTATTTTAATGATATGATATCATTGAGATTTAAGTCTGTATTTGAATACCCCAAAGACTAGATTAATCTGATCCTGTTAGGTCTCAAATGTTGATTCCAATTTGTCTTCAACAACAATTCTTGCAATATTTCACTCACTATCAGTCCCATCAATATCTGAATATCTTTTGATATTCTTTTCAGTGATGACTTTGATTCTGCTGAGGTTATTCAGTCATTCAATACCTCATGTTGTCGAGCTCCTTGAGAGCTGTTCCACCGCACACTGTTATCCCACAGCTTTCCTTGTTAATTCAGTTATCTGACTGATTTGGGAAATTCTCTCTGTGAATGAGCACTCTAATACAGAACCTGAAGCTGATACAGACCACACCAACAGCTGGAACTTCCACTCGGTCACATTTTCTCAAAACAAAGACAACACAAAAATCAGAACCTTACATTCAAATTAATAGCGTGATGGCATCATACAGGGTAAATGTCCCCTTTGGTCCATCAGGTTTGTACCTCCAAAATTACACTAAAAGCAACACGAGTCTCAGTCCCCAGCACTTAGTCCATGGTCTTGAATGTTATGACCTTTCAGTGCGAGTCCAAGTACTTTGTGACGGTTTTGAGGATTTCTACCTCAACTCCCCTCTTGGACGATGCAGCACAGGCCCCTACAATCCTCTGGGTGGCATGTCCCATCTAAACCTTTTGCCATTCAGCTTATAATTACACCACTTTGTTAATTGCCCTCTGATTAAGGGGAAAAACTGCGTTCCATTCACCCAGTCCACATCCCCCTTGGTCTAATATACCCCGATCTCTGCTCTAAAGAAAGCAGCCTGAGCTTATCCAGCCTCCCCCTTCACAGCGACACTGCTGCAGCCCAAACCATGTTCTGGTGAATGTCCTTTACCCTCCCTCCAGTGAAATCACATCCATCCCATGGTACAGTGACCAGAACTGTACACAATACTCCAACTGTGGCCTATCCAAATGGCTGTAGAGCTCCAACAGGCCCCTCCCTGCTCTGATCATCTCTGCCTCAATGGGTAAAGGCATGTTTCCTAACTGCCTACTTAACTGCTCACTTAACTCACTGGCCTCTGCACTGGGACTCGAGTCCCAGTGCAGAGGTCAGTGAGGGGAATCGAGTCCCAGTGCAGAGGTCAGTTAGGGGAATCGAGTCCCAATGCAGAGGTCAGTGAGGGGAATCGAGTCCCACACACACACAGACACACAAACAGACACACACACACACTGACACAGACAGGTAGACACAGACACGCACACACAGACACAGACAGAGAAACACACACACACTCACAGACAGAGAAACACACACACACACTCACAGACACACTGACAAACACAGATACACAGACACACACTGACAAACACAGACAAAGACAGACACACACACATAGACTCACCACAAAGACACTCACACACAGACGGAGATACACACACACGGACACACACACAGACGCACACACAGAAATTCCCCGATTCTCTGACTTCTCGTTTCCCTTCCTTAACATTTCTGTTTATATTTCATGGGATAGATTGGACGCCAATGTCTATCATAAACATACATCCTCACATCCTGCATCCTGCAAAGACTGTATTCCATTCTCCAACTTGGCAGTGGTCTTCAAAGCAGGCCAATTCTTCCAGAGTAGTCCCACCTCCTTGCAAGCATGACACCGCACAGCCTTCAACTGACCAGAATGCCTGGTCAGCAAAGACCTCCTTCAGACCAAGCAGTACTGACACCATACCCAACATATCTTCCTGAGCTGGCAAAGGTGTGATGGAAGTAAATCAAATGGAACAAAGGGCAGGATGTTCATCAAAATGACCCTCTGGGATATTACCTCCAGAGGGTCAACAGGCAATACCATCTTAGCGACAGTAAGGCCCTTCTCCAGGGTGAGTTGCACCACCTGCTCAGTCTTCAGGAAGAACACTGCCTTCCCATACATCTTTGATGTAGTGACAATGGTGGGGAACCAGACTAGCCCCACCAAGGCCGCTGACAGGTCTTAATGGTCATGTTGGGGTGAATGTAACATTTCGTCCTGAGCTGGTTTGTTCAATAAGGAAAGGGTGACGAGGCCCTGGGAGGGGCTGGTGGGGGAGGTGGAAGATGCATCCACCCCCACGTAAGAATGACTGGGCCCCACCCTGGGTATTGTTTTACAGAGTCCAGTGATTGCCATCGCCACTCCCAAACCAAGACCAACACCTCCCCTCACATAAATAGTCAGTAAAGGAAACTGAGAGAGTCCTGTTAGGCTTGACCTGCCAGTCCAGTCACCCAGGCAACCATGCCCTGACCTGCTACCCAAACCATAGGTGCAAAGCAATTGTTCCCCAGTGCCCTGAGCAATAGTCACTGGCAGCAAATAAGTTACAGTCACAAAGCAGCAGCAATAAGGCGATTGTCCAGGCTCCAAATAGTTCCAGGTCCCAGACTCCAACACACAGCCACTCATTGTAAGTGTTCAGCACCCCCCCCAAGAAATTAGTGTCCAGGCCAGAATCCCCAAACTGAAGAAGACATCCAGGCTCCAGAAACACATCTCCCAGTCACCGGAGAATAGAATTGCAGACCATCAGGCTCCTCAGGGCAGCAGCAGCAGTGACAGCAAGTCCCAAGTCTGGTCCTCTCCAAGCTGCAGTACCTAAGGCACAGGCTGTAAGCCCCAATCCTCAGCATTTTCTCCCCAGCACTGGAGGTGCAATTACAGCAGTATTCAACTCATTGAGGAAAAATACAGGCCACCAGGCAGTAAAAGGATCAGAGAATCCCAGGTTCAAGTGCTTCCAGGCAGGCAGGCTGCAGCGCTAGAGACTCCATGTTCTAGGCCTCAACCTACTCCAGATGCTCTCAGTTGCAACAACTCAGCATCTATTTTCCTTTTCAGCAGCAGCAGAGTGCAGACTCCCGACATACTGCCCTCTATGGGAGAACAATCCTCTGCCGTCACTCTGTCTCCTGACATGAAGCTAGTTTTGTATCCAAGTGGCAAGATCACTCTGAACCGCTTGCGATCTAACTCCATTAATTAGTCTACTTTGTGGAACCTGATCAAAGACTTTATTAAAGTCCAAGTATACAACATCTACTGCTCTGTCCTCATCCACCTTTTAGATAACTTCTTCAAAAAGCTCAATTACATTTGCAAGACACGATTTTCCTCATACAAATGGATGCTAACGACCCTAAATCAAATTCTGCCTCCATAAATATCCAAAACTCTTAGCTTTAAAGCTCACCTTCAACAATTTTCCACAATAGATGTCAGTCTCACAGGTCACTAGTTCTCCTTACAACCCTTCTGAAATAAAGGCACGATATTAAACACTGTCCAGTTATCAGACACCTCACTCGTAGTTATAGATGATGAAAACATTTTGCAAGGGGCCCTGTAATTTGTTCCCTTACTTTGTATACTGAGTGGGATGCATTAGACCAGGTCCCAGAGATTTATCCATCTTTATATTCCCTAAAACCTCCAGAACTTCTGTGATGTGAATTGTTTTTAAAACATCAATATTTATTATTACATTAAAGGAAGAGACTAATTAAAATATCAGATATCATTTTATGACAGTGAATTCAGAGAAATTTAGAACCCAGCAAAGGAGAACCAAGAAACTGCTCAGAAAATCAAAAGGAGAACGTGAATGCAAACAAGAAACAAACAAATGGACAAAAAGTTCCAATCGATATTTGAAAGGAAAATGAAAGCAAAGTCCAATGTGGAGCAGTGAATGTGTGGACAGGATAAATTATTGTAGAGAACAGGGAAATTACTGGAAAAATAAACAGTTACTTTGTGTCTGTCTTCATGGAGTAAGATCCAGAAAATCCCCCAGAAACACCAAGTGACCGTGGGCCTTGTGCAAATAAAGAAAATAAAATCCTTCCTATCAGGGAGGAGGTAGGATTTGGAAACAAAGCTGGATTGTGCTTTGCTAAATCTGACGGACAAAATGTACTTCATTCCAGAATTCCGGAGGAAGCAGCAATAGAAACATTGATTGCATTTGACAGCATTGGGTTTTACTCTGGTCATTCGCAAAGGCAGGAGTCCATTCTGGGTAAGTGGAAGGTGATTAACGTGGGAGACAGTAAGGACTGCAGATGGTGGAAGGCAGAGTCAACAAATGTGAAGCTGGAACAGCAGAGCAGGTCAGACAACCTCCAAGGAACAGGAAAATCAATGCTTCCGGCTAAAACCCTTGGATAACCGGAATGTTATGAACTTAATCCGACTATTTGCAAAGGGAAGAAGAGGGAGATTGGCGACCTACAGATCTGCTAACTTGTTATCCACAGTCAGGAATCTGTTAGATTCTATGATAAAGAATATGATCTTAGATATTTAGAATGTAACAGGAAAATTGGAGATAATGATTATACATTTATGAAAGGGAAATCATTACTGAAAAATGTTTTTTTTAATTATTTGAAGATGTTTCTTGTAAACCTGGACAATGGAGAACCAGAGATATGGTATCGATGTGTATTCCGGATGCTTTTTGAAGACCTCACACAGTGAGTTCGCAAATAAAGTTAAAGGTGGGAGTATTGGCAAGAACATGTGCAAATGGAAAAGTAAAAGTTAGGTTTGCCTTCATTGAAAGGGATTTGGAATATCGCAGTAAAGACATCCTGCACCAGTTGCACAGAGTGTTGGCCAGACTTTATCTGGAGTGTTGTGTTCTGGTCTCCTGATCTGAGGAAGAATATGCTGAGTACAGACGAACTACAATGGAGATTCTCCAGATTAATTCCTCTGTTGAGGAAACGTGGCCTGTGCTATTGAGAGGTTCAAAAGAATGAGGCATGATCTCGGTGAAACTCAGAAACTTCACACAGAGGAGCCCGACTAAGACAAAGACATGGAGAAGTGCTGGCAGGCAAGATTAGGAAGAATCCCAAAATATTCCAAATGCACATCAAGCAGAACAGAGAACCAGGAGCAATTAGGGCCCATTAAAAACCAGCAAGGCAATCTTTGTTTGAAGCTGATGAACATTGGCAGATACTTATATGACGCTTCATATCTGTTTTACTTGGGAGAAGGAGGATGCAAGCACAGAATTCGAGAAGGTGGACTATGAAGCTCTTCAGTAGATTGGTATAAAATGCGAGCAGGGATTGATGGTTATAGCTGGTATACAATTGGTCACATCCCCTGATCCGAATGACTTGTGTCTCAGGATACTGTGGGAGAGATGAGAGACGAAAAGGCCTAACCAAAAGTTTTAAGTCAACTTTTGTCACAGATGTGGTGCCAGAAGGATAGAGAACAGCTGATGTGGTTCCACATCACAGGAAGGATGCTGGAGATAGACCAGGCAACTTTCAACCAGTGAATATCAGATCAGTGTCAGAGAAACTCTTGGAAAAAGCAGGGAAGGAGAAAATCGATCTCTGTTTGGAGAGGCAATGTTTGATCAGGGAGAGACCACATGAACTTTATCAGAGGGTAGTCTTGCCTAACGGATTTGAGTGACTCATTTTCGAGAAAGCCGTTCATCTTGATTCTTAGCAAGATCTTGAGAAAGCCCCACATGGGAAATTGATAAACAAAATAAAGTTACATCCAAAATTGTCATCGTGGCAGGAGACAGAGGGTGGTGGTAGAAGGCTGTGTGACTGGCGACCAGTGTCCGGTGGGTGTACCACAGCGATCAGTGCTGTGTCCCATATTATTTGTGGTATTCATGATGTAGAATGTGCGGGGGGGGGGGGGGGGGGGGGGGGGAGCGTGGGGGTAGTTTGTGGGGACTGTGATGAATAAGTTTGCATTTGACACCAACATTGGCTGATGGTTGACAGTGAGGAGGAAGGTCTTATGTTACAGGAAGATATAGATGGAATGGTCAGATGGCAGATCATTGACAGATGGACTATAATCCTGATAAATATGAGGGGATGTACTTTGGAAGAAGGAAGCAGACAGGGGCATACACAATGAATCGCAGTACTTGAGGAAGTTCAAAGGTTGCTTCTCCAGAGATCCCTGATTTGAAAGGTTATTAGGTTACTCAAGAAGGCATATGGGACCATAGACAGAACCATTCTTCATTGAGCCATAGATTTTCAGAGCTTTTTGGGACTTTGGTTCGACCACAAATGGAATACTGTGTGCATTTCAGGATTGCACAGGAAGAGGAGATTTACTAGGGTGTTCTCTGGGATGGAACGTATCAGCTATCAAGAGCAACTGGGTAAACTTGGGTTGTTTACTCTGAAGCAGAGGAGGCTGATGGGGATGTGATTCAGAAGGATAAGATTACGAGAGGCATGGACAGGGTGGATAGACAGCACCTGTTCCTTTTAGTCCAAGGGTCAAGAACAAAGGAACACACTTTTAAAGTAAAGAATTTGAAGGTTAAAGAGGTTTTGAGAATTGTTTTTCACTCAGAGGTTGTTTGGGGTCTACAATGCACTTCCTGAGAAGGTAGTTGTCACGGGTAAACTCACAATCGTTAAACAGGACTTGGAGGAGGACTGGAAGTGCCATAACGTTCACAGCTAAGGGCCTCGTGAAGGAAAGTGGGACTAATGCAGACTGTGCTGGATTCCAGATGGTACGGAGACTGTGTGTCTGTGGCTGTGGAAGATCAATTAATGAGAACCTTAAGACAAGAATTGATGTGTTTCTGAAGAGGAGATGAACAAGGGTTATAAGAATGAACTGGAACATCTTCTAAAAATATGTCAATGGGAAAGGTTAATGAAAACAAGTGCAGCTTCTTTCCAGTCTGAAACCCGAGAATGCAGAACAGGGAAATGGAAGAATGATGAAGCAACTACTTCAGGTCTGACTTACAGGAGAAAACAAAACAAAACAAAAACTTCCTAACAAGAGAAGGAAACCTCAGTCTGGTGAGAAAAACAATGAACAGAATGGAATGAGGAAATAAACGGTTTTGGGAGAAATGGTTGGGAGTGAAGTTATGGACAGAGACAAAGTGAACACAGATTGATGAAATGGGAATTATATTTGAGAAAATGACTGGGACCGAAATTACAGAGAAGGAATGGATGTGATGCATTTGGATTTTCAGAATGGTTTTTGATAAAGTTCCAATCCTAGTTTGTAAAATCATTCTTTGGGATTGGGGCTAATGTATGGACATGACTTTAGAATTAGAGAACTGTCAGGAAACAGTGAATAAGAATAAAATAATCTTTTTGGAGGATAAGGCTCATAGGCTGTCACAGGGATGGGTGCTTGGCCCCCAGCTGTTCACAATACTGATCAAACATGTGGTTGAGGGACTCCCATGTAATATTTCCAAGCCTGATGATGGCTCTAAACAATGTAGGATTGTGTGTGGGTCAGGAGGAGGTAAAATAACCCCAAGGTGATTGAGACAAGTGGAGTGAATGGGTAAATACGCGGGAGAACAAGAGCAATGTGGATAGATGTGACATTGTATACTTTGGAAGGAAACATAGAAAGGCAGCCTACTGTTTGATAAGGGATTGATTGAACGACCGAGATCTATAAAAGGCCTTACGTTCCCTTTTTTGTTTGCTTCTGTGCAGGCCTCAGAGGTCCATGCTGGGCAGTGAGTTCTGAAGCTCGAAGTCAATACTGGGAATGGCATTGTCACACTGACCAGTGTACATAGACCCCCGCCAAGTGGGGAGCTGTAACATTGAAAAGGAACTGGGTCACCTTATACACTAGTCACTGAAAACAACACTATGGGAGCAGAAAACAGTGCCGGAGATAAATGGTGTGTTGACCTTCATTACGAAGGAATGTGAGTACCGGAGTAATGGGTGTCTTATTGTCGCTGTGCAGGGCCTTGGTGAGACGTCATCTCAAACATTGTGCGGTATTGTGTGCCATCTGGGTCTCCATACTGAATGAAGGACAATCCTGACATTGAGGGAGTGCAGTGAATGATGGCCAGACTGATCTCTGGGATGACAGGCTTGTTGTGGGAACAGTTTGGGTGGACTGGGCCTGTATTCCATGAGGTTTAGGAAAATGACTGGAGGATACAGTGACATATACAAATCTCTGAGTGGATGAGACAGAGTGGAAAGAGTGATGATAATTCCCCTGACTGGCACCTCTAAAACAACAGGCCACGGTATTAGGTACAGGCAGGTTACTCTGCACTGAGATGAGAATAAATGTCTGCACTCAGAGACTGGTGAACCTGAGGAATTCTCTACCACATAAGGCCATGGAAGTAAGGATCTCTAGAGACTAAAGGGATGGGAAGAGAGCAGGAGTAAGGTGGGGAAATGAAGCATCACCTTTTTTGTATTTAATGGAGAGAAAAATCAATAGACTGAAGGGACCACCACTGTAGTTCCTATTTTATATTTTTTACAGTCAATGATCACATTAAGAGATATGTACCTTGGGAAAAGTGCATAGAGGCGATGTTCGGCAATATGGGTGACTCTTAACTGACTTCAAGATATCATGAAAAGGGAGAGATGAATCACCCATTCAATAGTTTTGGCTGAGGATGGTGCATATACTACATCCTAGTCTTTTACACTGATGGACAGGGCTGTTCCGTTATTCAGGATGGGGATGTTTGTAGATCCCTCTCCTCCAGTGAGTTGTTTAACTGTCGATGACTATTAATTGAGATCACAAATACTCTATCACTATTTATGACGGGACCACACATGATCATTGGTCAATTGGTATTGGGATCATTTTACATTCTGTATCAGATGTTTGTCCTGCTGCTTGGAATGCAAGCAGCCAAGTGCAGTAGCTTTCATGGGGTTGCCATCAGTTTTCAGTAGACATGGTTTTGGCACTGGCATATTCACCCACACTCTTCACTGAACCATGGATTGATGGCAATGGTAGATGGAGGGATTATCGGGGAGAAAAGTTACAGACTGTGGTTAAACCTGAATCTGTTGCTGTTGTGGTTTACAGCACCACATGAATGGCCAGTCTGAGCTGCAATATCTGCAATGCATTCTGCTTCCTATCCCCCAGTTCACACCAAGACCCATTCACCCATCGTCCCTGTACTCAGTGACCTACTCTGGTTTCTGATGGAGGAACACTTCAATTTTAATATCTTCATTCTCCTGAGGGTCTCTTCGTAGTGTCATACCTCCAATTTATCATATCACACAAAATCCTTTAACATGTTCATCTGAATCTCTTCCCTTCCAATAATGCCACCTTCTGTGTTTAAAGTGAATGTCTTCCCTTCTGTTTCACTCCCTGACCATGATTAAGAGCTCTTTAGGGTCAGTGACGACAGCCATGTGTAGTTTCAGAACCAATGAAGTAGTGCACATTGTGCTAGTGTTCACTTCCCGGTGTATAGTGCTCCATGTTGGACAGGGCGTTGGAGCAACTTTTTGTACACATCACTGAGACGTGTTCAAAAACAGAAATTGATGGAGATCCTAAGCAGGTCTGGCAGCTCCTGTGGACTGAATACTGAGTTAAAATTCTAGGTCCAGTAACCCTTCTTCACAGCCCCCATTTTCTCCAGCAATTTAAGTTTTTATTTAGAGTTCCAGTATCTACAGTTACTTGTTTTATTGAAAATTGGTTCTGTGCCTCAACATTTCCGGAAATAGTCAGGTCTGGCAGCATCTGCAGGGACGGAGAAAAAGATTGAATGTTTCAAGTCCAGCGTGACATTTCTTCAGAACTGGAAAGGGATTGGGAAATTTGTTTTTTAATCCCTTGACAGGAAGAGGGTGATGGAAAACAGAGGGTGTGGAGCTTAGTTATGGTGAAAGAGAAACAGCTGGAAGGTGGGTCTCAGTTAAGGTGGACACTGTTAAGAATCACACAACACCAAGTTCGAGTCCAACAGGTTTATTTTGACCATAACCTGGTGTGGTGTGATTTTTAACTTTGTGTACCCCAGTCCAACATAGGCACCCCCTCATCATAAATTAAGGTGGGACTGGGGGGGAATCGGTTCTCACCATTGAGTGCAAGATAAACAAGACACAGACAAGAAAAGGTCATAGGGAAACCAGGAGAGAGAATGCATTAAAAATGTAGAAAGCAGTCAAAATGTGGTCAGGCTGTGAAGTTATGGAATTGAATATTAACTCCTACAGGCTGTAACGTACCCAAGTGTAAAGTGAGTTGTTACTCAAGCTTGGGTTTTGCTTCTGTGGAACATTGCAGCATACCCAGGACTGAAATGTTAGCATGAGAGCAAGGGAGGTTATTGAAATGGGAAGCAATGAGAAAGTCTGACAGACAGAGTGGACGGGTTCCCCAAAGTCATCTCTGTTTGGTCTCCCCAATGTAAAGGAGACTGCATTGTGAGCAGCAGTGACAGTCGACCGGATTGAAATGGTACAAATGAAATGTTGCTTCATCTGGAAGGTGTATTCGGGGCCTTGGATAGGGAGGAGGGAAGAGGTGAATCAGGAAGTGTAACAGCTTCTGTAATTGCATAGGAAGGTGCTATGGGGGAATGGGGAAGTGTTCGGGGTGACGGAGGGTGCCTCTGAGGGAACGCTCTGAGGGAATGCCTCTGATGGAACGGACCTTATGAAAAAGAATAAAGGACAAAGAACAAAGAAAAATTACAGCCTAGGGACAGGCCCTTTGGCCCTCCAAGCCTGAGCCAATCCAAACCTACTGTCTAAACCTGTCGCCCAATTCCTAACCATCTGTATCCCTCTGCTTCCCACCTACTCATGCATCTGTCCAAACGCATCTTAAATGAATCTACCGTGCCTGTCTCTACCACCCCTGCTGGCAACATGTTCCAGGCACCCACCACACTCTGTGTGAGGTACTTGCCACGTGTATCCCCCTTAAACATTTCACCTTTCACCTTCAAAGCGTGACCTCTTGTTATTGAATCCTTCACCCTGGGAAAAAGCTTATCCACCCTGTCTATACCCTTCACGATTTTGTAAACCTCAATCAGTTCCTCCCTCAATCTCCTTTTCCCTAATGGAAACAAACCGAACCTACTCAACCTCTCTTCATAGCTAGCACCTTCCATACGAGGCAACACCCTTGTAAACCTTCTCTGCAACCTCTCTAAAGCGTCCACATCCTTTTGGTAATGTGGTGACCAGAACTGTACACAGTATTCTAAATGTGGCCGAACCAGTGTCTTGTACAATTTTAACATGAATTGCCACCCCAATTCCTCCACTTCCGCCGTATCTGCTCCCAGAAGGACCAGTTCCACCACAGACTCCCACAGCTACCTGGATTACGCCTCTTCCCACCCTACCTCTTGCAAAAATGCCATCTTGTATTCCTAATTCCTCCACCTCTGCCGTATCTGCTGCGAGGAGGAGCAGTTCCACCACAGAACACACCAGATGGCCTCCTTCTTTAGAGACAGCAATTTCCCTTCCCACGTGGTTAAAGATGCCCTCCAACGCATCTCGTCTACATCCCGCACTTCTGCTGTCAGACCCCACCCCTCCAACCGTAACAAGGACACAACGCCCCTGGTGCTCACCTTCCACCCTACCAACCTTCGCATAAACCAAATCATCTGCCGACATTTCTGCCACCTCCAAAAAGACCCCACCACCAGGGATATATTTCCCTCCCCACCCCTTTCCGCCTTCCGCAAAGACCGTTCCCTCCGTGACTACCTGGTCAGGTCCACGCCCCCCCTATAACCCACCCTCCCATCCTGGCACCTTCCCCTTCCACCGCAGGAACTGCAAAACCTGCGCCCACACCTCCTCCCTCACCACCATCTAAGGCCCTAAAGGAGACTTCCACATCCATCAAAGTTTTACCTGCACATCCACCAATATCATTTATTGTATTCGTTGCTCCCAATGTGGTCTCCTCTACATTGGGGAGACTGGATGCCTCCTTTCATTTGCCACCTTTCTGCCCAGCTCTGCTACTTATCTATATCCCGCTGTAACCTGCCACATCCTTCTTCGCTGTCCACATCTTCACCGACTTTCGTGTCATCCGCAAACTTGCTCACCCAGCATTCAAGCCCCTCTTTCAGGTCATTTATAGAAATGACAAACAGCAATGGTCCCAAAACAGATCCTGTGGAACACTGCACTCCAAGGTGAACCTTTTCCATCAACTACTACCCTCTGTCTCCTTCCAGCCAGCCAATTCCTAATCCAAACCTCTAATGCACCCTCAATGCCATACCTTCGTAGTTTTTGCATTAAACATCGATTTTACTGCTCCTCGGATGCTGCCTGAACTGCTGTGCTCTTCCAGCACCACTAATCCAGAATCTGGTTTCCAGCATCTGCAGTCATTGTTTTTACCTACCTGATACTCAATACCCCATCCAATGAAGGCAACCATACTATATGCCTTCTTGACCACTCTATCCACCTGTGCAGCAACCTTCAGGGTACAATGGACCTGCACTCCCAGATCTCTCTGCCCATTAACTTATCCCAAGGCTCTTCTGTTCATTGTATAATTCGTTCAAGAATTAGTCTTGCCTAAATGCATCACCTCACATTTGTCTAGATTGAACTCCATCTGCCACTTTCCACCCAACTCTCCAATCTATCTATATTCTCCTGTATTCTCTGACAGTTCCTTATGCTTTCTGCTACTCCACCAATCTTCGTGTCATCTGCAAACTTGCTGATCATACTAACAGTGCCCTCTTCCAGATCATTTATGTACATTACAAACAACAGTGGCCCCAACACTGACCCCTGTGGACCACCACTGGTCACTTTTCTCTATTTTGAGAAACTCCCTTCAACTACTACTCTCGGTATCCTGTTGCTCAACCAGTTCTTTATCCACCTAGCTAGAACACCCTGCACACCATGTGACTTCACTTTCTCCTTTAGTCTACAATGGGGAACCTTATCAAAAACCTTACTAAAATCCATGTATATGACATCAACAGCCCTTCCTTCATCTATCAACTTGGTCACATCCTCGAAGAACTTTATTAAGTTGGTAAGGCACGATCTCCCCCGCACAAAACCATCATTGATAAGATCATTCTTTTCTAAATATAAATAGATCCTAACCCTCAGATCTTTTCCAGCAACTTTCCCATCAGGCGTCAGGCTCACTGGTCTGTACTTACCTGGAATATCCTTACGACCCTTCTTGGACAGGGGGACAACATGAGCAACCTTCCAGCCCTCCGGCACCTCACCTTTGAGGTGTTTAAGAATGCTGACAGGGGATGAGAGGGGACGATGTGTTTGATGGTGCTGTTCTGCAGGAGGTGGTGGAAGTGGCGGGGATGATTGTGTGAATGTGGAAGTGAGTGCAGTGGAGAGTGAGGATAAGGGAACCTCCATCATTGTTCTGGAAAGGAGGTGAAGGGGTGAGGGGATGAGCACAGGAGCTGGGTCCCTCACAGGTGAAAGGCCTGTCCACCAGAGTTGGGGGGGGGGGGGAAGGGTTTCTCATTTGAGGGAAAGTGAAGCCATGTCGGAGGTTTCCCACTGGAATGTGGCATCATCAAACAGAAATAACAGAGAGACGGGGAACCTGGGAGAATGGAGTCACTCTCGGCTGATCATGTGTTCGGGATTAGTGGTGCTGGAAGAGCACAGCAGTTCAGGCAGCATCCAAGGAGCTTCGAAATCAACGTTTCGGGCAAAAGGCCTTCATCAGGAATAAAGGCAGTGAGTCTGAAGAGTGGAGAGATAAGCTCGAGGAGGGTGGGGGTGCGGAGAAAGTAGCATAGAGTACAATGGGTGAGTGGGGGAGGGGATGAAGGTGATAGGTCAGGGAGGAGAGGGTGGTGTGGATAGGTGGAAAAGGAGATAGGCAGGTAGGACAAGTCCGGACAAGTCATGGGGACAGTGCTGAGCTGGAAGTTTGGAATTAGGGTGAGGTGGGGGAAGGGGAAATGAGGAAACTGTTGAAGTCGACGTTGATGCCCTGGGGTTGAAATGTTCTGAGGTGGAAGATGAGGTGTTCTTCCTCCAGGCATCTGGTGGTGAGGGAGCAGCGGTGAAGGAGGCCCAGGACCTCCATGTCCTCGGCAGAGTGGGAGGGGGAGTTGAAATGTTGGGTCACGGGGCGGTGTGGTTGTTTGGTGTGGGTGTCCTGGAGAAGTCCCCTAAAATGCTCTGCGAGGAAGCGCCCAGTCTCCCCAATGTAGAGGAGACCACATCGGGCGCAACAGATACAATAAATGATATTGGTGGATGTGCAATTAAACCTTTGATGGATGTGGAAGGCTCCTTTCGGTCCTTGGATGGAGGTGAGGGAGGAGGTGTGGGCACAGGTTTTACAGTTCCTGCGGTGGCAGGGGAAGGTGCCAGGATGGGAGGGTGGGTTCTAGGGGTGTGTGGACCTGACCAGGTAGTCACGGAGGGAACGGTCTTTGCGGAAAGCGGAAAGGGGTGGGGAGGGAAATATATCCCTGGTGGTGGGGTCTTTTTGGAGGTGACAGAAATGTCGGCGGATGATTTGGTTTATGCAAAGGTTGGTAGGGTGGAAGGTGAGCACCTGGGACGTTCTGTCCTTGTTACGGTTGGAGGGGTGGGGTCTGAGGGCGGAGGTGCGGGATGTGGACGAGATGCGTTGGAGGGCATCTTTAACCACGTGTGTAGGGAAATTGCGGTCTCTAAAGAAGGAGGCCATCTGGTGTGTTCTGTGGTGGAACTGGTCCACCTGGGAGCAGATACGGTGGAGGCAGAGGAATTGGGAATACAGGATGGCATTTTTGCAAGAAGTAGGGTGGGAAGAGGTGTAATCCAGGTAGCTGTGGGAGTCGGTGGGTTTGTAAAAAATGTGAGTGTCAAGTCGGTCGTCATTAATGGAGATGGAGAGGTCCAGGAAGGGGAGGGAGGTGTTTTTGGAGGATCTTGAAGGAGAACTGTTGCTGGTGTTTTTGAATCTGTAGTCTGTCCTGTTTGTCCTGTTCGGGTCTGAACTCTGCTAATTTAAAGGTGGTCTGGAGTCCGTGTGGAATGAGTTGGTGTTCAGCCACATGGAGAAGATCTTCTTGAAAGATTGAAAAGAATCAAGCATTTTAATTGCAGATTTTTGTCTTACACCCAACCTAAAGCGGGATCAAAAATATAGGGTCAGACACTTAAATAGATTTTTCATAACGTTCAGCAATGATTGTTTCTGTTCAAAAAGGAGGACTCAGTAAGAAGATGAACAACCCACAGTTTAAAGACTCTGTCAAAGAGAGTATTCAATCCCAAACTAGAAAATTCAAACTGGCAAGAACTAGTGTAGGCCCGATTTGGAATGCTTATTTTCGGAATAAGAGGCAGATTATATCAAATGAAAAACAAGAAAAATGTGATGAAAATAAATTGGCATGAAATCTCACAACAAGTAGCAAGTATTTCTCCGTGTATCCAAGAAGATAGTTCAAGATGGGTGTGTGATCCTCGGAAGAAAGAAAGTCAGGCAAGTCCACATCTCCATTTTGCCAGAGTGGTGAGGAGAGAAGGACTGGGGAAGCGAGGGCTGCTGGGAAGGGTGAGTTTTCCCACATTAAAAGGGACTTATCTCGGGAGTTGGGCCTCCATTTGCTGAGAGGTGCGAGGGAGGAGCGAAGGACTTCTGGGAAGTCATATATTTGTGTGGTTGCGTTACCCAAAACACTACTCTGATAATGTCTCCCACCCATCTTCCTCCTCTAACCAAAAAAAAAGATTCTGTGCACCAGATTGGTGAGGTCACAAGTTTATTTTTTTATTCTTATTTTTCAACAGTCTCTTTGGGAATTTAGAATCATGGGAATGGAGATTAGGGCAGTTGAATGTACATCCTGCAGAATGTGGGAGCTAAGGGTCACCACTAGTGTCCCTGCTGACGACAGCTGTGGGAAGTGCACCCAACTCCAGCTCCTCGAAAACCACGTTAGGGAACTGGAGCTGGAGCGGGATGAACTTCAGATCATTCGGGAGGCAGAGGGGGTTATTGAGATGAGTTACAGGGAGGTAGTTGCACCTCAGGTACAAGAAAAAGGCAGATGGGTTACAGTCAGGGGATGGAAAGGGAACCAGCAGGCAGTGCAGGGATCCCCTGTGGCTATTCCCCTCAACAATAAGTATACTGTTTTGGATACTGTTGGAGGGGACGACTTACCAGGGGAAAGCAGAGGGGCACAGGGCTCTGGCACAGAGTCTGTCCCTGCTGCTCAGAAGGGAAGGGGGAAGAGGAGCAGAGCAGTAGGTCATTGGGGACTCTATAGTTAGGGGGACAGATAGGAGGTTCTGTGGGGGTGAGAGAGACTCACGGTTGGTGTGTTGCCTCCCAGATGCCAGGGTTCGTGATGTCTCTGATTGTGTTTTTGGTATCCTGAAGGGGGAGGGGGAGCAGCCCCAAGTCGTGGTCCACATAGGCAGCAACAACATAGGTAGGAAGAGAGATGGGGATTGAAGGCAGAAATTCAGGGAGCTAGGATGGAGGCTTAGAGCTTGGACGAACAGAGTTGTTGTCTCTGGTTTGTTTCCCGTGCCACGTGCTCGTGAGGCAAGGAATAGGGAGAGAAAGGAGTTGAACATGTGGCTACAGGGATGGTGCAGGAGGGAGGGTTTTGGCTCCTTGGATAATTGGGGCTCTTTCTGGGGTAGGTGGGACCTCTACAAGCAGGCTGGTCTTCACCTGAACCAAAGGGGTACCAATATCCTGGGGGCGTGGAAATTCGCTAAGGCTATTGGGGTGGGTTTAAACTAATCGAGCAGGGGGATGGGAACCATAATTGTAGTTCAAGTATAGAAAAGGTTAAGAGTAGGGACGTCCAAAATCAAGTTTCAGGGACACAAGATGGCACCGGCAAGCAAGAAGTTGGTTTGAAGTGTGTCTACTTCAATGCCAGGAGCATCCGGAATAAGATGGGTGACTTTGCAGCATGGGTTGGTACCTGTGACTTTAATGTTGTGGCCATTTCGGAGACATGGATAGAGCAGGGACAGGAATGGTTTTTGCATGTTCCAGGATTTAGATGTTTCAATAAGAACAGGGAAGGTGGTAAAAGAGGGGGTGGTGTGGCATTGTTGGTCAAGGACAGTAGTACAGTTGTAGAAAGGATGTTTGGGGACTCGTCAATTGAGGTACTTTGGGCTGAGGTTAGAAACAGGAAAGGAGAGGTCTCACTGTTGGGAGTTTTCTATAGGCCTCCGAATAGTTCCAGAGATGTAGAGGAAAGGATAGCAAAGATGATTCTCTATAGGAGTGAGAGAGACAGGGTAGTTGTCATGGGAGACTTCAACTTTCCAAATATTGACTGGGAACACTATAGTACGAGAACTATCGATGGGTCAGGTTTTGTCCAGTGTGTGCAGGAGGGCTTCCTGACACAGTATGTAGACTGGCCAACAAGGGGTGAAGCCACATTAGATTTGGTACTGGGTAATGAGCCTGGCCAGGTGTTAAACTTGGAAGTAGGTGAGCACTTTTGTGATACTGACCATAATTCTGTTATGTTTACTTTCGTGATAGAAAGGGATAGGTGTATACCACTGGGCAAGAGTTATAGCTGGGGGAAAGGCAATTAGGATGCGATTAGGCAAGATTTAGTAAGCATAGGATGGGGAAGGAAACTGCAGGGATGGGCACATTAGAAATGTGGAGCTTATTCAAGGAAAAGCTCCTGTGTGCCCTAGATAAGTATGTACCTGTCAGGCAGGGAGGAAGCTGCAGAGCGCAGGAACCATGGTTTACAAAGGAAGTAGAATCTCTGGTCCAGAGGAAGAAGGCTTAAGTTAGGATGAGATATGAAGGGTCAGTTAGGGTGCTTGAGGGTTACAAGGTAGTCAGGAAAGACCTAAAGAGAGAGCTCAGAAGAGCCAGGAGGAGACATGAGAAGTTGTTGGCGGATAGGATCAGGGTAAACTCTAAGGCATTCTATAGGTATTTAAGGAATAAAAGAATGATGAGAGTAAGATTAGGGCCAATCAAGGATAGGAGTGGGAAGTTGTGTGTGGAGTCAGAGGAAGATAGGGGAAGCACGAAATGAATATTATTCGACAGCATTCACTCGAGAAAACAACAATGTTGACGAGGAGATTACTGAGATACAGGCTACTAGACTCGGTGGGATTGAGGTTCACAAGGAGGAGGTATTAGAAATCCTGCAGAGTGTGAAAATAGATAAGTCCCCTGGGCCGGATGGGATTTATCCTAGGATACTCTGGGAAGCAAGGGAGGAGGTTGCTGAGCCTTTGGCATTGATCTTTAAATCGTCATTGTCTACAGGAATAGTGCCAGATGACTGGAGGTTAGCAAATATGGTTCCTCTGTTCAAGAAGGGGAGTAAAGACAATCTTGGTAATTATAGACCAGTGAGCCTTACTTCAGTTGTTCGTAAAGTGTTGGAAAAGGTTTTAAGAGATAGGATTTATAATCATCTAGAAAAGAATAATGTGATTAGGGATAGTCAGCACAGTTTTGTGATGGGTAGGTCATGCCTCACAAACCTTATTGAGTTCTTTGAGAAGGTGACCAAACAGGTAAATGAGAGTAAACCAGTTGATGTGTTGTATATGGATTTCAGCAAGGCGTTCGATAAGGTTCCCTACAGTAGGCTATTGTATGAAATGCAGAGGAATGGGATTGTGGGAGATATAGCAGTTTGGATCAGTAATTGGCTAGCTGAAAGAAGACAGAGGGTGGTGGTTGATGGGAAATGTTCATCCTGGAGTCCATTTACTAGTGGTGTACCGCAAGGGTCAGTGTTGGGTCCACTGTTGTTCATCATTTTTATAAACGACCTGGATGAGTGTGTAGAAGGCTGGGTTAGTAAATTTGCAGATGACACTACGGTCAGTGGAGTTGTGGATAGTGACGAAGGACGTTGTAGGTTACAGAGGGACATAGATAAGCTGCAGAGCTGTGCCGAGAGGTGGCAAATGGAGTTTTATGCGGACAAATGTGAGGTGATTCACTTTGGTCGGAGTAACCGGAATGCAAAGTACTGGGTTAAGTGAAAGATTCTTGGTAGTGTAGATGAGCAGAGAGATCTCGGTGCCCAGGTACACAGATCCTTGAAAGTTGCCACCTAAGTTGACAGGGTTGTTAAGAAGGCATACAGTGTTTTAGCTTTTATTAATAGAGGGATCTAGTTCTGGAACCATGAGGTTATGCTGCAGCTGTACAAAACTCTAGTGCGGCCGCAATATAAGAAGGATGTGGAAGATTTGGAAAGGTTCTGCTTGCCTGGTATGGAGGGAAGGTCTTACGAGGAAAGGCTGAGGGACTTGAGGCTGTTTTTGTTGGAGAGAAGAAGGTTGAGAGGTGACTTAATAGAGACATACAAGATAATCAGAGGGTTAGATATGGTGGACAGGGAGAGTTTTTTCAAATTATGGTGATGGCGAGCACGAGGCGGCATCGCTTTAAATTGAGGGGTGATAGATATAGGACAGATGTCAGAGGGAGTTTCTTTACTTAGAGAGTAATAAGTGTATGGAATGCTTTGCCTGCAATGGTAGTGGATTCACCAACTTTAAGTACATTTAAGTTGTCATTGGACAAGCATATGGACGGACATGGAATAGTGTAGGTTAGATGGGCTTCAGATTGGTATAACAGGTCGGCACAACATCGAGGGCTGAAGGGCCTGTACTGCGCTGTAATATTCTGTGTTCTATACCGAGAGAGACTCAATTAAACTGGATAAATAGAACATAGAACATAGAACAATACAGCACAGAACAGGCCCTTCGGCCCACGATGTTGTGCCGAACTTCTATCCTAGATTAAGCACCCATCCATGTACCTATCCAAATGCCGCTTAAAGGTCGCCAATGAATCTGACTCTACCACTCCCACGGGCAGCGCATTCCATGCCCCCACCACTCTCTGGGTGAAGAACCCACCCCTGACATCTCCCCTATACCTTCCACACTTCACCTTAAATTTATGTCCCCTTGTAACACTCTGTTGTACCCGGGGAAAAAGTTTCTGACTGTCTACTCTATCTATTCCTCTGATCATCTTATAAACCTCTATCAAGTCACCCCTCATCCTTCGCCGTTCCAACGAGAAAAGGCCGAGAACTCTCAACCTATCCTCGTATGACCTACTCTCCATTCCAGGCAACATCCTGGTAAATCTTCTCTGCACCCTCTCCAAAGCTTCCACATCTTTCCTAAAGTGAGGCGACCAGAACTGCACACAGTACTCCAAATGTGGCCTAACCAAAGTCCTGTACAGCTGCAACATCACCTCACGACTCTTGAATTCAATCCCTCTGCTAATGAACGATAATACTCCATAGGCCTTCTTACAAACTCTATCCACCTGAGTGGCAACCTTCAAAGATCTATGTACATAGACCCCAAGATCCCTCTGTTCCTCCACCTGACCAAGAACCCTACCATTAACCCTGTATTCCGCATTCTTATTTGTTCTTCCAAAATGGACAACCTCACACTTGGCAGGGTTGAACTCCATCTGCCACTCCTCAGCCCAGCTCTGCATCATATCTAAGTCCCTCTGCAGCCGACAACAGCCCTCCTCACTGTCCACAACTCCACCTATCTTTGTATCATCTGCAAATTTACTGACCCACCCTTCGACTCCCTCATCTAAGTCATTAATAAAAATTGTGGAGTAATTTTTGGATTGGGTGCCTACTTGTTCGACACCCGTCTTGCAAGAACGTTTCAATAAAATTCGCTGAATCAGAATTTGACTCGGACTGAAATATATTGATACATGAGCTCTGTTTCTCACAATTTGGGTGCTCGTCTGGGATGGCCATCATCACCAGCAGGGTAGGCACCATCGATGGCTGGGAAGGCATGTCCCGTTCCTTTGAGAACAGTCCTGTGTTCCTCGGCGGTGGGTTCCCCCTTCTGGTTGACTGACCGAGATCTGATGAGAATCTATCTGAAGGGCATGGATAGGATAAATAGACAAAGTCTTTTCCCTGGGGTTGGAGAGTCCAGAACTAGAGAGCATAGGCTTAGGGTGAGAGGGGAAAGATATAAAAGAGACCTAAGGGGCAACTTTTTCACAGAGAGTATGGTACGTGTATGGAATGAGCTGCTAGAGGTTGTGGTCGAGGCTGGTACAATTGTAACACTTAAGAGGCATCTGGATGGGTATAAGAATAGGAAGGGTTTGGAGGGATATGGGCCGGTGCTGGCAGGTGGGATGAGATTGGGTTGGGATATCTGGTTGGCATGGACGGGTTGGACCAAAGGGTGTGTTTCCATGCTGTACATCTCTATGAATCTATGAGTGCTTATGAATTGGTCCCAAAAGCGTACAGACAGCAGTTCAGAAACATAAAGAAGGAACCACATCAAATTTAAGTTAAGTTTGAAAGAATGAAACATAATCATTTTGATAGATGGATGTGAGCCTTAACGATAGATAAGACCTATGAGGCTCTGAGAGATTACTCTGCTGGAGGAGTTTAAAAACTCACTTCCAGAGATGGTAAGAATTCGTGTGGAAGAACAGAAAGTTCAGGAAGTGAGATGTGCAGCAGGATTAGCAGATGAATACATATTGGTGTATATGAGAAGTTTCCGGGCAGAATTTCGCCCTGTGTGGGATAGAAGTTGGGAGAAGGGGAGATTCTGCACGAGGAAACAAAAAGTAGAGAACATGTAAATATTTACCAGGTTCGAAAACAAGCCCAAGATGGTGGAAAGGAGGTGAAAGGCCTCAGGTGTTCCCACTGTGGGAAAGTGACACATGTAAAGTCACAGTGCTGGTTGTTGAAGAAAGGCATTGTGGGAAAAGATGTGGTAAAAGGAGCTGAGCCAGTGGCCTTAGTGAAGGTAGTAAAGGAGACCCCAAGAAGAGCCGAGGAGCTGAAGGAGAGTGCACAGCCGAGGCAGGGGCTGGGTATGGGGTTAGTATCTGATCTCCTTTGTGGGTAAAGGTTACTCTGGGACAGCAGGGGGAGAAGAACAAGAAATTATAATTTTGAGAAATACACAATCTAACCAGTCTCTAATAGTAAGAGATGAGCGAATTTGTACACTTCCTGATCTGTTACCCGAGAGTTTGGTAATCTGTGGGATAGACAGACAGAAATGTAACATTCCCTGATGTAAGATCAGGTTGCAGTGCCAACTCAAGACTGGGAGAGTAACAGTCCTGCTCCTCGGATGCTGCCTGATCTGCTGTGCTTTTCCAGCACCACTGTCTAATCTCGACTCTGGTTTCCAGCATCTGCAGTTCTTGGTTTTACCTGGGAGAATAACAGTCAGAGTTTGACAGAGTGTTGGTTCCAGGAATTCAGTTTGTTCTTCTGAATGATTTGGCAGGATCCAAGGTGGGAGTGACATCCCTTCTTGTGGTGAAGCCTAAGGAAGATCAAGAAACTGAGGAGTTAAAAGAAAAATATCCTGATATTTTCCCAGATTGTGTAGTAACAAGATCCCACTGACATAAGTCACAGCAAAAAGCAAAAACTGAAGAGAAAGATGAAGGAGTTGAAGTTCAGTTGGTGGATACCCTGTTTGATGTAATGGTGCAGAAAAACCTGAACAGGCAGAGGGTCAGACAGAAGCGTTTAGTCCTGAAAGGCTAAGGGACTTGCAACAGCAAGACAAGGCAATAAAAGATATATGTGTGGATGTTTACTCCGAAAAGGAGGCAGAGTGTATTCCTAAGGGTTATTATCTGAAAGATAGAATTCTCACATAGAAATGGAGACCACGGCAGGTTAGTGCAGAGGAGAAATGGGCCAAAGTGCACCAGGTTGTGTTGCCGGTAGCATACAGACAGGAAGTGTTACGGTGAGCACATGAACTTCCTGTAGGAGCTCACCGAAGGGTATGAAAGATTCAGGCTAAGGTACAAAAACATTTTTATTAACCTAGAATGCACAATGATGTGGTTAACTTTTGCTGTATGTGTCATACATGCCAAATGGTTGGTAAGCCCCAGGTCATAACAAAACCAGCCCCTCTGTTGCCAATTCCCTTTCGCGTGGGTTGTAATTGATTGTGTAGGTCCCCTCCCGAAAATTAAAAGTGGGAACCAGTACATGTTAACTATAATGGATGTGTCTCCCAGATTTCCGGAGGCAATTCCATTACAGTGTATCAAGGCAAAAAAGATGGGAGAAGAGTTAGTAGCTTTGTTCACACGGTATGGGCTACCAGAGAGATTCAGTTGGATCAAGGGTCACATTTTACTGCTAGGCTGTTTAAGGAGATTACAGATAGCTTCAGCATATGGCATTTTAATCCCAGTGTATATCATCCTGAATCCCAGGGAGCTTTAGAAAGGTGGTATCAGACCTTGAAGACCATGTTGACAACATACTGTCAGGATTACCCGAATGACTGGGGTAAAGGTATCCCATTCATATTGTTTGCCCCAAATAAATCTACTCATATTACTCCCTTCTAGTTAATATTCCACATGAAATGAGAGGCTGTTTGAAATTAATCAAGGAGAAATTGACAGGACCAAAGTCGGAGATCTCACACTTAGATTACGTATCAGAGGTGATGGAGACACTAAATCGAGTCGATGATTTAGCTAAACAGCACATAAAGAGGGCACAGTGTAGAATGAAGCAGGTTGCAGGTTAAAAACTCTGAGACTCAGACGTTTTCCTGAGGGGAGGATGTGTTCGTATTGTCACAAGCAATAGGCGATCCCTTCAAAACCAGGTTTAGTGGGACCTATCAGATTGAGAAAAAGTTAAGTCAGGTGATCTATCTAGTAAAGATGGCAGATAGAAGAAAAACTGTACTGGGGATGTCATGTGAACATGTTGGAACCTCATTATGGTCGAGAGAAAGATTGGGAGAAATGGGTGTTAGTTACTGCCCCACAGAGCGAGGAATCAAATCCAGATATTGTGAATTTTGATGTCCCTCAAAATATGTTAAAAAATGAAGAGATCCTCGAGAAGTTGGACAGGTTAGTGAGCTGTCGGTCTAGGGGCTCAGTTGAAAGGTTTGCTACTGCAGTTTGAAGACATATGTGAGAATCAGATGGAGAGGACTAATGCTGTTGTACATGAACTGGACATAGGGAATACTGTTCTGATAAAACAACACCCCTGTTGGCTTAATCGTTTCAAAGCCAGACAGGTCCAGATGGAGGTGGAGGCCATGTTTGACAAGGACAGCATTGAACAGAGCCAGAGTGAGTGGAGTTTGCCGATTGTCTCAGCTCCCAGTCCAAACAGGAGTCAATGATTTTTTTGTGTGTTATCAGAAGGTGAACAACATTACAAAATTGGACTCATATCAGACAAGCCAGTTACATCACAAAGTTAAGCTTACTGTGTGATTACCTTTTTCAGAGACGGTGATAGAAATTTCTGTGTTTGTAACCCCGAATGGGCTACATCAATTCAAGGTGATGCCTTTTGGAATGAATAATGCACCCACCACATTCCAAAGACTCCTGAACAAAGTTGTGGCTGGGTTAACAGACTGTGCAGTCTATGGGGACAATGTCGTGATCTTTAGTAAGTCCTGGAAAAGGCACATGGTACAGTTGGCAGAACTCTGAATGACGACGAGAAGCAAAACTTGTAACAAACTTCAACAAAACTGAATTTGCAAAAGCAGAGGTGACATTATTGGGATGTAACATCAGTCATGGAAGGTTGACCCCCATGGAATGCCAAGACGAAGGCCGTCAAGGAATTTCCACAACCAACCTCGAACAAAGAGGTGCATCAATTCTCGGGACTAAGCAGATTCTATTTGCTGAAGAGTAACACAGCGTTTTGGTGGGCAGAACAATGCCAGGAGGCTTTCGGCCATTTCAAAGCAATATTAACCATCACACAGTTTCAGCGATACTAAACCTTTCAAAACCTTTCAAAGTTGCCATCGATGCTCGTGACACAGGAGTTGGAGCAGTACTGCTACATGAAGATAAGGATGGGATTGAACTGCCAGGTGGTTACTTTTCAAAGAAACTCAACACCCACCAGACAAAATACTTCATGTTCAAAAAAGAACTATTGAGTTTGGTACTGGCCTTACAACATTTTAATTTGGATATCACAAACAATGTGTCAGAGACGGTTGTACACACGGATCACAATCCTCTTTCATTCTTGGAAAGCTTTAAAGACAAGGAAATGAGACTATTTCATGGGAGTCTTATGTAACAGATTTTAATTTAAAAATCATACATGTTCCGGGTCATAAGAATGTAATCACAGATGCAGTATCACGGATTTAACTGATAATGTATTGGTATCTATATATAGGGAAGATGTTAATATGAAATTTGGTTAAAGTCATATGTATGTCATGGTAATGTGGTTAAGAAATAGAGACAAGAAGAAGCAATTTTTTCTTTATGATGGTTCATTTTCTTCTTAAGGGGGAAGTGTTACGAAGGTGTGGGCGTGTCCTGTACCTTTAAGAGAGAGAGGAAGCTAGCAAGGCCTGACTGAAAACACAGAGTGTCCTGAATAATTTAAAAATGTAACACTTGGTTGAAACAAATAGCTGCAGTTGCATTGCCATGGAACAAAAACAAATTCAAATTCAGCCAATCAGTTTAAATTCTGCCCCAGATACCAAAATCCAATCGAATTTGAATTTAGTGTTTTGATAACATCAGACCGATGAAATGATTCGATGTTTTAGGGGATAAAACCACACATTTTGAACAGTTAGGGGGAACACTGTCATGAACCCCAACAAGAATAGACTGCTCATCGAATAATTCTCTGACAGGTACCAGTCCATAAAAAAAGCTGAGCAGGAGAAGGCCGAGGAACAGCCAACCTCGAAAAATCTACAGAGGAAAATCTACAAAGGAGAATCGACAAAGCTGACAGGTTTTGAAATGTGACTTTCTTTTGTAAACTTCATCGAGTTTTTTTAATCAGCCCAGTATTGTGGAGTGGGCGGTAAAAGACAGGTTTAAGAAAAAGGAGTTGTAAATAATTGTCTAACATTCTCTGTTGAACTTAAAGAATAAAATTGTTAATTTTTATGTGAAGTAGTGAAAACTGGGATGGTCCTTTGCCTCTTGCAATTTAACAGGTTACAGCAAGAGGTGAACATCTCTGTGTGTTGGGTTTAAATTAACAGAGGGGTTTATCCCATGTCATAACACCCTGCTGACTCCATCTGTGGGAAGTGCACCCAACTGCAGCTCCTTGAAGAACACTTTAGGGATCTAGAGCTGGAGCTGGATGAATTTTGGGTCATTCCGGAGGCGGGGGAGTTAATGAGAGGAGTTACAGGGAGGTAGTTGCACCTCAGGTACAAGAAAAGGGCTGATGGGTTACAGTTAGGGGATGAAAAGGGAACTAGCAGGCAGTGCAGGGATCCCCTGCAGCTGTTCCCCTCAATAACAAACAGACCAATTTGGATAGTGTTGGGGGGGAGCAACTTACCAGGGGTAAGTCATGGGGTACAGGTCTCTGACACAGAGTCTGTCCCTGTTGCTCAGAAGGGAGGGGGAAGATGAGCAGAGCATTAGTCATTGGGGACTCCATAGTTAGGGAGAAAAGCAGGAGGTTCTGTGGGAATGAGAGAGACTCACGGTTGGAGTGTTACCTCCCAGGTGCCAGGGTGCAGGAAGTCTCGGATCATGTTTTTGGAATCATCGAATCATAGAATTCCTACAGTGTGGAAACAGGTCCTTCTGTCCAACACGTCCACACCGATCCTTGGGAGATTAACCCACCCAGACCCATTCCCCTACCCTATTATCCTATATTTACCCCTGACTAATGCACCTAACCTACACATCCCTGAAAACTATGGCCAAATTAGCATGGCCAATTCACCTAACCTGCACATGTTTGGATTGTGGGAGGAAACTGGAGCACCTGGAGGAAACCCATGCAGACACAGAGAGAATGTACAAACTCCACACAGACCGTCGCTAAAGGCTGGAATCGAACCCGGGCCCTGAGTGCTCTGAAGTGACAGTGCTAACCATGTAGTCACTGTGCCACCCATAAGGACCCCCATGAGGGTGACGGGGGAGCAGCCCCAGGGTGTGGTCCACATAGGCACTAATGACATTGGTAGGGAAAGGGGTGGGGACATAAGGCAGAAATTCAGGGAGCTATGGTGGAAGTTTGGAGCTCGAACTAAGAGTTGTTATCTCTGGTTTGTTGCCCGTGCCAAGTGCTGGCGGGGCAAGGTATATGGAGAGAGAGGAGTTGAACACGTGGCTACAGGGATGATACAGGAGGCAGAGTTTTGGATACCTCGATAATTGGGGCTCATTCTGGGGTAGGTGGGACCTCTACAAACAGGATGATCTACACCTGAACCAGAGGGGCTCCAGTATCCTGGGTGGGGAACTTTGATATTGCACTTCGGGACGGTTGAAACTAATTCAGCCAGGGACGGGAACCAAAATTGTAGTTACAGTGTCCAGGAGGATGAGAATAGTGTGGTCAGAAATATGGTTTCATGGTCACAAGAGTCCACCAGCCAGCAGGAAAATGGTTTCAATGTCAGGAGCATCCAGAATAAGGTGGGTGAATTTGCAGGATGGGTTGGTATCTGGGACTTTGGTGTTATGGCTGTTTTGGAGACATGGATATAACAGGCACAGGAAAGTTTGCTGCAGATTCTGGGGTTCAGATGTTTCAGTAACAACAGGGAAGATGGTAAAGGAGGGGGAGGTGTGGCAATGTTAGTCAAGGACAGTATTATGGTGGCAGAAAGGACATTTGAGGACTCATCTACTGGGGTAGAATGGGCTGAGGTTAGAAACAGGAAAGGAGAGGTCACCCTGTTGGGTGTTGTCTATGGGCCTCCGAATGGTTCCAGAGATGTCAAGGAAAGGAAAGGAAAGATGTCGAGGAAAGAAAGCATACGGTGTGTAAGGTTTTATTGGTAGAAGGATTGGGTTTTGGAGCCACGAGGTCATGTTGCAGCTTTCCAAAACTCTGGTGCAACTGTACTTGGAATGCTGTACAGTTCTGGTTGTCGTATTATAGGAAGGATGTGAAACCTTTGGAAAGGATTCAGAGAAGATTTACTAGGATTGCCTGCTATGGAGGGAAGGTCTTATGAGGAAAGGCTGGGGGACTTGAGGCTGTTTTCATTAGAGACAAGAAGGTTGAGAGGTGACCTAATTGAGACGTATAACATAATCAGAGGGTTAGATAAGGTTGACAGTGAGGGCCTTTTTCCTCAGATGGCATTGGCTCATACGAGGGGACATAGCTCTAAATTGAGGAGTGATAGATAACAGACAAATATCCAAGGTAGTTTCTTCACTCAGAGAGTAGGAGGGCCATGGAAAACCCTGTCTGCAACAGTAGTGTACTCACCAACATCGAGGACTGAAGGACCTGTCCTGTGCTGTATTGTTCTGTGTTCTATGTTTCGTGTGAGGAATTGAATGGAAACAAAGTATGTTATTGTTGAAAATAAAGGTGCAATCAAAAGACACAGAGTGCTGACACGATGTTATTTCCTCTTTTAAACTTCTCATGTATTTTGTTAGTTTGCCCAGATGTGTGGCTCAGAGAATTCAGTGAGGACAGGGGCCTGTCGTTGCATTTCCCTCTCTGGCCTGCAGTGAACGATTACATTCCTGCCTCAGGTGAATGTCTGTGTGGGGTTTGCACATTCTCCCTGTGTCTGCGTGGGTTCCATCAGGGTGCTTCAGTTTCCTCCCACAATCCAAAGATGTGCGGGTCAGGTGAATTGGTAATGCGAAATTGCCCACAGTGTTAGGTGCATTAGTCAGCGGTAAATATAGGGGAATGAGTCTGGGTGGGTTACTCTTCAGAGGGTCAGTGTGGACTGGTTGGGCCAAATGGCCTGCTTCCATACTCTGAGGAATCTAATCTAATCTCATTTTATACTCACCTTCCTCCATATCATTTATTTTTCTCCCCACTTCACTCACTGTGAACAGATTACTTGACATGAATGTTGCTTTTGTGCATATCTAATTCATCTTTTGGTTTTGCTTTTGTTGTCCCACTTCCTACTAATTGTTGCTGATTACTAACAGCCCTTTACACTGGCTTTACACCTCCAGTCTCTGTCATTTTGCCCCTCAGATGGAGTCAGTCCTTGCCCATGAGGAAAGGAGTGTTATCATGTTGCTGCTCCTCCTTCTCCTTTCGGTCCATTCCTCACGTGGACTCCTCGTTCCGTTATCTGCTGCATCCAACGTTGGCTCTGAGTTACTTGGATTGATTCACCAATTGAATTATTGTTCTAACTGGATATGTCACGGCATACTTTAACTGGTCTCTGAAATGTTTCTGTGTCACCACATAAATAAGGGCATTTGTGCAGCAACTTAAGTTCCTCAGCATATATCCAATCTGAGCAAAGAGACCAAAAGAAACAGAATCCAAGGAATAACCGGCATTAAAGAAATATAAAATATGCAACAACCAGAGAAGTATGAAGCTGGCAGATATGGCAAAGAGTAAAATCACAGAATTCTTCCTGCTCTCTACCTCTGGATCATTCTCTGTTTTTCTCTGACCTCTCAGTTCCTTCCGCACCTTAATGGCCTCGAAGATATGTCTGACAGTCAGAATATTGATAAAGAGAATAAAAGTGAATGGGAACAGTGGTGTTAAAAAAGTCTCAAAATATCTAAAACCTATCCACCGAGGGTCATTATAATAACTAGACCTGATATAACAGTACCAGCGAACATTGTTGATCATCTTTCCAGGGTAATACACAAAGTAGTTGGGAATATTCTTTAAACAAAAGAAGATGCAGATTTTTGCTAGAACCCTGGTTGCAGTTTTCCCTGTGCAATACTTAGTCTTCATCTCATGTAAACAAATGGCAACAAATCGATCAAAGGAAAAAGCAATGGTGAACCACACAAAACAATCAATGGTCAAGCGGTTGAGGACATAGAGAACACTACAAACAGGAGTGATTTGCAGGAAACATAGTGGATAATAATAACGTTGAAATCGGTGAAGGACGTTCCAAATACAATGAACAGTAGATCCGAAATTGTCATGGCCACCAGATAGCGAGTGCTGCATGTAGAAAGGCCACAGTTTCTCCGAGCTAGGATTATAATTACCACAAGACTAACTGTAAGAGAATGGAAAAAGAGACTTGAGGTTATTGATCAAACATTCTCTGTGCCTGAGCCCAGACTGTAAGTAATGATACAAAGATAATTGTTGTTCCATGTTATATAAAGTTTAAAGAATCTGAACCACAGCAGCAAACTCTCTCTAAAAGGAACATTTGCATTTTAAACATGAGCAGCAGATTACTCACAGAAACACAGTCATATATTCAAGGGGTTTTTTTTGGTTCAGCAGCAGGCGATTTCACCTGCTTTCCAGATTACTCTGACTGGCTGACATTTCCTATAAGCCCACAGCATTCACACAAAGACACCTGGGATCAGGAAAACAAAGAATAGGAGACACCGAACATGGACATTGATCGCAAAATTACTGTATTTGGTTTTGGAGTCTCCACTGTTCAGTTTGCCTCCAGAATTCTATATCCCCACTGTATGATCTACAGGACAGGGCATTGGACCACCCCACAGTGTCCCAGAATGGTTGGCCTTCACAATGATAGGATGAACAAATGAGAGGGCATTGAGTCCCTCCCTCAAGCACAGGATTGAACGTCCTGATGATCTGAACCATGAAGTTGTTCAGCAGTGAATCCAATCATATTGTGGTGAGTATTCAACCTGGTGCAATCAGAAAAACTTCAATATTTGTCCTAACTCCCCCTCCCCTCCACCCCCCCCCCCCCCCCCCACCTGTCCACGATGGTACAGCACAGCCTTTAGCAATTAAAACCTGAATTCAAGCAACATTGGTCACTGTAACTGTCCTGAAGAAGAGTCCTGCTTGAAACCTTGACTCTCTTCCTCCTGAGATGTTGCCTGACCTGCTGTGCCTTTTCCAGCACCATGTTCTATCTGCAGCCCCCATTGTCTCCACATTCCTAATGACCTGCCGGACCCACCCATTGTCCTGTTGTATCTGGGCTTCCATTTGGAGCGAGCTGCCTGAGCAAGATCCACCAACACAATCCCTTTCCATCAAGGAATGGGAAACACCAGGTGTCACTGCGAGGTGGGTTGTTACAAACCCATCTGACCAATAGCAGGCTGTGAACTACCACAGAGAGAGGGTGGTCTTCCGAAACCCTTTCTAGACCAGCCAGGACCGGTGCTCAGCCAAACCCCATCAATGTGGCCTCAGTGTAAACCCATCCTGCACAGTATAGGGAAACACACAATACTGCACATTACTGAGGAGCCCCCGAACTGACAAACTATTCACTTTAAATTCAGTCAGTGAGGACACTATTGTCTGACAGTGGGATTTCCCTACGAAGTGGAAATATATTATCATCAGTTGTTGTCGAAATAAGGATGATTCAGTGCAGAGTTTTGTATGAGCTAAGTTGTTCCAAGACTTACCAGGAACACCAACGACAGCGAGGATGGTGTTGTACACTCTGTCGATCCTTTCCCTGAGAAGATCCATTTCGTTGTTTGTGACACAACCTTTCCCTTCCTGCTGCTGGCAATCTGTCGGAATTGGAGAATTCTCTCGGAGATGGAGCTGACACAGTTCCAGAGACTTTGTTTTATATTGTGTGGTATCTTCACTGGGAAACCATGATTATATCTTTTTATATCATTTTGAACAATTAACGACAACAGGTTTATTTTAATGAACTTCCTCTCGGTCACATTTTCTCAAAACAAAGACAAAACAAAAATCAGAACCTTACATTCAAATTAATAGCATGATGGCATCATACAGGGTAAATGTCCCCTTTGGTCCATCGAGTTTGTACCTCCAAAATTACTCTAAAGCAACACAAGTCTCAGTCCCCAGCACTTAGTCCATGGTCTTGAATGTTATGACCTTTCAGTGCGAGTCCAAGTACTTTGTGATGGTTTTGAGGATTTCTCCCTCAATTCCCCTCCTGGACAATGCAGCACAGGCCCCTACCATCCTCTGGGTGGCATGTCCCCTCTAAACCCTTCGCTTTTCAGCTTAAAATTACACCACTTTGTTAATTGCCCTCTGATTAAGGGGGAAAACTGCTTTCCATTCACCCTGTCCACATCCCCCTTGGTCTTATATACCCCGATCTCTGCTCTAAAGAAAGCAGCCTGAGCTTATCCAGCCTCCCCCTTCACAGCGAAACTGCTGCAGCCCAACCCATGTTCTGGTGAATGTCCTTTACCCTCCCTCCAGTGCAATCACATCCATCCCATGGTGCAGTGACCAGAACTGTACACAATACTCCAACTGTGGCCTATCCAAATGGCTGTAGAGCTCCAACAGGACCCTCCCTGCTCTGATCATCTCTGCCTCAATGGGTAAAGGCATGTTTCCTATCTGCCTTCTTAACTGCTCACTTAACTCACTGGCCTCTGCACTGGGACTCGATTCCCCTGACTGGCCTCCGCACTGGGACTCAATTCCCCTCACTGTCTCTGCACTGGGACTCGATTCCCCTCACTGGCCTCCGCACTGGGACTCGATTCCCCGAACTGGGACTCGTTTCCCCTCACTGGCCTCCGCACTGGGACTCGATTCCCCACACTGACCTCCGCACTGGGACTCGATTCCCCTCACTGACCTCCGCACTGGGACTCGATTCCGCTCACTGACCTCCGCACTGGGACTCGATTCCCCTCACTGGCCTCCGCACTTGGACTCGATTTAACTCACTGGCCTCCGCACTGGGACTCGATTCCCCTCACTGGCCTCCGCACTGGGACTCGATTCCCCTCACTGACCTCCGCACTGGGACTCGATTCCCCACACTGACCTCCGCACTGGGACTCGATTCCCCTCACTGGCCTCCGCACTGGGACCCGATTCCCCTCACTGGCCTCTGCACTGGGACTCGATTCCCCTCAATGGCCTTCACACTCGGACACGATTCCCCTCACTGGCCTCCGCACTGGGACTCGATTCCCCTCACTGGCCTCTGCACTGGGACTCGATTCCCTCACTGGCCTCTGCACTGGGACTCGATTCCCCTCACTGACCTCTGCACTGGGACTCGATTCCCCTCACTGGCCTCCGCACTCGGACACAATTCCCCTCACTGGCCTCCGTACTGGGACTCGATTCCCCTCACTGGCCTCTCCACTGGGACTCGATTCCCCTCACTGGCCTCCGCACTGGGACTCAATTCCCCTCACTGGCTCTGCACTGGGACTCGATTCCCCTCACTGGCCAACGCACTGGGACTCGATTCCCCAAACTGACCTCCGCACTGGGACTCGATTCCGCTCACTGGCCTCCGCACTTGGACTCGATTCCCCACACTGGTCTCCGCACTGGGACTCGATTCCCCTCACTGGCCTCCGCACTGGGACTCGATTCCCCTCACTGGCCTCCGCACTGGGACTCGATTCCCCTCACTGGCCTCTGCACTGTGACTCGATTCCCCTCACTGGCCTCCGCACTGGGACTCGATTCCCCTCACTGACCTCCGCACTGGGACTCGATTCCCCTCACTGACCTCCGCACTGGGACTCGATTCCCCTCACTGGCCTCCGCACTTGGACTCGATTCCCCTCACTGGCCTCCGCACTGGGACTCGATTCCCCTCACTGGCCTCTGCACTAGGACTCGATTCCCCTCACTGACCTCCGCACTGGGACTCGATTCCCCACACTGACCTCCGCACTTGGACTCGATTCCGCTCACTGGCCTCCGCACTGGGACTCGATTCCCCTCACTAGCCTCCGCACTGGGACTCAATTCCCCTCACTGGCCTCCGCACTGGGACTCGATTCCCCTCACTGGCCTCCGCACTGGGACCCGATTCCCTTCACTCGCCTCCGCACTGGGACTTGATTCCCCTCACTGGCCTCTGCAGTGGAACTTGATTCCCCTCACTGGCCTCTGCACTGGGACTCAATTCCCCTCAACGGCCTTCACACTGGGACTCGATTCCCCTCACTGGCCTCCACACTGGGACTTGATTCCCCACACTGACGTCCACACTGGAACTTGATTCCCCTCACTGGCCTCTGCACCAGGACTCGATTCCCCTCACTGGCCTCTGCACTGGGACTCGATTCCCCTCACTGGCCTCTGCACTGGGACTCGATTCCCCTCACTGGCCTCTGCACTGGGACTCGATTCCCTCACTGGCCTCTGCACTGGGACTCGATTCCCCTCACTGACCTCTGCACTGGGACTCGATTCCCCTCACTGGCCTCCGCACTCGGACACAATTCCCCTCACTGGCCTCCGTACTGGGACTCGATTGCCCTCACTGGCCTCTGCACTGGGACTCAATTCCCCTCACTGGCCTCTGCACTGGGACTCAATTCCCCTCAATGGCCTTCACACTGGGACTCGATTCCCCTCACTGGCCTCCACACTGGGACTTGATTCCCCACACTGACGTCCACACTGGAACTTGATTCCCCTCACTGGCCTCTGCACCAGGATTCGATTCCCCTCACTGGCCTCTGCACTGGAACTTGATTCCCCTCACTGGCTTCTGCACTGGGACTCGATTCCCCTCGCTGGCCTCCGCACTGGGACTTGATTCCCCACACTGACCTCTGCACTTGGACTCGATTCCGCTCACTGGCCTCCGCACTGGGACTCAATTCCCCTCACTGACCTCTGCACTGGGACTCGATTCCCCTCAATGGCATCCGCACTGGGACCCAATTCCCCTCACTGGTCTCCGCACTGGGACTCGATTCCCCTCACTGGCCTCTGCACCAGGACTTGTTTCCCCTCACTGGCCTCCGCACTGGGACCCAATTCCCCTCACTGGCCTCTGCACTGGGACTCGATTCTCCTCAATGGCCTTCACACTGGGACTCGATTCCCCTCACTGGCCTCTGCACTGGGACTCGATTCCCCTCAATGGCCTTCACACTGGGACTCGATTCCCCTAACTGACCTCCGCAGTGGGACTCAATTCCCCTCACTGGCCTCCGCACTGGGACTCGATTCCCCACACTGACCTCCGCACTGGGACTCGATTCCCCTCACTGGCCTCCGCACTGGGACTCGATTCCCCTCACTGGCCTCTGCACTGGGACTCGATTCCCCTCACTGGCCTCTGCACTGGTACTCGATTCCCCTCACTGGCCTCCCCACTGGGACTCGATTCCCCTCACTGGCTTCTGCACTGGGACTCGATTCCCCTCACTGGCCTCTGCACTGGTACTCGATTCCCCTCACTGGCCTCCCCACTGGGACTCGATTCCCCTCACTGGCTTCTGCACTGGGACTCGATTCCCCTCACTGGCCTCCGCACTGGGACCCGATTCCCTTCACTGGCCTCCGCACTGGGACTCGATTCCCCTCACTGGCCTCTGCACTGGGACTCGATTCCCCTCACTGGCCTCTGCACAGGGACTCGATTCCCCTCACTGGCCTCTGCACTGGGACTCGATTCCCCTCACTGGCCTCTGCACTGGGACTCGATTCCCTCACTGGCCTCTGCACTGGGACTCGATTCCCCTCACTGACCTCTGCACTGGGACTCGATTCCCCTCACTGGCCTCTGCACTGGGACTCGATTCCCCTCACTGGCCACCGCACTGGGACTCGATTCCCCAAACTGACCTCCGCACTGGGACTCGATTCCGCTCACTGGCCTCCGCACTTGGACTCGATTCCCCACACTGGTCTCCGCACTGGGACTCGATTCCCCTCACTGGCCTCCGCACTTGGACTCGATTCCCCTCACTGGCCTCCGCACTGGGACTCGATTCCCCTCACTGGCCTCCGCACTGGGACTCGATTCCCCTCACTGGCCTCTGCACTGTGACTCGATTCCCCTCACTGGCCTCCGCACTGGGACTCGATTCCCCTCACTGACCTCCGCACTGGGACTCGATTCCCCTCACTGACCTCCGCACTGGGACTCGATTCCCCTCACTGGCCTCCGCACTTGGACTCGATTCCCCTCACTGGCCTCCGCACTGGGACTCGATTCCCCTCACTGGCCTCTGCACTGGGACTCGATTCCCCTCACTGACCTCCGCACTGGGACTCGATTCCCCACACTGACCTCCGCACTTGGACTCGATTCCGCTCACTGGCCTCCGCACTGGGACTCGATTCCCCTCACTAGCCTCCGCACTGGGACTCAATACCCCTCACTGGCCTCCGCACTGGGACTCGATTCCCCTCACTGGCCTCCGCACTGGGACCCGATTCCCTTCACTCGCCTCCGCACTGGGACTTGATTCCCCTCACTGGCCTCTGCACTGGGACTCAATTCCCCTCAATGGCCTTCACACTGGGACTCGATTCCCCTCACTGGCCTCCGCACTGTGACTCGATTCCCCTCACTGGCCTCCGCACTGGGACTCGATTCCCCTCACTGACCTCCGCACTGGGACTCGATTCCCCTCACTGACCTCCGCACTTGGACTCGATTCCCCTCACTGGCCTCCGCACTTGGACTCGATTCCCCTCACTGGCCTCCGCACTGGGACTCGATTCCCCTCACTGGCCTCTGCACTGGGACTCGATTCCCCTCACTGACCTCCGCACTGGGACTCGATTCCCCACACTGACCTCCGCACTTGGACTCGATTCCGCTCACTGGCCTCCGCACTGGGACTCGATTCCCCTCACTAGCCTCCGCACTGGGACTCAATACCCCTCACTGGCCTCCGCACTGGGACTCGATTCCCCTCACTGGCCTCCGCACTGGGACCCGATTCCCTTCACTCGCCTCCGCACTGGGACTTGATTCCCCTCACTGGCCTCTGCACTGGGACTCAATTCCCCTCAATGGCCTTCACACTGGGACTCGATTCCCCTCACTGGCCTCCACACTGGGACTTGATTCCCCACACTGACGTCCACACTGGAACTTGATTCCCCTCACTGGCCTCTGCACCAGGACTCGATTCCCCTCACTGGCCTCTGCACTGGGACTCGATTCCCCTCACTGGCCTCTGCACTGGGACTCGATTCCCCTCACTGGCCTCTGCACTGGGACTCGATTCCCTCACTGGCCTCTGCACTGGGACTCGATTCCCCTCACTGACCTCTGCACTGGGACTCGATTCCCCTCACTGGCCTCCGCACTCGGACACAATTCCCCTCACTGGCCTCCGTACTGGGACTCGATTGCCCTCACTGGCCTCTGCACTGGGACTCAATTCCCCTCACTGGCCTCTGCACTGGGACTCAATTCCCCTCAATGGCCTTCACACTGGGACTCGATTCCCCTCACTGGCCTCCACACTGGGACTTGATTCCCCACACTGACGTCCACACTGGAACTTGATTCCCCTCACTGGCCTCTGCACCAGGATTCGATTCCCCTCACTGGCCTCTGCACTGGAACTTGATTCCCCTCACTGGCTTCTGCACTGGGACTCGATTCCCCTCGCTGGCCTCCGCACTGGGACTTGATTCCCCACACTGACCTCTGCACTTGGACTCGATTCCGCTCACTGGCCTCCGCACTGGGACTCAATTCCCCTCACTGACCTCTGCACTGGGACTCGATTCCCCTCACTGGCCTCCGCACTGGGACTTGATTCCCCACACTGACCTCTGCACTTGGACTCGATTCCGCTCACTGGCCTCCGCACTGGGACTCAATTCCCCTCACTGACCTCTGCACTGGGACTCGATTCCCCTCAATGGCCTCCGCACTGGGACCCAATTCCCCTCACTGGTCTCCGCACTGGGACTCGATTCCCCTCACTGGCCTCTGCACCAGGACTTGTTTCCCCTCACTGGCCTCCGCACTGGGACCCAATTCCCCTCACTGGCCTCTGCACTGGGACCCGATTCTCCTCAATGGCCTTCACACTGGGACTCGATTCCCCTCACTGGCCTCTGCACTGGGACTCGATTCCCCTCAATGGCCTTCACACTGGGACTCGATTCCCCTCACTGACCTCCGCAGTGGGACTCAATTCCCCTCACTGGCCTCCGCACTGGGACTCGATTCCCCACACTGACCTCCGCACTGGGACTCGATTCCCCTCACTGGCCTCCGCACTGGGACTCGATTCCCCTCACTGGCCTCTGCACTGGGACTCGATTCCCCTCACTGGCCTCTGCACTGGTACTCGATTCCCCTCACTGGCCTCCCCACTGGGACTCGATTCCCCTCACTGGCTTCTGCACTGGGACTCGATTCCCCTCACTGGCCTCTGCACTGGGACTCGATTCCCCTCAATGGCCTTCACACTGGGACTCGATTCCCCTCACTGACTTCCGCAGTGGGACTCAATTCCCCTCACTGGCCTCCGCACTGGGACCCAATTCCCCTCACTGGCCTCCGCACTGGGACTCGATTCCCCTCACTGGCCTCCGCATCGGGACCCAATTCCCCTCACTGGCCTCCGCACTGGGACTCGATTCCCCTCACTGGCTTCTGCACTGGAACTCGATTCCCCTCACTGGCCTCTGCACTGGGACTCGTTTCCCCTCACTGGCCTCTGCACTGGGTCTCGATTCCCCTCACTAGCCTCTGCACTGGGACTCAATTCCCCTCATTGACGTCCACACTGGGACTCGATTCCCCTCACTGCCCCCTGCACTGGGGCTCGATTCCCCTCACTGACCTCCGCACTGGGACTCGATTCCCCTCACTGGCTTCTGCACTGGAACTCGATTCCCCTCACTGGCCTCTGCACTGGAACTTGATTCTCCTCACTGGCCTCTGCACTGGGACTCGATTCCCCTCACTGGCCTCTGCACTGGGACTCGATTCCCCTCACTGACCTCCGCACTTGGACTCGATTCCCCTCACTGGCTTCTGCACTGGGACTCAATTCCGCTCACTGGCCTCCACACTTGGACTTGATTCCCCACATTGACCTCCGCACTGGGACTCGATTCCCCTCACTGGCCTCTGCACTGGGACTCGATTCCCCTCACTGACCTCCGCACTGGGACTCGATTCCCCTCACTGGCTTCTGCACTGGAACTCGATTCCCCTCACTGGCCTCTGCACTGGAACTTGATTCCCCTCACTGGCCTCTGCACTGGGACTCGATTCCCCTCACTGACCTCTGCACTTGGACTCGATTCCCCTCACTGGCCTCTGCACTGGAACTTGATTCCCCTCACTGGCTTCTGCACTGGGCCTCAATTCCCCTCACTGGCCTCCACACTTGGACTTGATTCCCCACATTGACCTCCGCACTGGGACTCGATTCCCCTCACTGGCCTCTGCACTGGGACTCGATTCCCCTCACTGACCTCCGCACTGGGACTCGATTCCCCACACTGACCTCCACACTGGGGCTCGATGCCTGTCCTGCTGCCTTCAGGGATCTGTTAACAATCGCCTCAAGATCTTTCTGCTCCTATTAGCTTCCTCGTATCCTCCCCTTCATTGCCTCCTGTCTTATCGTGTAACTTCTGCTCGAGCCATCACCTCTCGTTTATCAGAGTTACATTTCATCCGTCATTGATCTGCCCATCGGACCAATCTCTCCATTTCTACCAATAACCTGAGACTTTCTTACTCACTGTCAATGACTTGATCAGTATTTGTGAATCTATCAAATCATCATTCCCAAGTGTCTCCTGCCCTACCCCTCCCCCACAACAAACACACACAAACACACAGACACACACACAGACACACTTACACAGACAGACACACACACAGACACATACACACTCACACACACACACTTACACAGACAGATACACACACAGACACGTACACACAGATATAGACAGACAGACACACACTCACAGACATTCACACACATAGACACACAGACACACACATGCAGACACACATATTATCACAACCACACCGACTCACGCACACAGACACACATATGTAGACACACACACACACTCACACAGACAGACACACAGACACACAGACATTCACACATACAGACACACACATAGACACACTCACACATACAGACATACCCACACAGACACACACGTATTCACACACACACACACTTACACACACATAGTCTCACACAGACAGACAGACAGACACACACACACACACACACACACACACACACACACACACACACACACACATAAACACACACTCAAATATCCTGAGTCTCTGACTTCTCGTTTCCCTTCCTTGACATTTCTGTTTCTATTTCATGGGATAGACTGGCCACCAATGTCCACCATAAACACCAAGTCTATACATCCACATCCTGTATCCTGCAAAGACTCTATTCCATTCTCCAACTTCCTCTATCTCCATCACATCTGTTCTAATGATGCCAACTTTGCCACGTTCCTCCTTAACAAAGAATTCCCCAGCTCCATTGTTGACAGGGCCCTCAGCGGGTCCAACCTATCTCCTGTACTTCAGTCCTCACCTCTTCTCTTCCCTCTCCAAAAGAGATAGGGTTCCCATTGTCCTTACCTACCATCCCACCAGCAACCATATCCAGAGGATCATTAGCCACCATCTCCAGCGAGATGCCACCACCAGACATGCTCCAGGTAAGTTGAAAAAAAATCAGAAAAAAGGGGAAAAGGAGAAAAAAAAAGAAGAAAGAAATGGAAAAAAGATCAGGTGGAGCAGAGGAGTTCTGGCTGGAGCATCTGACTCTGCTGCCATTTTGGATCTGCACAAAAAGCTGACATGTTTCCAACTACCATCAGGTCTGAGGAAAGGCCACTTGACCCCAAACATTAACTCTGATTTCTCTCCACAGATGCTGCAGACCTGCTGAGCTTTTCCAGCAATTTCTGTTTTAATTGCTAATTTACAGCATCTGCAGTTCGTTCAGTTTTTATTTCATGATCAAACCTTGCCTCTCAGAATGGAGATCAATTCTTTGTTTCAGAATTTTCTCTCATAGTTGCCCTGACACTGATGAATACTCACTACTCTGTTATTCCTGGTCAATCCCTACCACTGTTCTTGAAAGGTGGAAACACATCAAATGCCCTCAAATCTCCTGGCACCTTCCCTGTGACCGGAGAGGAACTAAAGATTTGGGTTAGAGTCCCTGTAAATTCCTCTCTCGTCTCCTTGGATACAACTCCTCTAGACCATGGGGTCTGTCTACTTTTAAGCTCCCCAAACTGAGGGTATCTGCTCACATCATATATAAATCCCCTGAAGAGAAGCTGGGAGCGATGTTTATTTTGGAATTTTCCTTCCCAATGCTATTCTCATCCTAGATGGGGGCAAAATGTGTTCAAAGAGTAATAGAGTCATTGAGATGTGCAGCATGGAAACAAACCCTTTGGTCCAACCTGTCCATGCCAACCAGATATCTCAACCCAATCTAGCCTCACCTGCCCAACATCCGGCCCATATCCCTCCAAACCCTTCATAATCATATACTCATCCAGATGCCTTTTAAATGTTACAATCATACCAGCCTCCACCACTTCGTCTGGCAGCTCATTCCATACAGGCACCACCCTCTGTGTAAAAACGTTGCTCCTTAGGTATCTTTTATATCTTTCCCCTCTCATCCTAATCCTATGCCCTCTTAGTTCTGGACTCCCCGACCCCAGGGAAGAGACTTTGTGTATTTATACTATCCATACCCCTCGTGATTTTATAAATCTCTATAAGGTCACCCCTCAGCCTCCGACGCTCCAGGGAAAACAGCTCCAGCCTGTTCAACATCTCCCTTTAGCTCAAATCCTCCAACCCTGGCAACATTCTTATTATTTTTTTTCAGAACACTTTCAAGATTCACAACATCCTTCCGATAGGAAGGAGACTAGAATTGCATGCAATATTCCAAAAGCGGCCTAACCAATGTCCTGTACAGCCACAATATGACCTCCCTAATCCTGTTCTCAATACTCTGACCAATAGAGGAAAGCATACCAAAACCCTTCTTCACTATCCTATCTACCTATAATTCTGCCTTCAAGGAGCTATGAACCTGCACTCCAAGGTCTCTTTGTTCAGCAACACTTACTGGACCTTACCATTGAGTGTCTAAGTCCTGCTAAGATTTGCTTTCCCAAAATGCAGCATCGTGCATTTATCTCAATTAAAGGCCATCTGCTACTTCTCAGCCCATTGGCCCATCTGATCAAGATCCCATTTTAATCTGAGGTAACCCTCTTCATGGTCCACTACACCTCCGATTTTGGTGTCATGTGCAAATGTACTAACTATATCTCACATCCACATCAGTTATATAAATGATGAAAAGTAGTGGACCTAGCTGTGGCACTCCACTGGTCACAGGCCTCTGCAAAACAACCCTCCACCATCACCCTCTGCCTTGGTTTTGAATTCCAATTCTTCAAATAAACACATTCCAAAATCATTTCAGGCAAAGTGAAAGATAGTGTTGTTAATAAAATAACATAATGCAGAAGAATGTCAGGTATTTTACACACATTGTGGTCTCCATCCTACAGAAAGGATATTATGAAACTTGAAAGGGTTCAGAAAAGATTTACAGGAATGTTGCCAGAGTTGGAGGTTTTGAGCTGTAGGGAGAGGATGAATAGGCTGGGCTGTTTTCCTTGGAGTGTTGGAGGCTGAGGGGTGACGTTACAGAAATTTATAAAGACATGAAGGGCATGGATCGGATAAATAGACAAGGTCTTTTCCCTGGGTTGGGGGAATAATGAGCTAGGGGGCATAGATTTAGGATGAGAGGGGAAAGATTTAAAAGGGACTTAAGGGGCAACATTTTCAAGCAAAGGTTGGTGTGGGTATGGAATGAGCTGCCAGAGGAAGTGGTGAAGGCTGATACCATTACAACATTTAAAAGCCATCTGGATGGGTGTATGAATGTCCAGATTATACAGGAGGAAGTGCTGGATGTCTTGAAATGGTTAAAGGTGGATAAATCCCCAGGACTTGATCAGGTGTACCTGAGAACTCTGTGGGAAGCTAGAGAAGTGATTGCTGGGCCTCTTGCTGAGATATTTGTATCATCGATAGTCACAGGTGAGGTGCCAGAAGACTGGAGGTTGGCAAATGTGGTGCCACTGTTTAATAAGGGTGGTAAAGACAAGCCAGGGAACTATAGACCGGTGAGCCTGACCTCAGTGGTGGGCAAACTGTTGGAGGGAATCCTGAGGGACAGGATGTACATGTATTTGGAAAGGCAAGGACTGTTTAGGGATAGTCAACATGGCTTTGTGCATGGGAAATCATGTCTCACAAACTTGATTGAGTTTTTTGAAGAAGTAACAAAGAGGATTGATGAGGGCAGAGCAGTAGACGTGATCTATATAGACTTCAGTAAGGCGTTCGCCAAGGTTCCCCATGGGCGACTGATTAGAAAGGTTAGATCTCATGGAATACAGGGAGAACTAGCCATGTGGATACAGAATTGGCTCAAAGATAGAAGACAGAGAGTGGTGGTGGAGGGTTGTTTTTCAGACTGGAGGCCTGTGACCAGTGGAGTGCCACAAGGATCGGTGCTGGGTCCTTTACTTTTTGTCATTTACATAAATGATTTGGATGCGAGCCTAAGTGGTTAGTAAGTTAGTCAGTTAGCAGATGACACCAAAATTGGAGGTGTAGTGGATAGTGAAGAGGGTTACCTCAGATTACAACAGGATCTGGACCAGATGGGCCAATGGGCTGAGAAGAGGCAGATGGAGTTTAATTCAGATAACTGCAAGGTGCTGCATTTTGAGAAGGCAAATCTTAGCAGGACTTATAGACTTAATGGCAAGGTCCTAGGGAGTGTTGCTGCACAAAGAGACCTTGGAGTGCAGGTTCATAGCTCCTTGAAAGTGGAGTCGCAGTTAGATAGGAAAGTGAAGGCGGCATTTGGTATGCTTTCCTTTATTGGCCAGAGTATTGAGTACAGGAGTTGGGAGGTCATGTTGCGGCTGTACAGGACATTGGTTAAGCCACTGTTGGAATATTGCATGCGATTCTGGTCTGCTTCCTATCAGAAAGATGTTGTGAAACCTGAAAGGGTTCAGAAAATATTTACAAGGATGTTGCCAGGGTTGGAGGATCTGAGCTACAGGGAGAGACTGAACAGGCTGGGGCAGTTTTCCCTGGAGCGTCGGAGGCTGAGGGGTGGACCTTATAGAGGTTTACAAAATTATGAGGGGCATGGATAGGATAAATAGACAAAGTCTTTCCCTGGGGGTCGGGGAGTCCAGAACTAGAGAGCATAGGTTTGGGTGAGAGGGGAAAGATATAAAAGAGACCTAAGAGGTAACTTTTTCACACAGAGGGTGGTACTGGTATGGAATGAGCTGCCAGACGAAGTGGTGGAGGCTGGTACAATTGCAACATTTAAGAGGCATTTGGATGGGTATATGAATAGGAAGGGTTTGGAGGGATATGGGCCGGGTGCTGTCAGGTGGGACAAGATTGGGTTGGGATATCTGGTCGGCGTGGACAGGTTGAAGCGAAGGGTCTGTTTCCATGCTGTACATCTCTATGACTCTATGAATAGGAAGGGCTTAGAGGGATATGGGACTAGTGCTGGCCAATGGGACTAGATTAGTTTGTGATATTTGGTCAGTCTGGATGAGTTACACACACACACACACACACATACACACGTAAATAATGTTCCTGTCTTTCTACATAACACCTTCCTTTGCATGGGAAAACCATTCACTCTGCTCATCGACAGTTCCTTCAAACTTCAAACTTCAAACTGAGTGAATGTGCGCGGCACGGTGGCACAGTGGTAAGCACTGCTGCCTCACAGCGCCAGAGACCTGGGTTCAATTCCCGCCTCAGGTGACTGACTGTGTGGAGTTTGCACATTCTCCCTGTGTCTGTGTGGGTTTCCTCTGGGTGCTCTGGTTTCCTCCCACAGTCCAAAAATGTGCAGGTTAGGTGAATTGGCCATGCCAAATTGTCCGTAGTGTTAGGTGTAGGGGAATGGGTCTGGGTGGGTGTGCTTCGGCGGGTCGGTGTGGACTTGTTGGGCCTGTTTCCATGTTGTAAGTAATCTAATCTATCAGAATCAGATTGGGTGATCTCATACTTGTTCAGATAGGATTCCGATTAATGTAGTTGGCAGCACTAAGTCTGTCTGTATTTCTGTTTTCTAGGTACCAAGTAATGATAAATTAATATGACACTCAATGATGAATAATAAAACTTAAACCTTTATTTTGTAATTGGGATAGAAATGTCAAGTTGGATTCTAAATGAGCAAGGAGGCCAGCCATCGCATTAACTCATATTCAGATACTTCCCAACTATTATCATGGACCCGGGTCAAATCCTATCAATGACAGATATCAGAACTTCAATTGAAACACATGGAATTATGACTCTAATCTGACTATGAAACCCTTGTCAATTGTTGTTAAAACCCATCTGGTTCTCTAATGCCCTTCAGGGATTAGGGCTGTTCTTGTCTTGTCTGGTCTACATGTGACTCCATACCCACTGCAATTGGTGAGGTTGGTGGAGGTCAGCCATCTAAGCTTCAGGCCCTCACAGCAGGAGGTCCTCAAGATTGTGTCCTAGCCCGAACTATCTTTAGTGACTGTGTAACTGACCTTCCCTCAGGCAGAATGTCATGAGTCCGAGGGTTCTCTAATACTCACACAATGTTCAGCAGCATTCTTCCCTCCTCGGATACTGAAGCACTCCATGTGGCTCTGCAGCAAGATCCTGGCAACTTCCAGGCCTGGGCTGACAAATAACAATGAATATTCGGCCACACAAGTGCAAAACAATTACTACCTTCAATCATCTAAATAATGCCATTCAATGCCTTTGCTGTTACTGAATCCCCCAAGATCAACAACCTGGGAGTTACATTGAGCTGAAAATGAAATGGATTTACAATGTGGCTATAAGAGCAGGTCAGGGGGCAAGGTCAGTGCAGTGAGGGATGTACCTCATGGCTCCAAAAGCCTCTCCACCATCTCCAAGTCACACGTCAGGGGTGTGATGGAATACTCCCCACTTGCCTGGATGGAAATAGTTTCAAGATCCCTCATGAAATGGGATCCCAGCATGACCAAGCAGCCATATAAAAGCACAATGTTGCAGACACTCAAAATCCGAAATGAAATCAGAACGTGCTGGAGAAATTCAGCAAACCTGGCAACATCTGTGGAGAGAAATATAGAGTTAACCTTTGGAGTCCACATCTAACTCTTCTTCAGAACAGTGCTGACAAGGTGTCATGTCAGACTAGAAACATTCATTCTCTTTCTCTCTTCAAAGTTACAACGGGCCTGCTGAGTTTCTCCAACATTTACTCTTTTACGATGAAGTAACCAGTTTGATTGACACCACATCTACAACATTCAGTCCATGCACCACCAGCGTTCAGTAGCAGCACTGAGTATCATTGACAATACACACTGCAGAGACTCACCAATGCTCCGTAGACATCATCTTCAACATCTATGACCACTACCTTCCTAAAGACAAAGGCAGTCGATGCATGAGAACACCATGACCTGCATATTCCCTTCCAAACCACTCACCATCCTGGCTTGGATTATATTCCTTCAGTAAAGTTGCTTTAGTCCCAGTGGACCATAGGGCTGCTCTTTCAGAGACACAGTTGGTCGTGAGTTTAACCAGTGGAGGGGCGGGATTGAGAAGGTGGGAATTTCATGGTGATCTCAGCCAGTGTAGGGATTGAACCTGTGCTGTTAACATAGAACCTAGAACAGTACAGCTCAGGACGGCCCTTCTGCCCTTGATGTAGTGCTGACCTTTTTTCCACCCGAAGTTCAAACGAAGTGACATACTTTATTGTTCTATCTTCTATGTGCCTCTCCAAGAGTCGCTTAAATGTCCCTAATGTATCTGACTCTATTACCACCGCTGGCAGTGCATTCCACACACCCACCACACTCTGTGTAAAGAATCGACCTCTAAAACCTCCCTAATCCTTCCTCTAATTACCTTAAACCGATTCACCGTTGTGACAGCTTGGGAAAAAGTCTCTGCCTATCCAGTCTTTCATTGCTTCTCATCATCTTGCGCAACTTTATCATCCTTCTTTGCTCAAATAAGAAAAGCCCGAGCTCCCTCAACATTTCTTCATAAGAAATGCCCTCCAGTTCAGGCATGCATCCTGATAAATCTTCACTGCACCCATTCCGGAAGCTTCCATATCCTTCTTATCATGAGGCGACCAGAACTGAACACAATATTCCAAGTATGGTCTAACCAGGGCTCTGTAGAGCTGCAGCATAACCTCACGGCTCTTAAATTCAATCCCCCTGCTAATGAAAGCAAACACACCATACAGCTTCTTAACAATCCAACAACGTGGGTGACAACTTTGAGGGATCTATGGACATGGACACCAAGATCCTTCTGTTCCTGCCAAGAATCCTGCCTTTAACCCTGTATTCTACATTCAAATTTGACTTCCAAAATGAATCATTTCACACTTTTCCAGGTTGAATTTCATCTGCCACTTATCAGCCCAGCTCTGCATCCTGGGAATGCCCCATTGCAACCTACCACAGCCCTCCATACTGTTCACCACTGCACCAACCTTCATGTCATCAGCAAACTTGCTAATCCACCCTTTCACCCTTCCACTTCCTCATCCAGATCATTTATTAAAATCACAAAGTGCAAAGGTCTCAGAACGGATCCCTGTGGAGCACCATTGTTCACCAAGCTCCAGGCTGAATACTCCCCATTTATCACCAGCCTCTATCTTCCATGGGCCAGCCAATTCTGTATCCAGATTGCCAAGGGGATTTCAGCAGCTTTGAGACACGTCTTTGAAACTTGTTCTGTGCCTGTCCGTGGAACGCCTGTGTTAGTAACTCTCTGCTGATCATGTGTTCAGTAACATGAGGATTCCCCTCGACTGTTATTGATTTAGACCAGGCTTCTAACTTTGAGTTGAGAGGTATTTGATTTAATTCTCCTTTCCTCAAGGTTGTGTTCTCAAATCATAAAATCCCTTCAGTGTGGAAGCAGGCCATTCAGTCCATCAAGTCCACACTGACCCTCTGAAGAATATGCCACCACCCCCAAACCTGTAACCCTGCATGTCCCATGCAAACCCACTGAGCCTACACATCCCTGGACACAATAAGCAATATAGTGTGGCCAATCCAATTAACTTTCACACCTTTGGACTGTGGTAGGAAATCCACACAGACACAGGGAGAATGTACAAACTCCACCCAGCCCCTGGGTCCTGCTGCTGGAAAAATGGGAGAGGGCACCAGTTAGTACCTCCAAGCTCTGAGGGGCATCGAGCTTCTTGGCACCGTTACAGCTGACATGCGGCAGGTTGTCCCACAGAACCTTGTCAGCTTCCTCGCTGGACAGATCCGGAGAGAACAGAGCAGGAATAGACCCTGACTTGGGCCCTTAATCTGAAACAAGGGATCATCACGTGAACACGTGGCTGCAAGGATGGTGTAGGAGGGAGGGCTTCAGATATTTGGACAATTGGACTGCATTCTGGGGAAGGTGGGACCTGTATAAACAGGACGGGTTGCACCTGAACCAGAAGGGCACCAATATCCTGGGGGGTAGGTTTGCTAGCACTCTTCGGGGGGGTTTAAACTAATTTGGCGGGGGATGGGATCCGGACTTGTTGTCCAACAAGTAAGCTAGCTGTGTGTCAGGATGCCCAAGACTGTAGGGAGGCTGTGGAGAAGGTAGCACTGACAGGGACTACTTGCGGACACAGAGATGGGCTCAAGTGCGTATACTTCAATGCAAGGAGTATCAGAAATAAGGTGGGTGAACTTAAGGCGTGGATCGGTACCTGGGACTACGATGTTGTGGCCATCACGGAAACATGGATAGATGAGGGACAGGAATGGCTGTTGGAGGTTCCTGGTTACAGATGTTTCAGTAAGATTAGGGAGGGTGGTAAAAAAGGAGGGGGGGTGGCATTGCTAATTAGAAATGGTATAACGACTGCAGAAAGGAAGTTTGAGGGGGATCTGCCTCTGGAGGTAGTATGGGCTGAAGTCAGAAATAGGAAAGGTGCAGTCACCTTGTTGGGTGTTTATTATAGGCCCCCCAATAGCAGCAGAGATGTGGAGAAACAGATTGGGAAACAGATTTTGGAAAGGTGCAGAAGCCACAGGGTCGTAGTCATGGGCGACTTCAACTTCCCAAATATTGATTGGAAGCTCTTTCGATCAAGTAGATTGGATGGGGCGGTGTTTGTGCAGTGTGTCCAGGAAGCTTTTCTAACGCAGTATGTAGATTGTCCAACCAGAGGGGAGGCCATATTGGATTTGGTACTCGGTAACGAACCGGGACAAGTGGTGGGCTTGTTGGTGGGTGAACATTTTGGTGATGGCGACCACAATTCTGTGACTTTCACCTTGGTTATGGAGAGAGATAGGTGCGCACAACAAGGTAGATTTTACAATTGGGGGAAGGGAAATTACGATGCTGTAAGACAGGATTTGAGGAGCATACGTTGGGAGCATAGGCTGTTAGGGAAGGATGTGGTGGAAATGTGGGACTTTTTCAAGGAGCAGATACGACGTGTCCTTGATATGTATGTACCGATCAGGCAGGAAAGAAATGGTCGTGTGAGGGAGCCTTGGTTGACGAGGGAGGTTGAATGTCTAGTAAAGAGGAAGAAGGAGGCTTACATAAGGTTGAGGAAACAAGGTTCAGACAGAGCAGTGGAGGGATACAGGATAGCCAGAAGGGACCTGAAGAAAGGGATTAGGAGAGCTAAGAGAGGGCATGAAAAATCCCTGGCGGATAGGATCAAGGATAACCCCAAGGCATTCTATGCATATGTGAGAAACCTGAGAATGACGAGAACGAGGGTAGGTCCGATCAAGGACAGTGGTGGGAGACTGTGTATTGAGTCGGAAGAGATAGGAGAGGTCTTGAACAAGTACTTCTCTTCAGTATTTACGAACGAGAGGGACCGTATTGTTGAAGAGGAGAGTGTGAAACGGACTGATAAGCTAGAAGAGATACCTGTTAGGAAGGAAGATGTGTTGGACATTTTGAACAACTTGAGGATAGACAAGTCCCCCGGGCCTGACGGGATATATCCTAGGATTATGTGGGAAGCAAGAGAGGAAACTGCAGTACCGTTGGCAATGATCTTCTCGTCTTCACTGGCAACGGGGGTGGTACCAGGGGACTGGAGAGTAGCGAATGTTGTGCCCCTGTTCAAAAAAGGGAATAGGGATAACCCCGGGAATTACAGGCCAGTTAGTCTTACTTCTATGGCAGGCAAAGTAATGGAAAGGGTACTGAGGGATAGGATTTACGAGTATCTGGAAAGACACTGCTTGATTAGGGACAGCCAGCACGGATTTGTGAAGGGTAGGTCTTGCCTTACAAGTCTTATTGAATTCTTCGAGGAGGTGACCAAGCATGTGGATGAGGGTAGAGCAGTGGATGTAGTGTACATGGATTTTAGTAAGGCATTTGATAAGGTTGCCCATGGTAGGCTTATGCGGAAAGTCAGGAGGCATGGGATAGAGGGAAATTTGGCCAATTGGATAGAAAACTGGCTAACCGGTAGAAGTCAGAGAGTGGTGGTAGATGGTAAATATTCAGCATGGAGTCCAGTTACAAGTGGAGTTCCGCAGGGATCAGTTCTGGGTCCTCTGCTGTTTGTAATTTTTATTAATGACTTAGAGGAGGGAGTCAAAGGGTGGGTCAGTAAATTTGCAGATGATACAAAGATAGGTGGAGTTGTGGACAGTGAGGAGGGCTGTTGTCGGCTGCAGAGGGACTTAGATAGGATGCAGAGCTGGGCTGAGGAGTGGCAGATGGAGTTCAACCCTGCCAAGTGTGAGGTTGTCCATTTTGGAAGAACAAATAAGAATGCGGAATACAGGGTTAATGGTAGGGTTCTTGGTCAGGTGGAGGAACAGAGGGATCTTGGGGTCTATGTACATAGATCTTTGAAGGTTGCCACTCAGGTGGATAGAGTTTGTAAGAAGGCCTATGGAGTATTATCGTTCATTAGCAGAGGGATTGAATTCAAGAGTCGTGAGGTGATGTTGCAGCTGTACAGGACTTTGGTTAGGCCACATTTGGAGTACTGTGTGCAGTTCTGGTCGCCTCACTTTAGGAAAGATGTGGAAGCTTTGGAGAGGGTGCAGAGAAGATTTACCAGGATGTTGCCTGGAATGGAGAGTAGGTCGTACGAGGATAGGTTGAGAGTTCTCGGCCTTTTCTCGTTGGAACGGCGAAGGATGAGGGGTGACTTGATAGAGGTTTATAAGATGATCAGAGGAATAGATAGAGTAGACAGTCAGAAACTTTTTCCCCGGGTACAACAGAGTGTTACAAGGGGACATAAATTTAAGGTGAAGGGTGGAAGGTATAGGGGAGATGTCAGGGGTGGGTTCTTTACCCAGAGAGTGGTGGGGGCATGGAATGCGCTGCCCGAGGGAGTGGTAGAGTCAGATTCATTGGCGACCTTTAAGCGGCATTTGGATAGGTACATGGATGGGTGCTTAATCTAGGATAGAAGTTCGGCACAACATCGTGGGCCGAAGGGCCTGTTCTGTGCTGTATTGTTCTATGTTCTATGTTCTATGTTCTAATTTCATGCGGCCGTTCGGGCCATCGCGTCGTGTATCCACAATGTCTTTGTCGCAGCCAAGCTGGAGTGGGTCACCTAATCTGGCTGGAGCAGAGTTCAGGCAGATCTCAACTGCATGAAGGAGCTGCTGGAGAGCCCTGTCGCCTGGAGGTACTTCATCGACGTGTGTGGCCAAGACTTCCCCCTGAAGACCAACCGGGAGATAGTCCGCAGCCTCAGAGCTCTGAACGGCTTCAACGTGATTGAGTCAGATCCTGCACCAGGGTTCAAAAAGGTAACCGCCTTCCTGGCTGCTGGGCCTCTCTCCATCCAAGTGTTTTCCATCCTCCCTCCCTCCAACATCTCTCTCTCTCTGTCTCTCCATCCCCACCCCCCCACCCAGTTCTTCACTCCTGCCTGTTACAAAGGGGAAACGGAAGGGTAACCCCTTTGTAACTCCTCTCCTTCTATAACCCCTCTCCCTTTTGTAATCCCTTTCCTCCACTAACTTATCTCTCTCCCTCAGTAACTCTTCTCTCTCCCTCTGTAACAAAAGAGAGACAGGGTTGTTAAAACAGTTCAATTGCATGGAGGGAGGTTCAGAATGTACAAAGGAATATAGGAGGAGTTGGAGAGTTGAGCTGCAAACAGAATAGAAGGGCAATTGATGTTTCAGGTCGGAAACATGCATCAGAACCCGGGGAGAGGAAGGGGCTGCAGAATGGGGGTGTGGGGCTGGGGAAAGGTAGGTGGGATGGCGATTGGTGGATGTAGGGAGAAGGTGGCTGTGATTGGACAGTGGGTGGGGTGGAGCAGATGGGTGGAAGGGAAGGTGGTCAGGTGAAAGGGATGGGGTAGAAAGAGGGGGCTGAGCCTGGGATAAGGAGGGATATAGACTGATTACGAGAGTATACAGGAATGTAGATAGGTTAAGAGTGTAGGAGAAAATGAGGACTACAGATACTGGAGATCAGAGTCAAGCGTGTGGCACTGGAAAAGCACAGCGGGTCAGGCAGCATCTGAAGAATCAATGTTTTGGACACAAGCCCTTCATCAGGAATGAGGTTTGTGGACCGGGGGCCGAGAGATAAGTGGGATGGGTGTGGGGCTGGGGGTGGTAGGTAGCTGGGAATGTGATAGAAGAAGGTATCGGGGGGGGGGGGGGGGGGGGGGGGAAGGTGGAAAGTCAAGTGGACAGGTGGGAAGGAAGATAGACCAGTCAGGAGGGTGGTTCTGAGTTGGAGGCTTGGGACTGCGATAAGGTGGGGTGGGGAAATAATGAAACTAGGGAAATCAACATTGCAACCAGACAGATCAGGGTTCCAAGGTGGAATATCCAGGCGTCAGGACCTGCATTCCCTTGGTGGGAGGGGGAGTTAAAGTATTCAGGCACGGGGTGGTGGGGTTGGTTGGTGTGGGTGTCCCAGAGATGTTCTCTGAAACAATCCGCAAGTAAGAGTTCTGTCTCCCCGATGTAGAGGACACCACATTGGGTACAATGGATGCAGTAGATGACATTGGTGGAGGTACAAGTATATTTGTCAGATGTGGGAGGATCCTTTGGAGCCTTGGACGGCGGTGAGGGGGAGGTGTGGGTGCAGGTTTTGCACTTTTCAGAGGTCAGGGAAGGTGGGTTGTTGAGGGGTGTGGATCTGACAAGGGAGTTGCAGAGGGAATAGTCTCTGAAATGCAGATGGAGTGCAGAGGGAAATATGTCCCTAATGGTGCAGTCTGTTTGTAAGTGGCAGAAGTGGTGGAGGATAATGCAATGTATCCGGATGTTGGTGGGGTAGAAGGTGAGGACCAAGGGGTTCTGTCCCTGTTGCGTTGGGAGGGGTGTGGTTCAAGGGTGAAGGTACAGGATATTGAGCAGATGAACTGGAGGGCATTGTCAACCATGTGGGAGAGGAAGTTGTAGTTTTTGAGGTAGGACACCATCTGGGATGTTCTGTGGTGGAATTGGTCCTCCTGGGAACAGATGCAGCAGAGGCAGAGAATAAGGGATAATGTTTTTACAGGGGTAGGGTGGGAGGAGGTGTATTCCAGGTAGCTGTGGGAGTTGGTGGGTTTGTAGTAGATGTCCGCGATTAGTCGGTTGCCAGAGTTGGAGATGGAGATGGAGAGGTCCAGGAAGGGGAAGGAGGTGTCCGAGATTGTCCGGATGAATTTGAGGTCAGGTTGGAAGGTGTTGGTAGAATTAGAATTAATGAACTTTTCAACCACCTCATGCAAATACGAGGTAGTGCCAATCAAGTCATCAATGTAGTGGAGGAAAAGGTGGGGAATGGTGCTGATGGATGAAGAGGCAGGCATAGTTGGGGCCCATGTGGGTGATTATGGCTACCCCTTAAGAGTTAAGAGTGAACAAAAAAGAATGTAAGTTTGGTTCAGAGCATGTAAAGGATTGTTCTTAGTTTGATAGTGAAATAGTCTCACAAACTTGATTGAGTTTTTTGAAGAAGTAACAATCAGGATTGATGAGGGCAGAGCGGTAAATGTGATCTATATGGACTTCAGTAAGGCGTTCAACAAGGTTCCCCATGGGACACTGATCAGCAAGGTTAGATCTCATGGAATACAGGGAGAACTAGCCATTTGGATACAGAACTGGCTCAAAAGGTAGAAGACAGAGGGTGGTGATCTAGGATTGTTTTTCATACTGGAGACTTGTGACCAGTGGAGTGCCATAAGGATCGGTGCTGGGCCCTCTACTTTTTGTCATTTATATAAATGATTTGGATGCGAGCATAAGAGGTATAGTTAGTACGTTTGCAGATGACACCAAAATTGAAGGTGTAGTGGACAGCGAAGAGGGTTACCTCAGATTACAACAGGATCTGGACCAGATGGGCCAATGGGCTGAGAAGTGGCAGATGGAGTTTAATTCAGATAAATGCGAGGTGCTGCATTTTGGGAAAGCAAATCTTCGCAGGACTTATATACTTAATGGTAAGGTCCTTGGGAGTGTTGCTGAACAGAGACCTTGGAGTACAGGTTCATAGCTCCTTGAAAGCGGAGTCACAGGTAGATAGGATAGTGAAGGCAATGTTTGGTATACGCTCCTTTATTGATCAGACTATGAAGTACAGGGGTTGGGAGGTCATGTTGCGGCTGTACTGGACATTTGTAAGCCCACTGCTGTAATATTGCGTGCAATTCTGGTCTCTTTCCTATTGGAAAGATGTTTGAAACTTGAAAGGATTCCAAAATGATTTACAAGGATGTTGCCAGGGTTGGAGGATTTGAGCTATAGGGAGAGGTGGAACAGGCTGAGGTGGTTTTCCCTGGAGTGTTGGAGGCTGAGGAGTGAGCTTATAGTGGTTTACAAAATTATGAGGGGCAAGGATAGGATAAATAGACAAAGTCTTTTCCCTGGGGTCGGGGAGTACAGAACTAGAGGACATAGGTTTCGGGTGAGAGGGAAAAGATATAAAAGAGACCTGAGGGGCAACATTTTCATGGAGAATGTGGTACGTGTATGGAATGAGCTGCCAGAGGATGTGGTGGAGGCTGGTACAATTGCAACATTTAAGAGGCATTTGGATGGGTATATGAATAGGAAGGGTTTGGAGGGATATAGGCCGGGTGCTGGCAGGTGGAACTGGATTGGGTCAGGATATCTGGTCGGACCGAAGGATCTGTTTCCTTGCTGTACATCTCTATGACTGTAAGTGGGTACTGCAGATGCTGGAGATTACAGTCAAGATTAGAGCAGTATTGAAAAAGCACAGCAGGTCAGGCAGCATCCGAGGAGCAGGAAACCCCGACATCAGGAATAACTTCACAGAGGCCATTATCCAGTCACCAACTCACCATTTTGTTTACACATGCAGTCCTTGACACGGATCCAGCTTCCTCAGAGCCAGCTCAGAGTGAACAGAACATCTGATCATCCTGTTTATTTTTTTTAGAAGCAGCCTCAGGAGTAGCAGTCGAAGTCGTCCCCAGGTGTAGGTAGGCCCAGGCAGCAGCAGCAGGGGTGCAGGCGAGGTCCAGGCTTCAGTTGGAGGAGCAGGCCCAGACTATAGCAGCAGTGGTGGTAGGAGCTGCCTGGGCAGCTGAGCACAGCTTCAAATTAACAGAAATAAGCAGAAAGAAACCCAAGAAAACAAATCGCAACAAACTATGAAAAAAAATTAAAAATAAACTGCTCCTCAGTAGGAAGACACCAACAGCAGCACATAAGACACACTGAGGCTGTTTTGAAGTCAGTCTCCTCAAGACGATTGAAGAGTCCTTCATATGCTGATCCAGCTCCCCTAGAGCCAGCTCTCAGTGAGCAGATCCCTTGACATGCCTGTTTATTTTTCTTCCACTTCCACCCGACAGCAGTCATGCTTATGTTTCCTTAGTACCCATGTCATATATGTTGGTGTCAGATGCAGTGAAAAACAAGTGTGTAAACCTTAATTTATGTGGGAAATAGAACTCACTCACTTCAATAATTTCAGTCCAAGACAAGATCTTGCAGCAGCAATATCATCTGATATACTCTTGCAAGAGTGGTGTCTACAAGATAGGCACACAGTACAAAACCTTGAAACAATTTATTTCCCTTTCCCTCCTCCCACTACTCTAAACCCAGCGCCCATTCCTCTTGTTTATCTCTTGCCTTATCTGGCCCTGTGCGTAACAGTACAGGTTTTGCGTGGCCATTTCACCACATCCCTCTGTAGTCTACTGTTAGCGTATATCTTCCTTCAGTGCCATCTGCTTCCTTGCTTGCTAAAGCAACATTTCCTCTCATTCTTCATCCACACTGAGCCTTATGACCTCTTGATTGTGGTTTTGTTTTTGCAGAAGCGGGAAACAGATGCTTATAACTGTTTGTACAAGTATATCTAGCTTAACCTACACTCCCCTTCCTCTTTCATGATTCAGCTTTGTGATTTTCACAGACAACATTAATAATTGCTCCTCACAATTTATATTCCATCACCAGGAAGAAAGGAAACAGACAGTCCTGTTTATTTATATTTTATTAAACAATTCACAGTTTATACAAACAATTACATTTACAGCTGTATACAGAGAAACAGCAATTTTACAAGGGAGGGGAATGACAAAGCCAAGCCCCAAACCCTGACATTCAACCGGTTTTCAGGGAAATGAAGACAAACCTCAAACCCCAGTTTCAATCATTACCAACAGTAACAATGACATTCATACATATAAGACATTCCAACTGTGTAAGAAACAGTCCATACAATACAGACCCCCAAAAAAACAGCAAGTCTTCCCACCACCCCCACCCCAATCCCTCCCACCTTCCGGCCGCTCTAAGGCAGCCCGCCCCTACGTACCTTCCGGCTCTCGGTCTGCCATGACATACCTTTCGACCACCTCTAGGACAGCCTGCCCCGTTACCCGCCCGGGGCAGCAGCGCTGAGGACTGCTTCTGGCTCTCTGTCTGCCCCTACTTACCACTGGGTTCTCATCACCCCAATGCACCGTCCGGCCAGTGGACTACCCCGACACACCTTCCGGCACCTCTAGGACAGCCTGTCCCCTTCCCAGGGAAGGACAGCATGCAGGGTAGCCCACAAGCCTTCCGGATCTCAGCCTGCCCCTATGCGCCTTCTGGCTCTTGGCTGCTCTGAGACATCTTCCGACCACCTGTAGGACAGCCCATCCAGATTACCCCTTCTCAGGGCAACTGTGCTCAGAATGGCCTACTCACCTACTGGCTCTAGGGGCAACTGGCATCAGGGTGGCCTACCCACCCTCTGGTTCTCGGGGTGACAGCTTTCAGGACAACCCATGAACGTCCCAGCTCACAGTAAGGCCTGCCAGACCCAGGGACACACAAGACAGTGCAGGTGATAAGCCCAACAAGAAACACAATCGAGTTAATTGTGAAAAAACAGAGTCCTTTCTGGTACACAGAGACTAAATATAGAGTCTTCAAAAAAATAGAGTTCTCAGGAACAGAGTCCACTCCAGTTTACAACATGTGTTGTCAGAAATAGAGTCCACTGCTAAAAACAAGGTCTACAACCAAGGGCAGAGTCCACTCCCAAAGGCAGCAAATGCACACCCCACAGCACACAGGTGTTCAGTCTCCATGGAGTCCTGGCACATCCTTGGAGAGCCAGGCCCACTCACAGGAACACAGTACATTGTAAAGGTGGTTAACTCACAGGGGTTTTGGTCCACTCCTGAAGGGAAGGTCTTCTCCCAAATTCCAGGATACAGCAAGTGTCTTGTTGGGTCTGCATTATCTGCACTTTTTAACGTAACAGGATTGTCTTATGCATAAATGTCATTGTTGCTGTCTTTTCATATTTGAAACTGGGATTTGTGGTTTGTCCTCAATTCCCTGTAAACTGGTTGAACGGTAAGGTTTGGGGCCTAGCTTTGCTGCTCCTCTCCCTTGTAAAATTGCTGATGTATACAGCTGTAAATGTTAACTGTTGTGCAGTAACCTCTTTTTTGTACTTGTTTAATAAAATAAACAGGGGAATGCTCCTCTCCCTTGTAAAATTACACACACACAGGTGTTCAATCTTTAGAAGCCCAGTCTCAGGGCTGGGCCTCCCCATAGGAACAGATCCTCTGGTAAAATGTATGTCTTCCACAAGGGCTCAGTCCAAACAGTGAGGACACATACAAAAAACAAAACTAGAGTCCAAGGGCTAAGCCCTACCACAAAATTAACATTGTCCTTTTCTCAAAAGTGAAGAAAAGAGTAACACACAGACTATAACCAGTCAGTGAAACAACAGTCCCGTAATGAGAACAGAGTTACACCTGAAACACAGTCTGTGCATCAGGAGTTTAACAATCAGTCCTCCCTAAAGGAATACCATTTAACAAACTGGCTAAATAATTCAGCCAGTTCAGGAATCAGGTTTCCCCCACACAAAAAACAAGCAGAAACCAACAGTAACACACTGACTGTGACCCAGCCAGCACAGAGTCAGTCCCCTCAATCAAGAAGACCTCTGAATCTCCTGTTTATAAATTTTGTTAAACAGTTACAAAACAATTTACAAAAACAGTTAACATTTACAACTGTATACAAGAGATAGCAATTTTACAAGGGAGAGGAGCATTCCCCTGTTTGTTTATTAAACAAGTACAAACAAGAGGTTACTGCACAACAATTAACAGTTACAGCTGTATACAACAGCAATTTTACAAGGGAGAGGAGCAGCAAAGCTAGTCCCCAAACCCTACCGTTCAACCAGTTTACAGGGAATTGAGGACAAACCACAAATCCCAGTTTCAAATATGAAAAGACAGCAACAATGACATTTATGCATAAGACAATCCTGTCACGTTAAAAAGTGCAGATAATGCAGACCCAGCAAGCCCCCGTCCCTCCCACCTTCCAACCACTCTCAGGCAGCCCCCCTCCCACGCGCCTTCCGGCTCTCGGTTCGCCCTGACACACCTTTCGACCACCTCTAGGACTGTCCGCCCCAGTACCCACCTGGGGTGACAGCGCTGAGGACGGCTACCCACCTTCTGGCTCTCGGTCTGCCCCTATGTACCATTGGGCTCTCACCCACCCCGATGGGCCATCTGGCCAGTGGGCTATCCTGGCACACCTTTCGGCCACCTCTAGGACAGCCTGTCCCCTTCCCTGGGACGACAGCGTGCAGGGTAGCCCACAAGCCTTCTGGATCTCAGCCCGCCCCTACACGCTTTCTGGCTCTTGGCTGCTCTGATACAGCTTTCGACCACCTCTAGGACAGCCCGTCCCGATTACCCCTTTTCGGGACAACAGTGCTCAGAACGGTCTACCCACCATCTAGCTCTTGGGGAGACTGTCATCAGGGTGGCCTACCCACCCTCTGGCTTTCGGGACAGCCTACCAACCTTCAGGTTCACAGGATGGCCTACCCACCCTCCGGCTCTCAGGGTGACAGCTTTCAGGACGACCCACGAGCCTCCCAGCTCACAGTAAGACCTGCCAGACCCAGGGACATGCAAGACAGTGCAGGTGATAAGCCCAACAAACCATATGACAGTTAATTACCAACAAACAGAGTCCTTTCTAGTCCAGAGTCTATTAACACAGACATTTTTCTTCAAAATGTAGAGTCCATTTCCAGACCTGAGGGGTGGAGAGAGTGCCACATAAGGCCTTGATGAGACCACATCAGAATTAGTCTGTACATTTGTCTCTCATTTAAAACATAAAATAATTACATTGACAGCAAGTTTCACCTGCCTTTTTCCTGGGAATTAAGGGTTTATCTTATGAAGGAAGATTGAACAAATTGGCTTTTACACATTTAAGTTTGGAAATCTGAGAGATCTTTTTGAAATGTATAAATTTCTCTAAGGGGACATGATAAGGTAGTTGATGGGACATTGATTCCTCTTGTAGGTTTGACAAGATGTTCTGTAGAATAAGATATCGTCAGAGTCCTACAGCACCGAAACATACCCTTTCGTCCAACTCATCCATGCCAACCAGGTATCCTAATTGGAACGAGTCCCCTTATCCTGTGTTTGGTCCATATCCTTCGAATCTTGTCCTATTTATGTCGTCTGTTAAATCTTGTGATTGTACCCACTACAACAATTCTTTTTGGCAACTTGCTTCGTATTTGCACCACCCTCAGGTCTCACCTTAAACCTATGCCCTCTGGGTTTGGACTCCCTCATCCTGGGGCTATTCACTTTTATTGATGTCCCCCACAATTTTATAAACCTCTATATGGTCACCCTTCACCCTCCAATACTCCAGTGAGAAAAGTCCTAGCCTATCTAGCCTCTCCTTATAACTGCAGTCCTGGCAACATCTTTGTAAATCTATTCTGCATCCTTTGCAGTTTAACAACACCCTTCTAACAGCAGGGTGATCACAAGTTTATCCAATACTACAAAAGTGGCCTCACCAATGCCTTGCAGAATTATGTTCCCCTGAGAGGGCTGTTGCACTGTGTAAGTCTCTTCTGTACGAAGTTGTGAAGGCTGAGTTGATGAAGTTATGAAAGGGTGAGCAAGGTGACCTTTTTTTAAAAAAAAGATAAGGACCCCGGGACAAACGATAGAAATGTGGAATTGAAATTACAACCAGAAGAGCAGTGATCTTCTTGAATGGTGGAGCAGACTTGAAGGGATGAATGGCTGACTTATGCTTTGATATTGGTGGAGACAGGTTATGCCTTAGTTCAAATAAAGAGTAGGGAGTTTTCTGACCACTCAGCTAAGGGCTTTGGTGTCCCTCCTGATAACATGAACCTTGAAGTTAATCTCCCTCTGCGCCAGTCACAGAATTAAAGAATTCTTGCGGAAGGATGTCATTCAGCCCATCGTGTCTGTAATTATTCCACATCTAGTACCAATCTCCTGCATTTCCACATTCAGCTCTGGCAACATCTTGTAAATCGTTTCTGAACCTTTTCAAGTTTCACAACATCCTTCCTATAGTAGGGAGACCAGAATTGCATGCTGTATTCCAGAAATTGCCAAACCAATGTCCCGTTCAGCCACAGCATGACCTCCCAAATCCTACACACAATGCACTGACCAATAATGACAAGTGTAGCAAACGACTTCTTCACTACCCTGTCTATCAGCGACTCCTTTTTCAAGAAACTATGAATCCGAATTCCACGATCCCTTGTTTCATCATCACTCCCCAGACTTTTCCATGAAGTGTATTATTCCTGCCCTGATTTGCCTTTCCAAAATGGAGCACCTCACATTTATCGACATTAAACTCCATCTGGCACTCCTCGGCCTATTATCCCATCTGATCAAGATCCCGTTGTACTCTGAGGTTGACTTGAAATATTACTCTGGATGTAGGTTTGCTCATTGAGCTGGAAGGTTCATTTTCAGATGTTTTGTCACCATACTAGGCAATATCTTCAGCGAACCTTCCAACTCAGGGAGCAAACCTACATCTCGAACCTCAACCTGAACTACAAACCTTCTCAAACCTTGCTGATATATTACTGTCATGTATAATCGAGTTACAGTAAAAAATGTTGTCTTATGTGCTTTACAGTCAGATATTGATAGGTTAAGTTGGCAAAAATGTTGGCAAATGGAGTGCAATGTGGGAAAATGTGAAATTGTTCATTTGGAAGGAAAATCAAAAGAATAGAATATTATTTAAATGGAGAAAGCTTCAGAAAGCTGCAACACAAAGGGACTTGGGGGAAGTAGTGAATGAAACATGGAGAGCTTGCACACGGGGGCAGCAGGTAATTGGGAAGACTAATGGAATGTTGGACGAAAACAGAAATTTCTGGAGAGACTCAGCAGGTCGGGTAGCATTCATGGAGAGAAAACAGAGTCAATGTTTCGAGTCTGGTGACCTTTCTTGAGAACTGAAGTGGAATGTTTGCCCTTATTTGAAGGGGGGTTGGAGTATAAAAGTCAGGAAGTCTTACTGCAACTGTGCAACGTGCTTGTGAGAGCACATCTGGAATACTGTGAGCACTTCTGTTCACCATATTTAAGAAAACATGTTGTTTCATTGGAGGAAGTTAAGAGAATGTTCAGTGGGATGGCCCCATTATGGAGGGATTATCTTAAAAAACAAAAGGCTAAACAGGATTCTACTCACTGGAGTTTAGAAGAATGAGAGGTGACCCCATTGAAATGGACAGGATTAAGGGGCTTGACTGGGTAAATGCTGAAACGATGTTTCTCCTCATGGGAGAGTCCAGGTCTGGGTGGGTCGGGGGGGGGGGGGGGGGGGTATTGTCTCAGAATAAAGGGGCACCAGTTTGAGACTGAGATGAGGTGGAATTTCCTTTCTCAGAAGGTTGTGAATCTTTGGAATTCCTAGCCACAGAGAGCTGTCCTTGTATATATTTAAGGCTCAGATGGATAGATTCTTGCTCAGTTGGGGAATTAAACATTACGGGGATAGGGCAAGAACATGGACTTGAGGAATGTTGAATCAGCCACGATCCGAGTGAAGCTGGCTTGAGGGACCAAATGGCCGACTCCTGTCCCGACTTGTTAATGGTCTTACATTTACTGATGAACCTGTTCAAAGATGTTATCGCACAACTCTGGAACAGAAGCGACTTGAACCTGGGTCTCCGAGGCTCACACCGCATGGATCCTAGTTTACTTTATATCATGCACTTGACATTCATGCTGGTAGTTACGGCTGCAATTCGCACCAACCTGCTTTAGATCAAATGAATGAAGCAAAGCCAGTGCAGGTTTTCAAAAGGTAAGTCTCCAACCTCACATCATGCATTGATGAAGTAGCTGAGAATTTGGATGCAGAGAATATTGTCTGAACTGGATTCAATGAAGTGTTTCACTCGGCACTAGATAAAAATGGCTGGACAACAAAATTGACAACACAAGCCCTGCTTCATGGATCTTGTTTTGGACGAGAGGTTGGTAGGTTGGTAGGTGGGAATGATCCACACAGCTGGGACATATAAACATCAAGACCCGGAGCAGGAGAAGATGATTTGGCCCTCCATGAGGCCCACCATACTATATGATCGTGGCTAATCCTCTATCTCAATGCCATACTACCGCTTTCTCCCCATGCCTTTGATGCTTTTGAAACCTAAATATTTGTTCATCACATTCTTGGATATATTCAATGACTCAAACTCCACAGCTTTCTGTGGTACAGAATTCCATAACTTCACTATCGTGTAAGTTAAATGTTTCTGTTTCTCAGCCTTAAATAGACGACTGCTTTTATTCAATATGTCAGTGATATCAATCTTGGAGTATGTGGCAGAATGCCCATATTCGGGGCAATGATAAACCTGGAGGATTGGCAAATGGTGAGGATGATGTGAATTGTCCAGAGTCACCACAGTGAACAGACAGCATCCAGTCAGAGGTGAATACAGAAGAGTGTAAGGTGATATGTTTTGGGAGAAGGATGTGGAGAGGTAATAGAAATGTAATGGTACAATCATAAAGAGTGCGCAGGATTAGAGGGATCTGGCGATAAACATTCATCAACATTAGAAGATGGGGGAGGCCATAAGAGGGTAGAAAAACAGAAGGCTTCATAAATAGAGGCATTGATGCCAATAAATGGTTGAGTTATGCTGCATGTCGAATTGGTTTAGCCCCAGTTGGATTGTTGAGGTCATTTCCGGTGACTATAAAACGATGTGAGGGCCCTCAGGACAGGGAGGAGATTTCACAGAATGGTGCCAGGATTTAAGTTGGATGGCACAGTTGGAAAGGTCAACAATGCTCCCATTTTTTAAAAATTTCAAAATATACTTTATTCATGTAAATAAATCTTTGGTACTTGTACAATTTTCCATGTTGTTCATAGTTATATACATTGCATGTCTTAACATTATAAAGAACAAATTTAATTAATCGAATTCACAGTTATCCTATTAACAGTTACCTTTATTAACTATCCAGTCTCTTGGTATTTGGCTGTGGCTTCAGCGGAACCCACCTACTGAGTGGGTGCCCTGTTATATGAAAGCAAATGAAACTTCTTTAACCCCCAGTTTATGGGGGTTACCATTGTCCATATGACTGTCCTGTCTCTGGGGTGGCTGTCTACATCCCCAAGGTAAGCACGAACTGCTGAACCTTCGCTGGGCTGAGGTAGCTATCCAGCTCCTCGCTGGGGTCATTTACCCGCTCTGGTGTCATTGAGCCAGGGCAAGGGTCCTCACTGTCCAGTTCTGTGTCTGACAATGGGACTGTCAGAGGATCACAGCTCTCGGTTGCCTGTAGTTGTGGGGCAGTGGGTACCCCCTGGTTCTCACTGGGTGGAGGGTGGACTTCGGGGGGTCCATTGTTTCCTGGTTGGGAGGAAATGCCCTCCTCTTTACCGACGGCGCTCTGTCTCTCCTTCTGGTGGTGATGGCCTTCTTTGCGTCCATCTTCCCCCTCCGAAGAGCTGGCCGTCCCTCCCTCGTGCAGCTGTCTTTTCCCCTTTTGCTGGGAGGCTTTGGGGGCCTGGCAAGATTTCCTCTTCCTGTTTTTAACAGGTATCCATTCCTCCGCCTGCTTGATTACCTCCTCCTCCATTTCTTCCATCTGCCCGGCTAGAGCTAGGATCAGCTGCTGTGTCTCCCCGCTGGCTGCTGCCTCCTCCACTCCAGCCTGTTCTTCTTTCTGGGTGCCACCAGACTCTGTTTCCCTGCTGTCCGGGTGGACCTTACTGGTCTTTGGGGGTCCACGGCTCACATTACCACCTCCAGCCATCTGTGCGTAAGTGGGGGCCCCCCGTCTTGGGCAGGTCTTATACATGTGGCCCGCCTCTCCGCACAGGTTGCAGCTCTTTTCCTCCCGACAGTCCTTAGTCAAGTGACCCTCCTGTTTGCAGTTCCTGCAGATGGTCACTTTGCAATCCGCCGCCACGTGTCCCGACTTCCCGCAGGTTCGGCACACTTTCGGATGCCCTGCATATGTCAGGTAGCCTCTGCTCCCTCCAATTGCGAAGCTCGAGGGTGGGTGGAGGATGTTCCCACTATCATCGGCCCTCAGAGTTACCCTGACCTGCCGCTTACTGGTCCAGATTCCAAGGGGTCGATCACATCAGTGGCTTCTCCCTCAACTTGGACGTATCTTCCCAGGAAGGTCAGGACATCAGCCGCTGGAACGTAGGGGTTGTACATATGGATTGTAACAACCCGATTCCTCTGTGCAGGAAGCACACACAATGGGGTCGCCGACAAGATGGAAAACAGCGGCTCCCCTTCCTTCTCCTTGAAGACCTTCAGGAGCTGTTCACACTGCTTCACACTTCGGAAGGTCACATCGAAGTAGCCTGCCCCAGGGAAATCTTGCAGGCAGTACACATTTTTTTAAATTTCAAAAATATACTTTATTCATAAAATGATTTTATGGTCTGTACATTGGATCATGCCATACATATGTCCATATTTACAAACACAGATTCGACTTTATCCTTGTCATTTACAATCCTGTGCATTTTTTCAATCTTGTACATATACATATATTTGGCTGAGGCATCAGCAGAGCCCAAAAAAACGTTCGCATGGGCCCCCTGTTCTCCTTTAGGCAGGCCGATCTTACACGGTGGTCTTTCCCCACCGCGCCTTGGCGGCAGCTGCCCCAAGCTACAGCGCGTACCTCAGCACGTAGTCTTGGACCTTGGAATATGCCAGTCTGCAACACTCGGTCGGGGTCAACTCCTTCAGCTGGAAGATCAACAGGTTTCAGACCACCCAGAGAGCGTCCTTCACCGAGTTGATGATCCTCCAGGCGCAGTTAATGTTCGTCTCGGTGTGAGCCCGGGGAACAGGCCGTAGAGCACGGAGTCACGCGTCACGGCGCTGCTCGGGACGAACCTCGACAAGCACCACTGCATTCCTCTCCAGACTTCCTCTGCATAGGCACATTCCAGAAGGAGGTGTGTGACAGTCTCGTCCCCCCCGCAGCCACTTCGAGGGCAGCGTGCGGTGCGGCAGAGAGTCCGGGCGTGCATAAAGGATCTCACAGGCAGAGCCCTTCTCACCACCAGCCAAGCCACGTCTTGGTGCTTGTTGGAAAGTTCTGGCAATGAGGCATTCTGCCAAATGGCTTTGACAGTCTGCTCAGGGAACCGCTCGACAGGATCCGCCCTCTCCTTTTCCCGAAGGGTCTCAAGGACGCTACGTGCTGACCACTTCCTGATGGACTTGTGGTCAAAGGTGTTTTTCCTCATAAATTTCTCCACGAAGGACAGGTGATACGGAACGGTCCAACTACTCGGAGCGTTCCGCGGCAGCGAGGCCAGGCCCATCCTTCGTAACACCGGGGACAGGTAGAACCTCAGTAGGTAGTGACACTTGGTGTTTGCGTACCGGGGATCCACGCACAGCTTGATGCAGCCACACACAAAGGTGGCCATCAGGGTGAGGGTGGCATTGGGCGTGTTTTTTCCCCCATTGCACCGGTCTTTGTACATAGAGTCTCTTCAGACCCGGTCCATCTTTGATCTCCAAATGAATTGGAAGATGGCCCGGGTGACTGCGGCGGCACAGGTCCTGGGGATAGGCCAGACCTGTGCCACATACAGCAATACTGAGAGTACCTCACACCTGATGACCAGGTTTTTTCCCGCGATGGAGAGCGACCGTTGCCCCCATCTGCCTAGTTTCTGTCTCATCTTCCTGATCCGCTCCTCCCAGGTCTTGGCGCACGCCCCAGCCCCCCCGAACCAAATACCCAGCACCTTCAGGTGGTCAGTCCTGACGGTGAAGGGGATAGAGGATTGGTCGGCCCAGTTCCCGAAGAGCATGGCCTCGCTCTTGCCTCGGTTTACCTTGGCCCCCGAGGCCCGTTCGAACTGGTCGCAGATGCACACGAGTCTGTGCACGGACAGCGGATCCGAGCAGAAAACAGCGACGTCATCCATGTACAGGGAGGCCTTAACCTGCAGGCCCCCGCTGCCAGGAACAGTCACCCCTCTCAGGCTCGCATCCTTCCTGATGGATTCGGCAAATGGCTCTATGCAACACACAAACAAGGCGGGTGAGAGGGGGCATCCCTGCCTGACTCCAGACCTTACAGGGAAGCTATCTGATTCCCACCCATTGATTGAGACTGCACTGACAATGTTGGTGTAGAGCAGTCTGATCCAATTTCCGATTCCCTCCCCAAAGCCCATTTTGGAGAGGACATCCCTCATATATGTATGCGATATCCTGTCAAAGGCTTTCTCCTGGTCCAGGCTGATGAGGCAGGTGTCCACCCCCCTGTCCTGCACGTAGGCGATCGTATCCCTGAGGAGTGCGAGACTCTCAGAGATCTTCCTGCCCGGTACAGCACAGGTTTGGTCCAGGTGCATCACCGATCCCAGAGCAGACCTGACCCGGTTGGTGATGACCTTTGACAAGATTTTGAAGTCTGCATTTAACAGTGAGATCGGTCTCCAATTTCTAATTTCCTCCCTCTCCCCCTTCCGCTTGTAGACGAGGGTGATGATGCCTTTCCTCATGGATTCACTCATGGTACCTGCCCGGAGCATACTGACATACACCTCCAGCAGGTCCTGGCCGATCAAGTCCCAAAGAGCGGAATAAACCACGACCGGTAAGCCCTCGCTTCCGGGAGTTTTATTCTTTTCGAAGGACTCGAGGGCCTTGGTCAGTTCATCCAGAGATAGCGGCTGGTCCAGCCTCTCTCGTGTTCCGTCATCTAGGACCTCCGTGATAGAGGACAGGAATGACTGGGAGGCCGCGCTGTCGGTCGGCTTCGAGTCATACAGGCTGGCGTAGAAGGATTTGCTGATCCTCATGACGTCAGCCTGAGATGACGTTACCGAGCCATCTTCTTTCTTCAGGCTGCTGTTTGTGCACCTTCTGGAAGAAGAAACGTGAGCACGTCTCGTCCTGTTCCACCGAGCGGACCCTGGACCGGAAGATTATCCTGGAGGCCTCCGAGGCAAAGAGCGAGGCTTGCTGGCCCTTCACCTCCTTGAGGTCCTCCGTGACATCGACCCCCATCGTCTGCAGCAGGAGCAGGTTCTGCATACTATCCTGGAGCTGGGACAGTTTTCCCCGCCTCTCTCTCGCCTCCTGGACACCTTTGAGGATAAAGAACCTCTTGATGTTCCCTTTTACCGTTTCCCACCAGTCTGCTGGAGACTCAAAGAGGGGCTTCACGGTTCTCTAACCTGCGTAATCCCTCTTGAGCTCTTCGATGTTTCCCGGGGTCAACAGCTTAGTGTTCAGTTTCCACGTTCCCTTGCCCGCCCGCTGTTCGTCCTGTAGGTGACAGTCGGCCAGCAGGAGGCAGTGGTCAGAGAAGAACACCGGCTTGACGTCGGTGGATCTGAACACATCTTTTTTTTATTTCAAAAATATACTTTATTCATAAATGATTTGATGGTCTGTACATTTGATCATGCCATACATATGTCCATGTTTACAAACACAGATTCGACTTTATCCTTGTCCTTTACAATCCTGTGCATTTTTCAATCTTGTACATATACAGGTATTTGGCTGAGGCATCAGCAGAGCCCAAAAAACGTCTGTATGGGCCCCCTGTTCTTCTTTCGGCAGGCCGGTCTTACACGGTGGTCTTTCCCCACCGCGCCTTGGCGGCAGCTGCCCCAAGCTTCAGCGCGTCCCTCAACACGTAGTCTTGGACCTTGGAATGTGCCAGTCTGCAACACTCAGTCGGGGTCAACTCCTTCAGCTGGAAGATCAACAGGTTTCGGACCGCCCAGAGAGCGTCCTTCACCGAGTTGATGATCCTCCAGGCGCAGTTAATGTTCGTCTCGGAGTGAGTCCCGGGGAACAGGCCGTAGAGCACGGAGTCCCGCGTCACGGCGCTGCTCGGGACAAACCTCGACAAGCACCACTGCATTCCTCTCCAGACTTCCTCTGCATAGGCACATTCCAGAAGGAGGTGTGTGACAGTCTCGTCCCCCCCGCAGCCACTTCGAGGGCAGCGTGCGGTGCGGCAGAGAGTCCGGGCGTGCATGAAGGATCTCACAGGCAGAGCCCTTCTCACCACCAGCCAAGCCACGTCTTGGTGCTTGTTGGAAAGTTCTGGCGATGAGGCATTCTGCCAAATGGCTTTGACAGTCTGCTCAGGGAACCGCTCGACAGGATCCGCCCTCTCCTTTTCCCGAAGGGTCTCAAGGACGCTACGTGCTGACCACTTCCTGATGGACTTGTGGTCAAAGGTGTTTTTCCTCATAAATTTCTCCACGAAGGACAGGTGATACGGAACGGTCCAACTACTCGGAGCGTTCCGCGGCAGCGAGGCCAGGCCCATCCTTCGCAACATCAGGGACAGGTAGAACCTCAGTACGTAGTGACACTTGGTGTTTGCGTACCGGGGATCCACGCACAGCTTGATGCAGCCACACACAAAGGTGGCCATCAGGGTGAGGGTGGCATTGGGCGTGTTTTTTCCCCCATTGCACCGGTCTTTGTACATAGAGTCTCTTCAGACCCGGTCCATCTTTGATCTCCAAATGAATTGGAAGATGGCCCGGGTGACTGCGGCGGCACAGGTCCTGGGGATAGGCCAGACCTGTGCCACATATAGCAATACTGAGAGTACCTCACACCTGATGACCAGGTTTTTTCCCGCGATGGAGAGCGACCGTTGCCCCCATCTGCCTAGTTTCTGTCTCATCTTCCTGATCCGCTCCTCCCAGGTCTTGGCGCACCCCCCAGCCCCCCCGAACCAAATACCCAGCACCTTCAGGTGGTCAGTCCTGACGGTGAAGGGGATAGAGGATTGGTCGGCCCAGTTCCCGAAGAGCATGGCCTCGCTCTTGCCTCGGTTTACCTTGGCCCCCGAGGCCCGTTCGAACTGGTCGCAGATGCACACGAGTCTGTGCACGGACAGCGGATCCGAGCAGAAAACAGCGACGTCATCCATGTACAGGGAGGCCTTAACCTGCAGGCCCCCGCTGCCAGGAATAGTCACCCCTCTCAGGCTCGCATCCTTCCTGATGGATTCGGCAAATGGCTCTATGCAACACACAAACAAGGCGGGTGAGAGGGGGCATCCCTGCCTGACTCCAGATCTTACAGGGAAGCTATCTGATTCCCACCAATTGATTGAGACTGCACTGACAATGTTGGTGTAGAGCAGTCTGATCCAATTTCCGATTCCCTCCCCAAAGCCCATTTTGGAGAGGACATCCCTCATATATATATGCGATATCCTGTCAAAGGCTTTCTCCTGGTCCAGGCTGATGAGGCAGGTGTCCACCCCCCTGTCCTGCACGTAGGCGATCGTATCCCTGAGGAGTGCGAGACTCTCAGAGATCTTCCTGCCCGGTACAGCACAGGTTTGGTCCGGGTGGATCACCGATCCCAGAGCAGACCTGACCCGGTTGGCGATGACCTTTGACAAGATTTTGTAGTCTGCATTTAACAGTGAGATCGGTCTCCAATTTCTAATTTCCTCCCTCTCCCCCTTCCGCTTGTAGACGAGGGTGATGATGCCTTTCCTCATGGATTCACTCATGGTACCTGCCCGAAGCATACTGACATACACCTCCAGCAGGTCCTGGCCGATCAAGTCCCAAAGAGCGGAATAAACCACGACCGGTAAGCCCTCGCTTCCGGGGGTTTTATTCTTTTCGAAGGACTCGAGGGCCTTGGTCAGTTCATCCAGAGATAGCGGCTGGTCCAGCCTCTCTCGTGTTCCGTCATCTAGGACCTCCGTGATAGAGGACAGGAACGACTGGGAGGCCGCGCTGTCGGTCGGCTTCGTGTCATACAGGCTGGCGTAGAAGGATTTGCTGATCCTCATGACGTCAGCCTGAGATGACGTTACCGAGCCATCTTCTTTCTTCAGGCTGCTGAGCACGGAGCTCTCTTTGTGCACCTTCTGGAAGAAGAAACGTGAGCACGTCTCGTCCTGCTCCACTGAGCGGACCCTGGACCGGAAGATTATCCTGGAGGCCTCCGAGGCAAAGAGCGAGGCTTGCTGGCCCTTCACCTCCTTGAGGTCCTCCGTGACATCGACCCCCATCGTCTGCAGCAGGAGCAGGTTCTGCATACTTTCCTGGAGCTGGGACAGTTTTCCCCGCCTCTCTCTCGCCTCCTGGACACCTTTGAGGATAAAGAACCTCTTGATGTTCCCTTTTACCGTTTCCCACCAGTCCGCTGGAGACTCAAAGAGGGGCTTCACGGTTCTCCAACCTGCGTAATCCCTCTTGAGCTCTTCGATGTTTCCCGGGGTCAACAGCTTAGTGTTCAGTTTCCACGTTCCCTTGCCCGCCCGCTGTTCGTCCTGTAGGTGACAGTCGGCCAGCAGGAGGCAGTGGTCAGAGAAGAACACCGGCTTGACGTCGGTGGATCTGATCGAGAGCGTTCGGGACACAAACAGGTAATCGATCCTTGAGTGGATAGACCCGTCTGCCCGTGACCAGGTGTATCTACGCTGCGCTCCATCTGCAGGGGTGCTGAAGACATCGTGCAGCTTGGCGTCTTTAACCGTTTCCATCAGGGCCCTGGACGTAGCGTCCGGTTTACTGTCCCCCCCGCCGGATCGTCCATCTGCATCAATGATGCAGTTGAAGTCTCCGGCCAGAATGACGGGCCTGGACGTAGCCAGCAGCAGTGGAAGCTGTTGCAGGACGGCCAACCGTTCACTCTTACCCACTGGGGCGTACACGTTGATTAGTCTCACGGGAGCGTTTCTGTATTTGACGTCCATGACGAGGAGGCGCCCGCCCACCACCTCCTTAACCTCGGAGATGGTGAAGTTGCCTCCCTGCAACAGGATACCCAGGCCGGAGGCGCGGCTATCGTTGCCCCCCGACCACACTGACGGCCCGTGGGCCCACAAGCTCGACCATCTCCTGTAACTGCTGAGGTGCGGTATCCCACACTCCTACAGAAACAGGACATCGGCTTTGACGTTGGCCAGGAAGGCCAGCGTTGAAACACATCGCGTAGCCGCTTCAATGCTACGCACATTTATGCTGGCAATTTTAAACCCCATTTTAACAGGTTACGGGGTTACCAGTGTCCATTTTCTTCTGGTCTTGCTCCAGTGGGGTAGCTGCGTGCATCCCCGTGGTGACAGCAAACTGCTGGACCTTCCCAGGGCTGAGGTAGTCGTCCGGCTCCACACTGGAGTCATTTCCCCGCTCTGGTGTCATCGTGTCAGACCCAGGGTCTGCATCGCCCCGTTCTCCATCTGACAGCAGGGCTGTCACTGGGACGCTGCTCCCAGTTCCCTGGAGCTGTGGGCCGGTGGGTACCCCTTGGTTCTCACCGGGTAGGGGGAGGCCTTCACCCACCCCCTCAGAGGGATCGTCTTTTCCTTCTTGGGCGGTGCTGCCCTCCTTTCTCTCCACGGCGCTCTGCCTCTTCCTCCGGAGGCGACCCTTCTTGCGCCCGTCCTCACCCTCGGAGGAGCTGCCTGTATCCTCCTCTTGGAGGTGTCTCTTCCCCCTTCGCCTGGTGGCTTTGGGGCCCTCGAGAGGTTTCCTTTTCCTGTTTTTAACGATAATCCACTGCTCTGCCTCCTTTGATCCCTCCTCTTCCATTTCCTCAGTCTGTCTTGCAGGAGCTTGGGTCGGCTGCTGCATCTCCCCGCTGTCTGCCGCCTGCTCCTCTACAACCTTTCCCTTCCTTCTGGGTGCCTCCAGGCACCGTTCCTTTGCTGATTCGCGGTACCTCGTTGGACTTTGTCGGTCCGCGGCTCGTGTTGCCACCTCCGGCCATCTGTGCGTAGGTGGCGGCTCCTCGTCTTGGGCAGGCCTTGTACATGTGGCCCGCCTCCCCGCACAGGTTGCAGCTCTTTTCCTCCCGACAGTCCTTAGTCAAGTGACCCTCCTGTTTGCAGTCCCTGCAGATGGTCACTTTGCAATCCACCGCCACGTGTCCCGACTTCCCGCAGGTTCGGCACACTTTCGGCTGCCCTGCATATGTCAGGTAGCCTCTGCTCCCTCCGATTGCGAAGCTCGAGGGTGGGTGGAGGATGTTCCCACTGTCATTGGCCCTCAGAGTTACCTTGACCTGCCTCTTACTGGTCCAGATCCCAAAGGGGTCGATCACATCGGTGGCTTCTCCCTCGACTTGGACGTACCTTCCCAGGAATGTCAGGACATCAGCCGCTGGAACTTAGGGGTTGTACATATGGATTGTAACAACCCGGTTCCTCTGTGCAGGAAGCACACACAATGGGGTCGCCGACAAGATGGAAAACAGCGGCTCCCCTTCCTTCTCCTTGAAGACCTTCAGGAGCTTTTCGCACTGCTTCACGCTTCTGAAGGTCACATCGAAGTAGCCTGCCCCAGGGAAATCCTGCAAGCAGTACACGTCTGCGGCTGCAAGGCCGCAACACTCCAGCAGAACTTTCTTCACAAACACCGTCCGATCCACCGGTGTGTGCTCCTCCACCTTCTTCACAGTCACCCTGACTGTGTTCCGAATGCCCTGGCCCGGGCGGCGAGTGGCTGCTGAGGCCATAGCCAAAAGGCCGAACACATCTTTTTTTTTATTTCAAAATATACTTTATTCATGTAAATAAATCTTTGTTACTTGTACAATTTTCCATGTCATTCATAGTTATATACATTGCATTTCTTAACATTACAAAGAACAAATTGAATTAATCAAATTCACAGTTATCCTATTAAGTTACCTTTATTAACTATCCAGTCTCTTGGTATTTGGCTGTGGCTTCAGCGGAACCCACCTACTGAGTGGGTGCCCTGCAAATGAAACTTCTTTAACCCCCAGCTTATGGGGTTACCATTGTCCATATGACTGTCCTGTCTCAGGGGTGGCTGTCTACATCCCCAAGGTAAGGACGAACTGCTTTTTTTTATTTCAAAAATATACTTTATTCATAAATGATTTGATGGTCTGTACATTGGATCATGCCATACATATGTCCATATTTACAAACACAGATTCGACTTTATTCTTGTCCTTTACAATCCTGTGCATCTTTTCAATCTTGTATATATACATATATTTGGCTGAGGCATCAGCAGAGCCCAAAAAAAAAACATCTGTATGGGCCCCCTGTTCTTCTTTCGGCAGGCCGATCTTACACGGTGGTCTTTCCCCACCGCGCCTTGGCGGCAGCTGCCCCAAGCTTCAGCACGTCCCTCAACACGTAGTCTTGGACCTTGGAATGTGCCAGTCTGCAACACTTGGTCGGGGTCAACTCCTTCAGCTGGAAGATCAACAGGTTTCGGACCGCCCAGAGAGCGTCCTTCACCGAGTTGATGATCCTCCAGTCGCAGGACGAACTGCTGGACCTTCGCTGGGCTCAGCAAACCCACAGCATCACAACAATACTTTCTTAAGAAACAGGGTGCGGCCAAGTGGTGTATGATCCTCAATCTTCTTCACAGTCACCCTGACTGTGTTCCGAACCCCCTGCCCAGGGCTGCGGGCAGCTGTCAAGGCCATAGCTCAGAGGTTGGCTGGTCCCTGAATTGGCGTTAGGCCGAAGCCAGCATGAAGATCCACCAAGAGCAGGTCAGCACAACCAAATGACCCTCCAGCGTCCAATCACGATCCAGCGATGAACTCTTCACTAGCTCTGATGACTCGCAACTCGACACCTGTCCTGATAAGAACAGACACTTGATCTTAGCCAAAAGGCCGAGAATCCCACCCCCGCCCCCGCCCCCGCCTAACCCTACCCCTACCCCTACCCCTACCCCATCGCTCCACCCTCCTTCCCTGAAAACTAGGCCGTGAATCCCCGCGGTCAGTTAGTTATATACTTACAGCTCTGCTCCACCCTCCTTCCCTGAAAACAAGGTCATGAATCCTCGCGGTCAGTTAGTTATATACTTACAGCTCTGCTCCACCCTCTGACCCTGAAAACAAAGCCGTGAATCCCCACGGTCAGTTAGTTATATACTTTCAGCTCTGCTCCACCCTCTGACCCTGAAAACTAGGCCGTGAATCCCCGCAGTCAGTTAGTTATATACTTACAGCTCTGCTCCACACTCTGACCCTGAAAACAAGGCCGTGAATCCCCACGGTCAGTTAGTTATATACTTACAGCTCTGCTCCACCCTCTGACCCTGAAAACAAGGCCGTGAATCCCCACGGTCAGTTAGTTATATACTTACAGCTCTGCTCCACACTCTGACCCTGAAAACAAGGCCGTGAATCCCCACGGTCAGTTAGTTATATACTTACAGCTCTGCTCCACCCTCTGACCCTGAAAACAAGGCCGTGAATCCCCACGGTCAGTTAGTTATATACTTACAGCTCTGCTCCACCCTCCACCCCTGAAAACAAGGCCGTGAATCCCCACGGTCAGTTAGTTATATACTTACAGCTCTGCTTCACCCTCTGACCCTGAAAACAAGGCCGTGAATCCCCACGGTCAGTTAGTTATATACTTACAGCTCTGCTCCACCCTCCTTCCCTGAAAACAAGGCTGTGAATCCCCGCAGTCAGTTAGTTATATACTTACAGCTCTGCTCCACCCTCCACCCTTGAAAACAAGTAATAATAACACACTTCCCTATCCATATAATCTTCACCAGGACCTGTACACTTGCATGTATCTGTATAACCCCAAAACACCACCTTATCAATGCAACCATTCCAGATCACTCGTTTCTTTTATTGTTTCTTTTTCAATCGTCTCCCTGGGAATTTCGAATAGTGAGAATGGAGGTTCAGGCAGTTGAATGTTCCTCCTGCAGAATGTGGGAGGTAAGTGTCCCCACGAGTGTCCCTGCTGACTACATCTGCGGGAAGTGCACCCAACTCCAGCATCTCGGAAACCACGTCAGGGAACTGAGGCTGGAGCTGGATGAACTTCGGATCATTCAGGAGGCAGTGGGACTTATTGAGAGGAGTTACAGGGAGGTAGCTGCACCTCAGGTAGAAGAAGGAAGCAGATGGATTACTCTCAGGGGATGAAAAGGGACCAGGCAGACAGTGCAGGGAACTCCTGTGGCCATTCCCCTCAATAACAAGTATAAAACTTTGGATACTGTTGGGGGGGGAAACGACTTACCAAGGGTAAGCCATGGGGTACAGATCCCTGGCACAGAGTCTGTTCCTGTTGCTCAGAAGGGAAGCTGGGAGATGAGCAGAACACTAGTCACTGGGGACTCCATAGCTAGGAGGACAGATTGGAGGTTCCAATGGAGAGAGACTCACAGTTGGTGTGATGCATCGCAGGTGCCAAGGTTTGGGATGCCTCGGATCATGTTTTTGGGATCCTTGAGGGGGAGGGGTAGCAGCCCCCAAGGTGATCCACATAAGCACTAATAACATCATTTGGAGAAAACAGGATGGTCTCCACCTGAACCAGAGGGGTACCAATATCCTGGGCGGGGGAGGAGGGCGGTGTGTGGAAATTTGCTAATGCTCGTGGGGAGGGTTTAAACTAATTCAGCAGGGGGATGGGACCCTGAACTGTAGTTCCACTATCCAAGAGGTTGAGAGTGGTGAGGTCAGAAATATGGTTTCAAGGTTGTAAGAGTGCATCGGCATGCAAGAATTGGTTTTGAAGTGTGTCTACTTCAGTGCCAGGAGCATCCTGAATAAGGTGGGTGAACTTGCAGCATGGGTTGGTACCTGGGACTTCGATGTTATGGCCATTTCAGAGATATGGATAGAGCAGGGACAGGAATGGTTCGTGCACGTTCCAGGATTTAGATGGTTCAGTAAGAACAGAGAAGATGGTAAAAGAGTGGGAGGTGTGGCATTGTTAGTCAAGGACAGTACTATGGTGGCAGAAGGTACATTTGAGGACTCGTCTACTAAGGTAGTGTGGGCTGAGGTTAGAAACAGGAAAGAAGATGTCACCTTGTTGGGACTTTTCTACTGGCCTCTAAATAGTTCCAGAGATGTAGAGGAAAGGAGAGCAGATTCTGGATAGGAGAGAGAGTAACAGAGTAGTTGTTATGGGGTCTTTAACTTTCCAAACATTGACTGGAAATACTATAGTTTGAGTACTTTAGATTGGTCAGTTTTTGTCCAATATGTGCAGAAGGTTTTCTTGACACAGCGTGTAGACAGGCCAACAAGGGACGAGACCATATTGGATTTGGTACTGGGTAAGGAACCTAGCCAGGTATTAGATTCAGAGGTTAGTGAGCATTTGGTGATAGTGCCCACATTTGGTTGTGTTTGCTTTAGCAATGTAAAGGGTTAGGTATATACCATGGGGCAAGAGTCATAGCAGTGGTATAACTGTTGCAATTAAGATGCAATTAGGAAAGATTTAGGATGCAGAGAATGGGAAAGGAAACTTCAGGGGATGGGCACAATTGAAATGTGGAGCTTATTCATGGAACAGCTCCTGCGTGTCCTTGATAAGTATGTACCTGTCAGGCAGGGAGGAAGTGGTTGAGTAAGGGAGTCACGGTCTACAAAAGAAGTTGAATCTCTTGTCAAGAGGAAGAAGAAGCTTCATGTTAGGATGAGATGTGAAGGCTCAGTTAGGGTGTTTGAGAGTTATAGGTTAGCCAGGAAAGACCTAAAGAAAGAGCTAAGAAGAGCCAGGAGGGGATGTGAAAAGTCATTGGCAGGTAGGATCAAGGAAAAACCTAAAGGTTTCTACAGGTATATCAAGAATAAAAGAATGACTACAGTGAGTTTGGGGCCAAACAAGGACAGCAGTGGGAGGTTGTGCGTGGAGTCTGAGGAGATAGGAGAAGTGCTAACTGAGTTCTTTTCAATGTACTCGCATAGGAAAATGACTGCGTTGTCTTGGAGAATACTGAGATGCAGGTGACGAGACTAGACAGGATTGAGGTTCACAAGGCGGTGTTGTTAGCAATTCTGGAAAGTGGGAAAATAAATAAGTCCCTTAGAGCAGATGGTATTTATCCTCGGATTCTCTGGGAAGCCAGGGAGGAGATTGCAGAGCCATTGGCTTTGAACTTTATGTCATCATTGTCGATAGGGATAGTGCCAGAAGACTGGAGGATAGCAAGTATTGTCCCCTTGTACAAGAAGGGGAGTAGAGACAACCCTGATAATTATCTCCCAGTGAGCCTTACTTCGGTTGTGGGTAAAGTGCTGGAAACGATTAGAAGAGATAGCATTTATAATCATCTCGAAAGGAATAGGTTGATTACGGATAGTCAACATGGTTTTGTGAAGGGTAGGTCATGCCACACAAACCTTATAGAGTTCTTTGAGAAAGTGACCAAACAGCTGGATGAGGGTAAAGTGGTTGATCTGGTGCATATGGATTTCAGTTCGATAAGGTTCCCCACGTTAGGCTATTGCATAAAATACGGAGCCGTGGGATTGTCAGTGATTTAGCAGTTTGGATCAGACATTGGCCAGCTGAAAGAAGACAGAGGATGGTGATTGATGGGAAATGTTCACCCTCAAGTTCAGTTACTAGTGGGGGACTGCAAGGCCTGTTTTGGGGCCATTTCTGTTTGTCTTTTCTATAAATAAACTGGATGAGGGCATAGAAAGATGGGTCAGTAAATTTGCAGATGACACTAAGGTAGGTGGAGTTGTTGTGGTTCTGTTCACCGAGCTGGGAATATCTGGTGCAGACGTTTCGTCCCCTGTCTCGGTGACATCCTCAGTGCTTGGGAGCCTCCTGTGAAGCGCTTCTGTGATCTTTCCTCCGGCATTTGTAGTGGTTTGTCGATAGAGGTGAACAGTGCCATTACATCGAATGAAACCATGGTTTCTTCCTTGTCTATATGTGTCTATGTGTATATTCCTGGGACAACTGGGACAACACTACTATTATAGAACAAGCCAAACAGAGAACAGCCAGGGAATTCCTAGAGGCATGGCACTCATCCGCAGATTCAATCAATCAGCACATCGACCTGGACCCAATATACCGACCACTGCAACAGATAGCTGGAACTGACAACCGGAAGCGGCAGATTCAAACCACTACAAATGCCAGAGGAAAGATCACAGAAGCGCTTCACAGGAGGCTCCCAAGCACTGAGGATGTCACCTAGACAGGGGACGAAATGTCTGCACCAGAAATTCCCAGCTCGGCGAACGCAACCACAACAACGAGCACCCGAGCTACAAATCTTCTCACAAACTTTGAGACCTGTAAGATAATCAGAGGATTAGATAGATTGGGCATTCTTTTTTTTCTTGAATGTTGATGGTTAACATAAGGGGACATAGGTTTAAATTGAGGGATGGTAGATATAGGACAGATGTTAGGGGTAGTTTATTTACTCAGAATGTAGGAGGGGGCATTGAACACACTGCCTGCAACAGTAGTAGACTCACCAACTTTAAGGGCATTTAAATGTTCATTGGATAAACATGGATGAAAATGGAATTGTGAAGGTGAGATGAGTTTCAGATTGATTTTACACTTCGGCACATCAAGGGCCAAAGGGCCTGTACTGCGCTGTAATATTCCATGTTCTATGTTCTATCCTATCCCCATTCCCTATCCCTGAATCCTCCTCCAGCCCCTTCACTGCAAACTGTGGCTGTAATATTCAGTTCACAAATAGGAGACTCATCACATGCACAAACATTGCTCATCAACAGACACAGTCTGCCTTTGTTTAATGCAGATGTCCCATGATAGTCCACTCCGTCATTCAATCATGGCTGATGGGCATTTCAACTCCACTTACCCGCATTCTCCCCGTAGCCCTTAATTCCTTGTGACATCAAGAATTTATCAATCTCTGCCTTGAAGACATTTAGCGTCCCATCCTCCACTGCACTCTGTGGCAATGAATTCCACAGGCCCACCACTCTCTGGCCAAAGAAATGTCTCTGCATTTCTGTTCTGAATTTACCCCCTCTATTCTATGGTTGTGTCCATGGGTCCTAGTCTCCTCACCTAACGAAAACAATTTCCTAGCGTCCACCCTCTCCAAGCCCTGTATTATCTTGTAAGTTTCTATTAGATCTCCCCTTAATCTTCTAAACTCCAATGAATACAATCCCAGTATCCTCAGCCATTCCTCGTATGTTAGACCTACCATTCCAGGGATCATCCGTGTGAATCTCCGCTGGACGCGCTCCAGTGCCAGTCTGTCCTTCCTGAGGTGTGGGGATCAAAGCTGGACACAGTACTCCAAATGGGGCTGAACCAGAGCTTTATAAAGTCTCAGTAGTACAATGGTGCTTTTATATTCCAACCCTCTTGAGATAAATGACAACATTGCATTCGCTTTCTTAATCATGGACTCAACCTGCATGTTTACCTTCAGAGAATCCTCGATTAGCACTCCCAGATCCCTTTGTACTTTGGCTTTACAAATTTTCTCATCGTTTAGAAAGTAGTCCATGCTTGTATTCTTTATTGCAAAGTGCAAGACCTCGCATTTGCCCACATTGAATTCCATCAGCCATTTCGGGGACCACTCTCCCAAACTGTCTAGATCCTTCTGCAGCCTCCCCACTTCCTCAGTACTACCTGCCTGTCCACCTAACTTTATTTCATCGACAAACTTCGCTAGAATGCCCCCAGTCCCTTCATTCAGATCATTAATATATAACGTGAACAGCTGTGGCCCCAACACTAAACCCTGTGGGACACCACTTGTCACCAGCTGCCATTCTGAAAAAGATTGTTTTATCCCAACTCCCTGCCTTCTGCCAGTCAATCCTCAATCCATGCCAGTAGCTCACCTCGAGCACCATGGGCCCTCACCTTACTCAGCAGCCTCCCGTGTGGCACCTTATCAAAGGCCTTTTGGAAGTCTAGATAGACCACATCCACTGAGTTTCCCTGGTCTAACCTACTTGTCACCTTTTCAAAGAATTCCAACAGGTTTGTCAGGCACGACCTCCCCTTACTAAATCCATGTTGACTTGTTCAAATCCGACTCTGCTCATCCAAGAATTTAGAAACCTCATCCTTCATCCTTCATGATGGATTCGAGAGAAACCTCATCCTTAATGATGGATTTTTCAACAGAGAGAGGACATTTCCCTGTGTCTTCCCACTGAAGCTGGGCTGGAATGGAATTTCTATCCAACAATGAATTGACTGCTTGACTCCAGCTCCCTTTGCTGAAACAAGATACTTTAATATTGACAGTAACTGGCCATACACGAGTTGGTGATGAGAAACCAGGCAGAAGTCATTCAGAATCTCACGGTAACTGTGTACCCTGTAAGCAATAACAAAGTCATGACAGAGTATCTCAAATTGTTATTTCTGTCACCATTTTCTTTCATTTTGATTGCTTTTGGACAACAGCTTTTGAAGATCCTGTCATTTACACCCTCAGCTTTTGTTTCTTCACTTATTGATTTCCCCCTGCCCACCCTAGTCCTTGTACCATTTTGGTCATTCCGTCATTGAAGTTTCTCCTGCCCTCCACCCATCACCGACTTTCCCTTCTGCTTTCCTTCCCACCTTTCTCCTGAGATCCAAGGAATAATGCAGGTGGTTCCTTCTCTCCCGCAGTCGGTACATTATCACTCACAGAGATACAGAGATACACAGAGATCATCAAACCAAAGGCTCAAATAGAGACTGTGTCCAGTCCCACTCCGATCTCACAGTCCAGTGACATATTTATATTCTAACATTCAAACAGATCAACAGAGAAATAAGTCATATCCAATTCTCTGCACGCCAGTCTGTAGACAAATCCTAGGAGAAAGTGAGGACTGCAGATGCTGGAGATCAGAGCTTAAAAATGTGTTGCTAGAAAAGCGCAGCAGGTCAGACAGCATCAAAGGAGCAGGATAAGCCGTTCTTCAGGAAACATTCCTGACCTGCTGTGCTTTTCCAGCAACATATTTTTAAGCTGGAGACAAATCCTAGCCTCCAAATCACAGCGACTATAAGATCAAAAAGGACTGTGTTAATCTCTCAATAGTTACCCACATCAACCAACTGAATAATACTTTGTGAAGGTTTATAATTGGAAAAGCTGTATTGTCCAGATGCTGTGAACATTAAATAAAAACAGAGACTGCTAGAAATACTCAGTCATTTTCTCTGATGAAAGGTCATTGACCAGAAACATTCATTGTGTTTCTCTCTCCACAGATGCTGTTTGATCTGCTGAGTATTTGCAGCACTTTCTGTTTTACATCATGTAGGTTCACTCCATGTTCAGAATGCACACAAGTTATTTAATTAAAACAGATATTCCCATAGAGTTCAGGTTGTTTATGATTGATATACGACAGAAATCTATTTATACTTTACACTATTAAAGATACAATTACAATCACAAATGTGGAGATAAACATTAAATATATGAACATAATCCATCAGACATACAAAGAATAACAGAGATCTGAGTGCTGAGTGGTCTCACTTCATGTACAATATCAAAGACTGGGAAACCAACTCGACACATCACATTTACAGGCTGGAATGTCCAGAGATTGAATTATTCCCACTGTCAATTCGAAAATCTCTAACTTTTGGATCAGGCTTATCCTTTTCCATAGGTATTTTAAAACTGATAGAATTGTGGTGAGTGTTTACCCACTAATATCTCAGTGACTTGCCCTGCCTTATTCCCTAAGGGGACGTTAAATTTTGCCCCTTCTCTCAGAGGACCATCTACATATCGATTCAGAAGGTTTTCTTGAATAAATTTAACAAAGTCCTCCCATCCATTACCAGTCTATGTTTGGAAAGTTAAGATCTCTTTCTCTTATAACTTTATTATTCTTACAGCTATCAGCGACCTCCCTGCATATTTAGAACATAGACACGTGGTGGGTGGCACGGTATCTCAGTGTTTAGCACTGCTCCCTCACAGCACCAGAGACTCGGGTTCAATTCCCGCCTCAGGCGACTGTCTCTGTGGAGTTTGCACATTCTCCTCATGTCTGTGTGTGTTTTCTCCGGGTGCTCCGGTTTCCTCCCACAGTCCAAAAATGTGCAGGGTAGGTGAATTGGCCATGCTAAATTGCCCGTCGTGTTAGGTGAAGGGGTAAAGGTAGGAGAATGGGTCTGAGTAGGTTGTGCTTCGGCCGGTCGGTGTGGACTTGTTGGGCCAAAGGGCCTGTTTCCACGCTGTAAGTAATCTCACCAAATCTAAAAAAAAGTGCATCACAGAACAGGCCCTTAGACCACGATGTTGTGCCGAGATTTAATCCTAATGTAAAATATAGTACCTGAACCTACGCACCCCTCAACTCACTGCTATCCATGTGCATGTCCAGCAGTCATTTAAATGTCCCCAATGCCTTCGCCTCCACCACCTCAAATGGCAATGCATTCCATGTATTCACAACTCTCTGCGTAAAGAACCAACCTCTGATGTCTCCTTTATACTTTTCTCCTAATATCTTCAAACTATGACTTCCCGTACCAGTCAATCATCAATTTGCTCCTCAATTTCCCGCTGACTACTGGGGAATCTATGTTACGATCCCATCAAAGTGATCAAACCTTTCTTTTTTCTCAGATCCACATACGTTGCTTCACTGGGCGATCCCTCAGGAACATCCTCTCCAAGTCCTGTCATGATGTTTTCCCTAATCAAAATAGCCACTCCCCCTCTTCTCTTGCCTCCCCTTCCATCTTTCTTATGAATAGATCATTGAGCTCGATTTTGGAGTATCTGATCTTACTACTTCTGATGAAGAGTCACTGGACTTGAAATATTAACTCTGTTTTCTCTCCACAGATGTTGCCAGACCTGCTAAGTTTCTCTAGCAATTGTGCCTGCAGTTTACCCAGCTTCAGCAGCAAGTCATAGAACATAGAACATTGCAGGGCAGTACAGGCCCTTCGGCCCTTGATGTTGCGCCGACCTGTGAAACTAATCTGAAGCCTATTTATCCTATGCTATTCCATTTTCATCCATATGTTTATCCAATGACCATATAAATGCCCTTAAAGTTGGCGAGTCTACTACTGTTGCAGGCAGTGCATTGCAGGTCCCTCCTATTCTCTGAGTCAAGGAACTATATCTGCCATCTGTCCTATATATATATATATATATATATATAAAATATATATATATATATATATCACCCCTCAGTTTAAAGCTATGTCCCCTCATGCTAGCCATCACCATTCAAAAAAAATCTCTCACTGTCCACCCTATCTAATCCTCCGATTATGTTATATGGCTCAATTAAGTCACCTCTCAACCTTCTCTCTAATGAAAACAGCCTCTCCTCATTAGACCTTCCCTCCATACCAGCCAACATCCTAGTACATCTTCTGAACCCTTTCCAAAGCTTCCACATCCTGCCTGTAATGTGGTAACCAGAACTGTATGCAATACCCCAATGCAGCCGCACCAGAGTTTTGTACAGCTGCAGCATTACCTCATGGCTCCGAAACTCAATCCCTCTAACAATAAAAGCTCACACACCATATGCCTTCCTAACAACCCCATCAACCTGGGTGGCAACTTTCAGGGATTATATTCCAAGTTAGATCTTCATGCTCTTTCTTCTACTATGACTGTCATGTTAGGAAATTCCTCGTATGAGCCTTTTTTGATTTTAATGTCATCACTGTCCTGTTTGAAGCCATCCCCAGATGCTATCTCCCTCCTCCTCTCTTCCAGGTTGTGATTGAAGAAATATTTGCAGCTGTCTGGGCTGTTATTTCCAAATGCCTTATCTTAATGGTCAGAGTAACAATGGGACACAGTTCTCCAATACAGTGTTTAAGTTCTGATCTATCTTCTCTCAATGCAGTTCTTTGATCTAAAGAAAATTTGCACTTCAATACCACGGAGGGTGGTGTGTGTATGGAATGAGCTGCCAGAGGAAGTGGTGGAGGCTGGTACAATTACAGCATTTAAAAGGTATCTGGATGATGCCTGAGACAAATCTTTCACATTGGTCTTCACCACATCAGATTTATATTCATGAGTATGGAATAAATCACAAACACAGTGACATGATTCACTGTGATTAAAGTAATAATACAAGTAGCAATACATTGGATTATGTGTGTCTGTAGATTAGATTACTTACAGTGTGGAAACAGGCCCTTCGGCCCAACAAGTCCACACCGACCCGCCGAAGCGCAACCCACCCATACCCCTACATCTACCCCTTACCTAACACTATGGGCAATTTAGTATGGCCAATTCACCTGACCTGCACATCTTTGGAGTGTGGGAGGAAACCGGAGCACCCGGAGGAAACCCACGCAGACACGGGGAGAATGTGCAAACTCCACACAGAGAGTCACCTGAGGCGGGAATTGAACCCGGGTCTCTGGCGCTGTGAGACAGCAGTGCTAACTACTGTGCCACCGTGCCGCCCATGTGTATTAGTGTGCGAATGTGCATAGGCAACATTAATCATCTTGCACTTCTTTGACACCCCGATCATTTTCATAGTTATCTTTTTGGTCTTAATCAACTGATAAACCATTTCTTTTCCTGTCGATTTTACCCATTAACAATTTCCCTGTGCTTCCTTGGCCTTTCTAAGTTTTTTTTAGTTTTCACTTCACTCCTTTAGGTTCTAGGCTGAGCTTCCACTGTTTTTTAATTGTTTTGTCAGGATCAGTATCTTTCTTTCACTGTTTCATGTCACCCTGTATGCTTGGGGACACCTATGGAGCACGAGATGTGGAAATATAATGATATCTGTTGTTGGATCATGTTTACTCTGTTTCTTTAGAATCTCACTTTTGAGATTCCCCCACTGATTTGTCATTATTTTATCTTCAAATACCTGCATCCAGTCCAACTTCGTCAGATTATCTCTCAGATTAAGAACATAGAACATAGAAACGTCCAGCATAGAACAGGCCCTTTGGCACAAGATGTTGTGCCGAGGATTAATCCTAATTTCAAATAAAAAACTAACCTACACACCCCTCAATTCACTGTTGTCCATGTACAAGTCCAGCAGTCACTTCAATGTCCGTAATGAATCTGCTTCCACCAACACCGCTGGTAATGCATTCCATGTGCTCACAACTCTCTGCGTAAAGAACCTAATTCTGATGTCTCCTCTATACCTTCCTCCTAACACCTTAAAACTATGGCAGACTCATGTGATTTGTTCCCCCTGACATCAACGTTTTAACCTTGTTGTCTTTGTCTTGTTCCATATTTATGCTCAATGTAAATATATTCATGTCAGCAGCTCAAAAATAGTCCCTCTCTCTAAGTTCATCCAGAAGACCAGCTTCATTTCAGAATTGCTTTTCCTCTCACTGAGCTCTTATGTGCTAAAGGGGTCAGTTAAATATGATACAATAATCTTTTTTGCTCTCAGTGTCTTTCACACTGTTCATATTGAGAGATATTTGAGATATGAAATCCCCAAATACTCTAGTACTTCAAAATATTCAAAAATGTCTGACATACTACTCTTCTGTTTTCCTCAGAGGATTTGGTCATCACCTGTAAATTATTAGCAGTGTGGCTTCCACCTTTTTAAAACGATCTCAGCTGAATCCTTATCGTGTCTTTTGTAAATTCATTGAGTATATCAATGAAGGCCCTGTTAACCAGAGTGGAGGAGGAGAGTTGAGGATAAAGGAATGTATATTTATAGAGATGTCCAGTATGGAAACAGACCCTTAATTCCAATTGTCCATGTTGACCAGATATCCTGAAGACATCTAGTCCCATTTGCTAGCATTTGTCTCATATCCCTCTAAACTCTTCCTATTCATGGACCCATCCAGATGCCTTTTACGTGTATTTACACGAGCACCGCTTCCCCCCCCCCCCCCCACCCCCCACCCGACTCTCTCTAGCAACTCATTCCATACACGCAACAACCTGTGTGAAAAAGTTGCTCTTTAGGTCCCTTTTAAAACTTTTCCCTCTCGACTATGCCTTCAGTTTTCGATTCCCCTACCCTGGGGAAAGGATCTTGGCTATTCACCATATCCACGCCTCTCATGATTTTATAAACCTCGATAAGGTCACCCTCCCCCGCTCCCCCCACCCCAGTCTCCAAGCTCCAGGCAAAATAGCCCTATTTGCAAGGAACTATGAATCATTCTTTTGCTAATTATCTTCGCTGTGTTCTCTATTAATGGTCTCCCTGTCAGTCTAAAGAGAGACAGTAATCGCTTCCAGCACGAGGGAGGGAGAAGCCCATATTAGATACACGCTGGTGGAAGGTGACATCGAGTCATAGGGTGGTACAACATGGTACAACTTGTCCAGGCTGACCAGATGTCATAAATTAATCTAGTCTTTTTGCCAGCATTAGCACCAAATCCCTCTCAACCCTTCCTAATCATATACACACTCAGATGGTATTTAAATGTCGCAATTGTACCAGCCTCCACCACCTCCTCTGGCAGCTCATTCCATACACACATCAACCTCTGCATGAAAATGTTGCCCCTTAGGTCCCTTTTAAATGTTTCCCCTCAAACCATAAATCTATACACTCCAGTTCTGGACTCCCCCACTCCAGGGGAAATACCTTGTCTATTTACCCTATCCATGCCCCTCAGGATTTTATAAACCTCGATAAGGTCACTACTCAGCCTCTGATGGTCCAGGGAGAACAGCCCCATCCTATTCAGCCTCTCCCTTTCACTCCAACCCACCAACCCTGGCAATATCCTTCTAAATCTTTTCTGAACCCTTTCAAGTTTGACAACATTCTTCCTATAGCAGAGAGACCAGAATTGAATGTGGTATCCAAAAATGGTCTAACCAATGTCCTGTACAGCCACACCATGACCTCCCAACTCCTACTCATTGCACTGACCAATAAAGGAAAGCAGACCAAATGTTTTCTTCACTATCCTGTCAACCTGCAACTCCAAGGTCTATTTGTTCAGGGACACACTCCAGCACTTTACCATTAAGTGTCTAATTCCTGCTCTGATTTGCCTTTCCAAAACGCAGCACCTCACATTCATCTCAACTCCATCTGCCACCCCTCAGCCTATTGGCCCATCTGATCAAGGTCCCACTTTACTCTGAGGTGACCTTGTTCACTATCCACTGCACCTACAAATTTGTTGTCATTGTAAACTGTCTAATCACACCTCCTATATTCACATCCAAATCATTGATATAAATGACAAAAGGTAGTGGACCCAACACCAATCCCTGAGGCACACTGCTCATCACAGGCCTCCAGTCTGAAAAACAACCCTCCACCACTACCTCTGTCTTCCATCTTCAAGACAGTTCTGTATCCAAATGGCTTCTTCCTGTATTCCATGTGAACTAACTGTGCTAACGAGGCTACTATGAGGAACCTTGTCAAACACCTTACTGAAGTTCATATAGAACATGTTCACTGCTCTTCGTTATTTCTTAAATAACTCAATCAAGTCGGTGAGACATGATTTTCCACACACAAAGCCATATTGACTATCCCTAATCAGTCCTTGCCTTTCCAAACACATGTAAATCCTGTCCTCCAGCAACTCGCTCACCTCCAACGTAGGCTTATTGGTCTATAGTTTCCCAGCTTTTCCTTACCACCTTTCTTAAATACTGACACCATATTAGCCAGTCTTCCGGCACCTCACCTGTAGCTATTGATGATACATTTATCTCAGAAAGGGGCCCAGCAATCACTTTGCTGGATTCTCACAGACATCTCGGGTGCACTTGACTAGGTCCTGGAGAGTTGTCCACTTTTAAGGATTTTAAGCCATCAAGCACCTCCTCCTCTGCAATATGGACATGTTTCAAGATATCACTAGTTATTTTCCCATGTTCTATGTCTTCCATGTTCCTTTCCACAGTAAACACTGATGCTAAACACTAATTTATTATCTCCCCCATTCTCTTGTGGTCCCACACATAGGCTGTCTTGCTGATCTTTGAGGGACCCTATTGTCTCCCTGGTTACTTCTTGTCCTTAATGTATTTGTAAAGCCCCTTTGGATTTTCCTTAACCCTGTTTGCCAAAGCTATCTCATGTTCCCTTTTTGTCCTCCTGATTTTCCTCTTAAATATAATTCTATAGCCTTTATGCTCTTCGAAGGACTCACATGATCTCTGCAGTCTATGTCTG